>NC_092142.1:80459828-80797328 GCF_043159975.1 Macaca nemestrina | reverse complement strand
CACCACATAGGACAGTGCCTAGCATATAGCCCACCTGAGAAAATGTTGGCTATCATCTTTGTGAATGATATTGTTATCACAGCCTAGTTAGAGGTATATCCCCTTACCAGGGAGACACAAACATGAGATTACATTTCTTATCCTCCTGCTGCTGCCAAACTTTTGGAAACTTTGAGGCTCGAGAGCTGCAACGTAGGCAGGTGGTTATACACAAAGAGGAACTGGCAAGCTCACAATGGAAACCATTTGGCTACTGATAAGCATGAACCCACTCCCTGAATTTAGGTCTGGGGATTATGAGTCACCATAAACAGCTCTGTCTCCTGCAGGAGCCTGAGAAATCCAGCGAGGCCCTCCTCCCCGCCAAATCACAAAACAGGTACTTTTCTCTGCCCTGTGCTTCCAGCCAGGAGCAGGACGTAAACAACAGGTTAGGGGATGGGCATTTACCTACACAACAGCAGTGAGGCTCTTAGAGCTGGCCGGAAACCATCTATATAAGCTTGGAACTTTGTTATTCAAATCTGTCTTTACCTTAAATTTTAAAAATGCAGTGACCAAACTGGAGAGTTATACCCTCAAACATTGGAGATGAGGGTTACCAAAGCAAAACTCCTTTAGGGTCAGGTAAGCACCATAAATGAACAGATAGAGCTGTACAGGCCTGGGTCAATACAGAGAACGTGGACCATTCCATGGGGTGATGTGACCCTATTTATAGCCAGATCTCGACTTTTTTCCCAAGGGAAGCCAAAAATCTAGATTTTAATATATAATATAATCTCTCCAGTTTTAAATGTAGGCAATTAATTTTTTAACATATTTAAACCATTAGATCAAGTACAACAGGTGCAGGCTCAATGTGGCATTCCGGCCACCAGGGGTCAACCTTTGGTATCTGCAGATTCCCATACAGATTCCCACACAAAGTTCACACTTGGGGCAATCTAGGGTACCCCAGAGGGTTCCGAGATTCTGTAAAACTGACTCAAATTTCTTTTTCTCCCTCATAAACACAAACACCCAGACTAGCCTTAATAAGAGCCATAATTAAAAGTACAGGTTGAAACACCTCTTAGGTAGAATTTTACCACAGTGGAAACCATCAATGAATGGGTTAATCTGCTGGCAGGTGAAATAGTTTTTGTGCAAATTTTTTTTTAATTTTTAATATTATTTAATAATATAGACGGGGTCTCACTATGTTGCCCAAGCTAGTCTCAAACTCCTGAGCTCAAAGGCCTCCTGCCTTGGCCTCCCAAAGTGGTGGGATTACAGGCGTGAGCTACTGCTCCCAGCCATGTACAAATCTTATTTTCAAACTTTGCCTGACATCTGTCTGATAACACAGCATCTTGAAATGTCAAGGTAAACTATTATTTAAAAAAAAACTGTTATTTGCAACTACTTATCTTGAGTAAATCGAGTTTTTCTCAATCCTGGTCAATTGCATAAGATGACAATCGTCACCATTCCGAATTTCATACACACATTTTCATCATTGTTCTATGACATGTTCTATGTTCAATGACACATATCATTGTTCTCAAGGACTAGTTTTAAAGTTACAGGTTTTAATCTTAAAAAGTATTCTGATAAGCTTTTATGAATCATGGTTTTTGTTGTGGTTGTTACAGTTTCTTGTTTAAAGGAGAGGGGATTATAGACTTTTAAAAGTTCTATAACCATTGATCTCATTTAGTACCTTCATTTTATAGAAAAGGCTAAGTGAGAGGACAGAGATGGCTCCCCCAACATCACTTGGTCAGTTAGAGGTCAAGTTGGTCTAGAATCCAGTTCTCCCAACTCCCAAGCCTGTAATCTTTCTATTTCATTTGGCAAACCAATAACTAATTATTATATATGTGAAAAAATGAACACATTGCAATTCAATGATCCACACTATGAAATACATTTTTCCCCAATCTGGGTAGATAGGAAATGGCCCTCCCATTTCTCTACCTCAAATACATCCAAAGTCCCATGGCCAGTGGTCACCCATCAAGTGGCCTCACTGCGTGGCCAGCCCACAACCCTGCATGCAGAAAGCAATTAATGACTGTCTTCTAGGAACATTCACGTTCATCACTTAAAAATGCTTCTATTCACAGCTCCCAATTTCCCATTGCACAGAGCAGAAGACTGAGGCTAGGAGCAGTCAGTGGCTCATCCAAGATTGTGTAGCTAACTGGAGAAACCACAGCCACCTGACTCCAAGTTCCGGGTACTCCTCACACCCTCACAGCTTTCCCTGGGAATTCTTTTGCAGTCTGCAAAGCCCTTTCCTGACAGCAACAGCAGCAGCCCCTACTTGTTGAATGTGTGCCACCTACCAGGTACTGTGCTAGGTGCATCACATAGAATAGTTTCAGTTTTAAAACTTTATGCTCTATGGAACTTTTTGTTGCAAAGGTAACATGTTACTTGGAACATATCAGAGAAAATGAGCTATGCAAAGAAAAGATAACTATCCTTCCTGCTCATCTTCCCAACCCCTTCCAAAACACACACAAAATCAACATTAAATGTGAGGTGCTTTCTTCCATACTTTCCCCTGCTCATGAAAAGGAGCAAAAGGAGGATTATTGCATTCTCTGTTTTTGTGTTTGAGATGGAATCTCGCTCTGTTGCCCAGCCTGGAGTGCAGTGGCACAATCTTGGCTCACTGCAACCTCCACCTCCCAGGTTCAAGTGATTCTCCTGCCTCAGCCTCCCGAGTAGCTGGGATTACAGGCGCACACCACCGTGCCTGGCTAATTTTTTTATTTTTAGTAGTGATGGGGTTTTGCCATGTTGACCAGGCTGGTCTCAAACTCCTGACCTCAAATGATCCACCCACCTCGGCTCCCAAAGTGCTGGGATTACAGGCATGAACCACTGCGCCTGGCCTGTATTCTATGATTTTTAACAAAATAGCAGACCTAACTCCTTATGTAAATCCGCTGCTGGCTTTCCTCACAAAATGTCACAAATATCATCTCAGATCAACAGAAAGAGAACTGACGCATCCTTCTTAATCAGCTGCATAATGTCACACAGTACAAACAGACCGTAATTTACCCATCAATCCATAATTTACCCATCAATCCCTCCACTGAGAGACATTCAGATGGTGCCCTGGTACTTTGCCAGCATAAGTAACACTGCAATAAACAATCCGATAATGTATTATCAGGCCCTGATGTTTTCCCTTTCATAAAATAGAGTCTTCAAGATGCCACTGTCAGGTCAAAACGTACACACGTCTTAATTTTTAAATAGTCTATTATTTTAACCAAAAAAAATGTCCTCATAAAAAAATATGAATAAAAGTATAAAAAGGGCTGGGCATAGTGGCTCACACCTGTAATCCCAGCATTTTAGCAGACGGAGGAGGGTGGATCACGTGAGGTTAGAAGTTCGAGACCTGCCCAGCCAATATGGCAAAACCCCATCTCTACTAAAAATACAAAATTAGCTGGGCGTGGTGGCACAAGTCTGTAATCCCAGCTATTTGGGAGGCTAAGGCACAAGAATCCCTTGAACCCATGAGGCAAGGATTGCAGTGAACCAAGATCACACCACTGCACTCCAGGCTGGGCAACAGAGTGAAACTCTCTCTCAAACAAGCAAACAAACGTGTAAAAAGAAGAAACACATATATAATTCCTCAATCTGGAGATGGTTATTAATAATAACAGCCATTTGCTAAATTTCCTTTCAGAATGAAATAATGCAGTAGAGTGAGTTGCACTTTTTTAACAGACTCAGATCAAATTCCAGTCAAACTTACGGCCATTCACATTTCCACCAGGAAGGTATATGAACACTTTTCTCTACATTTTCCCCACAGCTCTGTCATGGTTAAAGAATTTTGCCAATCTAATGGATGAAAATGGTATGCTTTCGTCATTCTCATTTATATTTCCTTGACTAAAATGGAGATTCAACACTTCTTGTGGTTTCTTAGGAACATGCCAGACTTGGAAATACGTGCAAAACAGAAACATCATTTGATCACTTGCTCAAGAATCATCTTACCGATTTTTGCTGCTCGAACATAAGTTTTTTATAGAAGAGATGGAACTGTTCAAAGCTGAGCTCATCTCTGTGTGCTCCTATTTCCTGTAAATATGAAAAAAGTGACCACATGATTTTTGATGTCCACCGTAAGAATGGCTCCATGCTATTTCTAGAGTAATTTTTATTTCAGAAATTGCATGCAATTTTATTGGCATGCTGAAGAGAGAGCTATGACCACATTGTGTCATGGCTTTTGAAAGGAAAAAGTCATGCTATTTAACATGGCTTTTCTAAAACATTGGCTAAAATCAAACTCACATTCCTCCGAATCAAAACCCTCCACACGTTCCCTAATCCCCCTGGTCTGGGAAAACATACTCACAGGGACACCTACCAAGTAAGACCCTCCTTTGAGCCCCAAAACGGAAGAGTCTCAGCCAGGTTTGCAAGAGACATGATGCGTAACTCCTCCATTTTTGGGCAGAAAACACTCTCTTTGGACTTCCACCTTCAGACATATTTGTAGAGTACATACATATAGGGCATTTTGTAAAGCACTGGGAGTCAAAGCTCAGCTCCAATTAATTGCTTTACGGCTTTGGGCAATTTCCTTGACCTTTTCAAACCCTCAGTTTTCTTTATCTGTAAAATGGGAGAACCACCACTACGCTCCTAGGGCTTCCCTGAAAGTGAACAAGATACCTGCAAAACACCTGGTTCCGTAAATACTTGATAAAGAATGAAATGCTGATTGTGTAGCAATCAATGGTAAATGCTTCTCCCATCTCTCTCCTCTTCTGACCTACTCTTTTCTCTTTTTCTATTCTTGGATTAATGTGGATTATTGCGGGCAAGTCAAAGGATGCTTGATAAGCAATAAAATAGGATAATTCTTCCAGGAGTTCATTAGCACAAAAATGAAATGAGCTTTTTCCACTGAGGAACACTGTAATGGAGCCGATATTGACAATGGGCACTGGGGTCCTCCAACTGGGGCTATTGGGATGAAGCGTTGCTCATTTCCTAAGAAGAATGAGTACTACCCTGTAGCCAAAAATCAGTGCCCATCATCTCCATCCTTGCCTCACCTCTTCTACTATATTCCATCACTCATGGAGCGGCTTTACTGCCCAGTCCCACCAACAACTTGATTACACAACAAAATTAATTAAATGATATACAGAAGGATGGATGGTTGGAGAAACAGAAGAATAAAGAGCCAACTCTGACAGCTACACTACCAGGACTTGCATACAAACTGCCACGGTCCTGGTACCCTACACAAGGAATTTTTCGTAATATTTTCCAAAAGACATACATGCATTCATTTCACTAGGGAAAAAATGGGCTGCAGTATGGTCAGGGAAACAGGGAAAGCTGGACTAATGAAAAACAGGTCTGAGGGTAGATGTTCCAAGCCCAACAGCTCAGTAAACATGGTCTTCATTGATCACATCCTCTACGAGGATGGAGACTATGGTCCTCAGATATGTCTATGATCCCTCTGTCTGAACTTAAGATGTACTCTGGAGGCAAAGGACTTTCTTGGGCACTATTCCACGGAACTCAAAGGCAAGTCACGGCTTCATGAGAGAGGTTAAGTCACTCTGCATTCGCACAATTCCCAGGCTGAGCCATGAAACTTACCACAAACTTATCTTTAAGGAACTTGGCACTGCTCACTTTAAAGTTGATCAGGGGCAAGATGGTCTTCAACTCTCGGAGACTGATGCTGCAAAAAAGGGAGACTCAGCTCTGTCACCTTGAGGGTTTTCAACAGCACAGGATTTAGCGGCTCCCATCAGTTCCCACCTCGGGCAGCCCTCTATAAGACAGCCTGGTCAACAGTTGTTTATGGAGCACTAACTAGGAACAAGACACTGGGTCAAGGTACAGGCGACACTTCAATGAGCAAAGCTCAAGGGCACCCTTCAGGAATGTCCATAGATACGGGTCACACAGGAGACCCACAGTGTAGGGTGATGCCCCAATGAGGAGGCACCTACACTGGAGATCCCCAGTACAGGGTGATGTCCCAATGAGGAGGGCTGGTCCCCACCCTTCGAGAATGGCCATGGAGGAAGGTCCTGCAGGAGATTCAGTGTGGGCAGAAAATGGTGTCAGATGACCAGATAATCTCAATACAAAATGCCACAGAAATCCCAAAGGCCCAATGTAGGTGTTGACATGATGTGATTTCTGCCCAGGACTCTGAATGTCAAAGTGAAGAAATTCAGTGAAGCTTGGGTAAACAGCAGGAGTAACTATGACATGCTTCACGCAGCCAAACACTTTGTCACCTAATTAGTGACACACATGAAGGGATGAACAAGACTCCTACTGACTCCACCTGCCACCCAGAGGAACCACAACCACAGAACGGGCTTGGCAGAATCAGCCGGGAAAGACCCAGCTGAGCTTGACTCTAGTCTGGCACTGTGAAGAGACAAGAGGGATGTAGAGTAAGTGGGGACACCCTGCACCCCCAAAATTAAGTTAAAAAATAAAGGTTTCTTTTAATGCCACTGGGGTTCAGAGCAAGGCAAAGTCACTAAGGGCCAGAGAGGGGAACTGGGAAGGAACAAGGCCTACATGAGCACCTACTGTATGCCAGGCTACTCTGGGGTCATCCAGGTGTTATGGTTGCCTAATTGCTCACCAGATTCTACCTTCTGCAAAGTACACATGATTGACCCCCAGGGCTCAGAACAGCCAAGGGCGGGATGTCACAACGGTACACAACTCAGGGCTTGGAGCTAGATGGCAGGCAGCAGAGCCTGGAACTGAATCAAATTCCAGTGCTCGGTCACAGGAATCTACATGAGTGTTTCTTTGAAGCCACATAGTGAGGTTCAGCTTAAGAGGGAAGAAAGGGCTGGGCGTGGTGGTTCACGCCTGTAATCCCAGCACTTTGGGAGGCCAAGGTAGGCAGATCACGAGGTCAGGGGATCGAGACTATCCCGGCTAACACGGTGAAACCCCGTCTCTACTAAAAATACAAAAAAATTAGCCAGGCGTGGTGGTGGGCGACTGTAGTCCCAGCTACTCAGGAGGCTGAGGCAGGAGAATGGTGTGAATCTGGGAGGCGGAGCTTGCATTGAGCCGAGACCACGCCGCTGCACTCCAGCCTGGGTGACAGAGCGAGACTCTGTCTCAAAAAAAGCAAAAATGGAGGGAAGCAACGGAGAACACATCCCAGGCAAAAGGAGCAGCAGCAGTAGTAAGAATGGTAACAAAAGCTGAAACTTCAAAAGTGCTAATCAGGTGTCAGGTGTTGTTCTAGGTGGTGCCCTACAGGCATATTCACCTGTTAGATGCTTGAATAACTTACAAGGCAGGTACTATGATCATCTCCATCTTCCAGGTGAGGAAGCTGAGGCACCGATCAGTTTGGTGCACACCTGACTGCCTCCCAGCGAGTAGCTCACACAACAAGGAGAGGTTAAATTAGTGGGGTGAGTGGGTCAAGAACATGAGATCCAGACCCTTCTGGCTGGAGCCGAGTGTCCAGCAGAGCTAAGACAGGGTGGTCAAGAGAGGAAGCTTGCCCCAGCTTGTAGGAGAAAAGAGCCCTGTTTCCCTGCACCATCCTCCCAGCTTCTGCTGTGGCATGCGGAAGGAAGTAGCACGTCACTGCCCAACCGCTGCCCTGGAGAAGGTCCAGTGTGACTCTGGCCATCCTGTGTCCCCACCTCCAGCCTTTTCCTCTGGTTCTAACGGCCTAACAGCAGAGACTTCAGCTGACAAGATGCTCCCCACCCACGTTCAAACCGTAGGGACACCACCCACGGCTTTCAGACAGACCTCGAGGGCAGAAAAAGTCCCTGTTGGGCCAGCTGGGGCTGGCTGGGCAGAGCAGCCAGCAGGCTAGGGAATTTGCCCCAGGGGTTTGCAAGAACCTTTCTGCCTCAGCCCTGGGGGTGGTCCTAGGAACAGCTGGGCCAGGGCAGGATGAAGGTAGAGGAGCAGCGGGAACAGGCGCTGCCAGAGCAGCAGTGAGAGGGGTAGTGGGGAGAGGAGCCAGACCATGCTGGTGCCCCAGTGGAGCTCATCCTGGGAGCAAGGGGGAGGTCAGGGTCACCCAGGAGCCCAGGCAGCAGCAGGGCAAAGGAACCATCCCATGTTCAGAAAGAGAGAGACTGAGGGGCCTGAGGGGCCAGAGCAGCTGCTCGAGAACCAGTGGAAAAAACCCAGGAACCAGGGACATGAGCATTCAAGCACCTGGGACATGGGAGCCCACCTGGTCCAAAGGCCTCCCCTTACAGTGTAAACACTGGAGGCTGAGAGCTTCTTTGGGCTCCCAGTGCCAGGACAGCCTCACCTGATTTCCCCCTAGGCGAGCCCCTGCCTCACTCCCACCTCTGGGTGTGTGTGTCCTGCTGCATGGCCCGACTGGAACCAGCACAGGCAGGCTGAGCCCCAGCGCTGCAGGGGAGGAAGCCAATGGCTCAGCTTCAGCCCTCTCTGCAACCTGTCATCCCCTAGAGAGAGTGCCTCGCCCAGGTCAAAGCCCCTTGCAAGGCAGCCAGCTCTGACCTGGTCCACGCATGGGAACGAAGGCCTGGCCCTCTAGTCTCAATTCAGGACAGCTCCACAGGCCATGCTCAGAGCTCCCCATCAGGTCTGCCCGGGCCATGACTGTGACTCCCCGGCTGCCTGTTCCAGCGGCCTTCCCTTCCCCATGCTTTCCACAACCCCCCATGTACTCCCCAGTAAGCCTCCTGCACACAAACCTACATCTCAGATTGTGTTTCCTGGGGGCTCAGCCTAGAGCTGTGGGTTAGGAACCAAGGGAATCCCTTTGGGGAAGGACAGCAACTATTCCCTGAATGAGTCACCAACAGCCCCTCCCTCTCCCATGGCAGACAGCACTAAACAATCACAGTGTCCTCCCTGCTCAGCCCGGGAGGCTCCCACGGTTCTTCAACTCTGCACCCAGGCAGCCATCACCAAACAATTAAAGATGGCAGCCCCATGACACTTACCAGTCACGCTGAAGCTGGGCCAGCACCTCCACTGCCCCCAGCTCTTTTGCAGCAACAACAGCAATAAGAAACGTTCGTTAAGTGCTTACCACAAGCCAGGCACGGTCCACGCACCCTTCACATATTAACTCCGGAACCCTCACATCTGCCCTGGGAGGTGGGAACTATTACTTTTATCTTTTACACATGAGGAAAATGAGGCCCAGAGAAATTAAATCATTTACCCCAATTCACACAACCAGTTACTGTGAGATCTGAGATTCAAACCTCACCGCTGTCTGACAATTTTCGACAATGATGGAGACATCTGTGCTGTCTGAGGTACTAGCCGCCAGCCACACGGGGCTGCTGAGCCCCTGAAATGTAGCTAGTTCCACTGAGGAGCTAAGTATTCTTATTTGGTTTTGTTTTGTTGAAATGACCACCTGTGGTGAAGGGCGCCCCACCAGACCTCGCAGCCCCAGAGTTCTGCTTCTGTAAGTAGCTCCCAGACCAGCAGCATCTACATCACCTGGGGATTGGTTGAAATGCAAATTCTTGAGCCCTGCCCACCACCGACTCAATCAGCCACTGTGAGGTGGAGCCCAGCAGCCCCCACGTTCACAAGTCCTCCAGGGGATTCCGATGCCTGCTGAAATTTGAAAATTGCTCTCTAGTCAGCCCTAATCTTCAACCCCAGCTTCACAGTAGAATCTTATTTTTAAAAAATTCCAATGCCAGAGGCCATGCCCAGGACAGTAAAATCTGAATCTCTACTGGTGCGGCTCTGCTAAAGCTCCCCAGGGGACTCTAATATTCTGGAACCTCGAATAGGAAGCCTATTTGCATTCACGTTGAAGGAGATAAATGGACCTACCCACCTGCCTTCCACCTGCAACCCCCTCGCCCTGTGCCACCTCCTCCTCTGTCCCTGCCAGGGCTAAAGGACAAAGGGAAGTGCACATCCTGCTTATGCAAATCCAATGTTATAAGGCACGGGGGCAAGGGCAGAGGAGGGAAAGGAGGTAAGTGTTGGTGAGGATATGAAGAAAATAGAAACCTGTGCATTGCCATGGGAAGGTGTAGCTGCAACAGAAAACAGTATAGCAGTTCCGCAAAAATAGACAGAATTACCATTTGATCCAGCAATTCAGCTTCTGGATATATACACAAAAGAATCTGAAGCAGAGACTCAAACAGATTTGTACACCCATGTTCATAGCAGCACTATTCACAATTGCCAAAAGGTGGAAGCAATTCAAGTATCCATCGATGGACAAGTAAACAAAATGTGGTCTGTCTGTACAATGGAACATTATTCAGCCTTAAAAAGGAAGAAGATTCTAACACATGCTACAACACAGATGAAACTTGGAGACATTACACTAAGTGCAATAAGCCAGATACAAAAGGACGAATATTGTATTAGTCCACTTATACGAGGTACCTGGAGCAATCCAGTCCAGAGAGACACAGAGTAGAGTGGTGGTTTCCAGGGGCTAAAGAGAGAAGCAACGGGGAGTTACCACTTAATGGCTGCAGAGTCTCAGTTTGAGACGATGAAAAAGTTCTGGAGATGGATGGTGGTGACGGGAGCATGACAACATGATACACTTCATTCCACAGAACTACCTATCTAAGAACGGTTAAAATGATCAGTGTTGTTCTATGATTTATTGTTGTTACCACACTAAAACAAATTTTAACATTTGTTTTTAGTTTTTTTTAATTATAAGGTGATTGGTCAGGGTGGGGAAGGAAAGATTTCTCTATTTCCCCCAGCTCTCAACAGCACAATTCTTTTTGTTTTTGTTGTTTTGGTTTTGGTTTTGGTTTTGGTTTTAATGGGATCTCACCCTGTTGCCCAGGCTGGAACTCAGTGGCACAATCACGGCTCACTGAAGCCTGGACCTCCCTGGGCTCAGATGATCCTCCCACCTCAGTCTCTCAAGTAGCAGGACTACAAATGTGCACCCCCACACCCAGCTAACTTTTTCGTACTTTTTGTACAGATGGGGTTTTGCCATGTTGCCCGGACTGGTCTCCAACTCCTGAGCTCAAGCGATCCACCTGCCTTGGCCTCCCAAAGTGCTAGGATTACAGGTGTCAGTCAACATGCTCAGCCAATAGCACATTTAAAAAAAAAAAAAGAAAGAAAGAAAGAAAAGCGGCCTGGTGCGGTGGCTCATGCCTGTAATCCCAGCACTTTGGGAGGCCAAGGTGGGCAGATCACGAGGTCAGGAGATTGAGACTATCCTGGCTAACATGGCGAAACCTCGTCTCTACTAAAAATACAAATAATTAGCCAGGCATAGTGGCAGGTGCCTGTAGCCCCAGCTACTCAGGAGGCTGAGGCAGGAGAATGGCATGAACCTGGGAGGCAGAGCTTGCAGTGAGCTGAGATGGCGCCACTGCACTCCAGCCTGGGCAGCTGAGTGAGACTTGGTCTCAAAAAAAAAAAAGGGGAAAGCAACACCAGTGGGGATAGTAAGTCTGCAAACCCTGGTGCCACCCCTGACAACCTGGGCTACTTTAGTTAAGTCACTTAACCTCTCTGGGCCTCAGTGTCCTCACATAGAAAATGGGTCTGAGAGCACCTAGCTCACCCATCAGCCAAGAGGGTATCCGGGTATCCTAAGGATGTAAAGTGCTTATTACAGCCATGACTGCAAAGCAGGCTATAAACAAATGCCCGCTGCTACCATTTGCCTCTAGAAAAGTCTAAAAATGAAACAGGGTGCTTGGGCCAAGCAAAACACCTAAGACATGTCCATTGCCCAGGCTGGGCCAACCCTGAGCCTGCCCCCTCTCGCCTTCAGCCTTTCCTCTGCATCTGTGGCTCCTTTGTTTTCTTTCAGGAAACATGATTAGTCTCGTGGGTAACAGGAAAGGGAGGGAAATTGGCAGAACAGAAGTTGGTTGCTCTTTCATTGGCACCTTGGTCAAAATTTCTTTTGCAAAGCTCCCTCCAGGCTTCCCAGAACCACGGGTAAGGTGGGATTTTCCACATGTTGACAGAGAGCAGGGCTCCGCCCACTGGGAGGGAGGTTGGAGGAGAGGAAGCCAGTGAGCACGCAGAGATGAACTCAGTCCAGAAACAGAAAAGGTTCTCTCCGCAGAGGGTCCTGGACCAGCCGACGGGAAGATGGATCTTTATGCAGGACTTGCCAGAATCCCTCCTGAACAAGAGGGAGGTATCCATTTCTTGACTTCACAGATGAAGAGAAGACTTCAGAGCCAGACTGGCCACCCCATACCAGTACCGTGTGCAGAGAGGCACTGAAGGTGGCTCCCTCCCTCAGCCCTGTGCCAGTCTCAGCTATGATTCACCATAAGCCACAGAGAAAGAAAATGCAGAGAAGGCATCACCTCCGAGGCTGAAAGAGACCAGTGTCTACCAAATCTTCCAACACAAGGACCTCATTTAATCCACCTCAGTAACATTAGAGGGTGGCCCAGCATGGGGGAGCAGGCAGGGCATGTTGGATGAGAAGAAGAGGAGGGAGAAAGGCAGGTGGACAGAAAAACATGGAGTGAGCTAATGGCTGACCTAACTTTACTAGACTTTTAGCCACTTCCTGGTTAAGAGTTCCAAATCCTCCCACTGGGCATGAGAAGAGACCAGGGAAGCTCACCCAAACCCTGAAGCCAACAAGTAACAGAGGATATTGACCAGACAGGAAGTCACCTTCAAGATGGAAAGATTTTCAGGAACAAAATAGGAGAGCTGATAGAGTTTAGTTATTGGATATTAACTAGGATAATGACATATCTAGATAGGATAATGACATATCCACATAGGATAATGACAGAAATAAACCAAGAATCAACGAAAGGAATATTTTACCAAAAAAAATAAGGCGTCTCATGTGAGGCTAACATGAGATAAGGACTGAAGTGCTCAATGCAATTCCTGGCATGCCAAATACACAGGTGTTAAATAAATCGTAGGGTTTTTTTTGTTTTTGTTTTGGGTTTTTTTGTTTGTTTGTTGTCGTTGTTGTATTTTGTTTGTTTGTTTCTTTGGTTTGGTTTTTGAGACGGAATCTTGCTCTGTCACCCAGGCTGGAGTGCAATGGCACGATCTCAGCTCACTGCAACCTCCACCTCCCGGGTTCAAGCGATTCTCCTGCCTCAGCCTCCTGAGTAGTTCGGACTACAGGTGCACGCCGCCACGCCTGGCTAATTTTTTGTATTTTAGAAGAGACAGGGTTTTACCATGTTGCCCAAGCCGGTCTCAAACTCCTGAGCTCAGGCAATCTGCCTGCCTCTGCCTCCCAAAGTGCTGGGAATATAGGCGTACTCTACCATGCCCAGCCAAATGGTAGTTTTTATCATTACATTATTAAGAGCTGAATCATACCTCAGAAAAAAATAATGAATTAAAAATGCTCAACCTCACCCATAAAGAAAGCAAGTTTAAGCAAAAACACTTGGTTGCCTCGGTTGCAGATGAACAAAGATCAAAGTCTAATGGCACAATAAATCATCAGGAAATGGACGCCTTCTTGCCCCACTGGTAGAAATATTATATAAATTGCTACTTCTAGCTATCAAACGATTAGACCAGCAAACACTGAGCTGCTGATATTCATTTCTGAGAATTTATCCTACTCACAGCCACCTCAAATGAGTTTACAGAAAGATAGACCCAAAGGTTTCCATAGCAGCATTATTCACAATAATAATCAAGGATTGGGAGCAGGTCTCTGTGCATCAAGAAGGAAATGATTTCTGAAATGACAATGCATTAATCTAAGGAAAAACCAAAATGACGTTTACTTTTAAAAAAAAAAAAGTCTGGGTAAGACCTCACCTCTGCAAAAAGTAATAATAATAATAAATAAGCCAGGCATGGTGACACACACCTGTAGTTCCCAGCTACTCAGGAGGCTGAGGCAGGAGGATCATTTGAGCCTAGGAGTTTATGGCTGCAGCGAGCTATGATTGTGCCACTGCACTCCAGTCTGGGGAACAGAGAGAGACCCTGCCTCTAAAAAATAATAATAATAGTCTGGCATAGAGCGTTGTGCAGGACTGATAGGGAGCTTCTCCAAGAGGTACTTTTAAGTGAAAGAGTCAAGTAAACTGAATACACATTATCACATCACCCAACACATCTCTACCAGCCCTTAGAACCACCTGGTGCCCGAGCACAGTGGCTCATGCCTGTAATCCCAGCACTATGGGAGGCCAAGGTGGGTGGATCACAAGGTCAGAAGTTCGAGACCATCCTGCCAAACATGGTGAAACCCTGTCTCTACTAAAAATACAAAAAAATTAGCCAGGTGTGGTGGTGGGCGCCTGTAGTCCCAGCTACTTAGGAGGCTGAGGCAAGAGAATGGCGTGAACCCAGGAGGTGGAGCTTGCAGTGAGCTGAGATGGCGCCACTGCACTCCAGCCTGGGTGACAGAGCGAGACTCCATCTCAAAAAAATAAATGAATAAAATAAAGAACCACTTGGTTTACTTCTTCACAGTCAGTCTCTCTCCTGTCACAAAGTATGGGCTGGTGCCATCATGATTATGTTTACTGCTGTATTCCCAGGATATTAAAGGTGCTCAAATATTTGTGATGAGGTCCGAATGCCCCATGGCAGAGATCATCTCTAAGGCTGGACTCGAATTTTCTGCTGGAATAGAGGCTCCCTCCAGGAGGAAGATTTTGTCATCATCAACCCCAGGACCCAACATGGCATCTGCAGATCACATTGGACGCAATGAGGACCTTGCCCACTACAAGTCATGCTCCCACCCTCTTGGAAGGTTTAAAGAAAGAATGAAGATGGAAATCCAAAGTGATCAGAAGAAAACTGAATGACTCTTACCTGTTTCTTCTGGTTTGATCCACAGAATATATCTGCTTTCTCAGCCAACTGGAAAGAAATTTGAGACAAAAGAAAGACAGACAGAGAAAATTTAAAAATAGCATAAGTCTAAGTGAGTCCTACAGGATGTGCACAAAAGGAACTGGAACCAAAAGGAGGGGTTTTCCAACTTTCTAACAAGGGCAGCTTGGGAAGAAGTTTTCTCCTAGTATCTAAGCCAAGATCTCAACTCAAAAAGGCCAGGTTTCCTTACACTGACAACTCCTTCTAATGATAGTCATTAAACCTCAAAAACCTAGAAAGAAAAATAGTACAAAGTAGAGGAATTTGATTTAGTGGAAGGAAAATAACTCACACCCCAATGCCCATCCAGACTCCCATGACACTGAAAAGACAGTCTTGAGGTCTTCATCAACCCAGGAGGGAGTGATAGGTGGAAAATTCCAGACCTTGTATCTATCCTTTGATCAGTCCACTTAATCTCTTATTAAATCCTTTAAGAAGGAAGCCCTATTTTCCCCAACGCATACCCCAGGAATGTTTCTATCTCCAGTCCCATGCACCACTCACCCCAGTAGGCCAAGGCTGAAAACTAGCACAGGGAAATGCTCTTATTTGAAACATTGTAGGGCTCACACCGCTACTAGGCACTCATTGCATACAAGACACTCAATGAGCCTCAAAAAACCAATGTCCCCCTTTTTTGTTTTCCTGTAGCCCATGTTGGCAAAGGCAGCAGAATAAAGGAATCAGTGGCTATGTAAATAAACAGGCAAAAGCCAGCTACCTCTCGATAATGGTGGGTGTGGACGCATTCATCGCTTCTTGGTGTAAGATTTTCAAGCCGGAGAGCCAATTAAGTGCATCTTCTTTAGAGTCAGCTGGAGTGGAGAAAGGGAACAGAAATGCTGTGTTAATTCCTGGGAAGACATCTGCTGACAAAGCCCGGCCCCATACAGATCACGAAGATGGGGGAAGCCTACGCTGGTTTCCAGTTTTGCAGGAGGCAAAGAAAGCATCTCTTTCACACTCTCATAGCTCTAGGACCTGCTTTTTGTCTGAGACGGGGCCACATATTCATGATGAGCTTTGTACCACAGGGGTGACAAGTGGGTTATTTCCTGTGCCAAATGGAATTAGCACATATATAATATATATGTGCTAGACACTGTTCTAAGTGTTTTTCTTATATTGATCCCACAAGGGAAGTACTATTATATTCCCATTTAACACATGGAGAAACCACTGAACTTAAGACAGGTTCAGTGATGTGTCCAAGGCCACACAGCTCCTAGCAGCCATTACAGACTGAATATTTGCATTCCTTCAGAATTCATATGTTGAATCTCTAACCCCTGAGGTAGGGCCTTTGTGAGGTATTTAGGTTTAGATGAAGTAACGAGGGTGGGGCCTCCATGAGGGAATTAGTGCCCTTTTAGAGACAAGAAAGAGAGACCAGAGCTCCCTTCCTATCCAAGCACACCCTGAGGAAAAGCCATGTGAACACATAGCAAGAAGGCGGCTGTCTGCAAGTCAGGAAGAGAGCCCTCACCAGAACTCAACCATGCAACATCTTGATCTTGGACTTCCCAGCCCCCAGAACTGTGAGAAAATAAATGTCTGTTGTTTAAGCCCCTCAGTCTACGGCATTTTGTTATAGTAGCCAGACTATGCTGAGACAATGGAAGACATAGGATTTTAAACAAGAACCCATTATCTTACCCTGGCAGCACACTGACTCCAGGAATGAAAAAGCGAAGGAATTCAAACCCAGGTGTCCAACTCCAGAGCAGAGTTCCTCAACCCCAGCTGCTCAGGAGAATCACTTGAGGGCTTTTCAAAACCCCAATACTTAGGTCCCACCCTAAAGTAATTAAACCAGAAGAGAGGGATGAGGGAGACATCAACAGGTGGAAGCACCCACATGGTGCCAAAGTGTGTCAAAGGTTATCAGCTTCCTCTGCTGCTATAACAAATGACCACAAACTTAGTGGCTTAAAGTAATACAGATTTATTTTCAGACCGTGAGGGAGGCCAAAATTCTAAAATAGACTGGTTGCATACAATCCTTCTGGATTCCTTCTAAAAGCTCTTGGGAAGAATCCATTTCCTCGCCTTTCCCAGCTTCCAGAGGATGCCTGCATTCCTTAGCTCATGGCCTCTCATCTTCTGGCCTTTGTTTCCATCCTCACATCTCCTTCTCTGGGAATGACCTTCCCATGTATCTCTTATAAGAAGCCTTGTGATTCCACCGGACACCCGGATAGCCCAGGATATTTCCCATCTCAAAATCCTCAATTTAACTACACCCGCAAAGTCTCCTTTTCCATAGAGGATAATATATTCACAGGTTCCCGGGATTAAGACATGGACATCGTGGGAGGGCAGTATTCAGCTTCCCATGGCTTAGGAATTTAGCTTTTTGTTTTATTAAAGAGTGTTAGCTTTTAACCCTATGCTAACTAATAAGATGCAAGATCTGGAATAATCTGCACCACAACCCTAAGCAGCTGTCAGTATTTCCCTGCTTCTAATGAAGATGGCACAGAGGGATGGCAAGTAGAGCTTGCTAATAGCCAGGAGAGGATGGCTTGCTAATACCCATGGTTGCTATTACCCTTGCTAATAAGCAGCATTGAGGAGTGGTTAAGAGCTTGGCATCTGGCAAAAGGAAGATCATAGCTTAAGTCCCATTGCACCACTTCAGGGCTGTGTGACATTCAGCGAGTTACTTAACCCTACTCTGTGCCTCATCTCACCTGGAAAATGAAGCTGACAGTGCAAACACCTCACGGAACTATGAAGCCTCTCCTTAAGCACCAGGTACTTCGCCAGTGCGTACACCCCGGGCGGAGATTGCTGCTCTCATCTTTCCACACAGATGCAGAGGAAACTGAGGCTCTGAAGGGGCTGAGTTTGTCTCAGAGCAGTAAGTGAGAGGGTGGAATGGGAATCAAAATCTTGACCATCACTGTGCTAACCTTGAATTTAGGGTTCCAGAAGAGGCTCCCAGAGTGGGATAGATATCAAAGTTCACATCCTAGCCTCCAAGGGCTGGGCTCTTGTGGTCTCCTTACCACGTTAAGAACAGGGGGTCAGGGCTCAGCCTGTAGGTGGGGCTAAGGAGACAGAGGTGTGAAGCTTCATGGCCACGGGACTTGCCCTCCTGCCCCACCTCTACCAACCCCCTCCATATCATCAATCAGATATTCGCTCCTCATTTCCTACATCCAACGTGCTATTTCCCTCCTCCAAGCCCTGGCATACACCACAGCCTTTCCCTGGAGCGCCCTCCCTCTTTCCTCCAAATTCCTACTGAAGCCTCAAAACCCAATGTAAAAGTCACCTTCTTTGCCCAACTTCTCTGAAACTAAGCATTCACAGCACGCTGCATCATGCTTGCACTAGGTCTTATCCTAGTGCATCCATCTGTCTCCCTAAGTAGACTGAGAGCTTCTTAAAGGCAGCACCAGGTGCCATTCATCTTCCTAGATCACTGGTGTGTACACAACCTAACACACAGTATAGGCTCAAAAGATATGTAGTAAAAGAATGAATGAGAAATTCATAAGTTATTTGACCCTAAAGTAAATGTCCCTATATTGCTCAACTTTCAGAGCTGGCTCCGCTTTGGTCTATTTTAATCGTATTGATTTTCTCTCTGAGTCATGAATGTATACATACTTCTAAGTCAATAAATTCTAGGACTGAACTTGAAAGTAACTACAAGCTTCTGCCACTGAGTAAAATGAGGAAACTGCATGTGCGTGTGCAATAGAAGATCTCAGGACAGTTCCTTCACATCAGTCAGATTTGCTGAGCCACATCTGCTGGAGGAAAACAGGTTACATTTTTCTTTTCTTTTCTTTTCTTTTCTTTTTTTTTTTTTTTTTTTTTTTTGAGACAAGAGTCTTGCTCTGTTGCCCAGACCAGAGTGCAGTGGTGCAATCTTGGCTCACCGGTTCAAGCAACTCTTGTGTCTCAGTCTCCCAAATAGCTGGGACTACATGTGCACACCACCACACCCAGCTAGTTCTTGTATTTTTAGTAGAGACGGGGTTTCACCATGTTGGCCATGCTGGTGTGAAACTCCTGACCTCGAGTGATCTGCCCACCTCGGCCTCCCCAAGTGCTGGGACCACAGGGATGAGCCCAGCCTACATTTTTCATCCAACAGAGCCTGGCCTTCAGTGTTAAGACTATCTAATCATCATTTATTCAGCTCTCAGCATGAGCCAGAGAGACACTTAACATACCCCTCACAATACCCCGATGAGATAGGCATTACTATTCTCCCCATTTCACAGCTGAGCAAACTGCAGCTCAGAGAGGTTAAGTCACTCATCTAAAGACACACAGCTAGAAAGGGGCAGGGCTGGGATTCGAAACCATGACCCCAAATACACATCAGCCAGCAGGCAGGGGTGAGCCAGGAAGAGACTAAGGCACAGGGAAGGAGAAAGGCACAGAAACATGCACCTACCTGCCAAGCTGAGTGTGCTGAGGACGAACTGAGTGCCATACAGGATGGTGAAGCAGCAATCTTCTTTCTGGCGAACCGCTTTTGCACGTTCGAAATCTTTGGAGTTCTTCCCTGGGCGGATTTCTTTTATTTCCATGATATCCACTACAATGAAATTAACATGGGCCAATGAGAAGCTGGAGTTCACTCCACCTGAGGACACAGTCACACACCTGCAGCCCAGGCACAGCCTGGCTCCTTCCTTCCCCAACAGGATCCCGCAAAGCTATCTGTGCATCCGGATTCAGTGCCCCCTCCTTCTGGAAATGAACAAAGGGCCAAGAGCCTACCTGGGCATTTGCTGCCACCCCACAAACCCCTGGAGTATGAAGAGTTTGGGGTTTCCGCTCACCCTGTTTCTCAGACAGACACGTTTTAAACTAGGACAATTAATTTTTGTAATGCAACTCAGATTTGAGAAAATAGGCACAGACTATTCTACCAAAACAAACAATGGACCAAACTGATGCTCACTAGAGATCACTCTAGGCAGCCTAAAAGTTCCAACCGTCCGGTTGACCTTGACCTTGACCATCTTTTCCCTTGAGTCCCAAAAGCTACAAATGCTCTGTGGCTCAACTGAAAGGGGAAAAGAAAATGAAGGCACTGAATAACTGCTTCAAATTAAAAATATTAATAAGAGGCCAACCTCAGCATTGGGGATGGTCACAGTGGTTCTGGATATCACAGGGCCTACGGGAAGAGAGTGGTAAACTATTACTCTGGTAACAGTCTAGAGTAATGGAGTGTTACTAATGGGCCACAGCCTCCGGTATTTATGCCTTATATAGCCAGCTGCCCTTCAATCCAGGTTGTCTCTGTGACCTGTTTTAACCAATAAAATGTAGTATAAATCAGGGACCCCAACCCCCACGCCATGGAATGGTACCGGAAAGTGAGCACTGAGCTCCGCCTCCTGTCAGATCAGCAGCGGCATCAGATTCTCATAGCAGCGCAAACCCTATGGTGAACTGCATTAGATTCTCATAGGAGCACAAACCCTATGGTGAACTGCATTAGATTCTCCCAGGGGCACAAACCCTATGGTGAACTGCATTAGGTTCTCACAGGGGCGTAAACCCTATGGTGAACTGCACATGCGAGGGATCCAGGTTGTGTGGTCCTTATTGGAATCTAATGCCTGATAATCTGAAGAAGAACAGTTTTATCCTGAAGCAATCCCCCCAATGCCCCCACCATCTATGGAAAAACTGTCTTCTAGGAAACTGGTCACTGGTACCGAAAAGGTTGGGAGCACTGGCACGCTGGCATAAATGATGCTGTGCCAGTTCAGGGCCTAACCTTTTTTTTTTTTTTTTTTTCTGAGATGGGGTCTCACTCTGTCACCCAGGCTGCAGTGCAGTGGTGTGATCTCAGCTCACTGCAACCTCTGCCTCCTGGGTTCAAGCAATTCTCCTGCCTCAGCCTCCGGAGTAGCTGGGACTACAAGCATGCGCCACCATGCCAGGCTTAATTTTTGTATTTTTAGTAGAGATGGGGTTTCATCATACTGGCCAGGCTGGTCTTGAATTTCTAACCTCAAGTGATCTGCCCGCCTCAGCCTCCCAAAGTGCTAGGATTACAGGCGTAAACCAGAGGGCCCAGCCTGAAGCCTAATCCTTAAGAAGGCCTGGTACCTTCCATTTTGAGCTCTGGGGAAAGCCAGCCTCTGTGTAAGAAATCAGACTACCTGGAGACCACCGTGCAATAAGAAGCCCAAGTCAGCCCTATGGAGAGGCCATGGAAGCAGAACCAATGCCCTCAGCCAACAGCCCAGCTGAGCCCCCAGCCAACAGCCACAGAGCACTGCACCATCTTAGAAGTGGATCCTCTGGGCCGGACGCGGTGGCTTACGCCTGTAATCCCAGCACTTTGGGAGGCCGAGACGGGCAGATTATGAGGTCAGGAGATCTAGACCATCCTGGCTAACAAGGTGAAACCCCGTCTCTAGTAAAAATACGAACAAAAAAAAAAAAATTAGCCGGGCGTAGTGACGGGCACCTGTAGTCCCAGCTACTCAGGAGCCTGAGGCAGGAGAATGGCGTGAACCTAGGAAGCAGAGCTCGCAGTGAGCTGAGATCGCACCACTGCACTCCAGCCTGGGCGACTGAGCGAGATTCCGTCCCAAAAAAAAAAAAAAAAAAAAAAAGTGGATCCTCTGGTCCCATTGAGCTGCCCCAGCTGACAACATGTGGAACAGAGACAAGCTCTCCCAGTCCCCACCCATGCCCAGATTGTAGAAATATGTGCAATAAATAAAATGATTGTTGTCTTAAGCCACTAAACACTGGGATAGTTGGTTGTATAGCAATAGATAACAGAAACAAATAAGAAATTCTTCCTCTCTGCAACCTCTGCTGCCATGAGACTCCACCTACTCCTAGTCAAAACCTACTGGGCCAGGATGGCAACGTGACTGACTCAAAGGTGACTCCCCCTTCTCCCTATAAGATGACCAGTGAACTCTGGACTGGCACAGAGACACGAGCTCAACAAGCTCAACCAGTCCCTTCTTTCCCCTTCTTCTGAAAAACAACAACAACAAAAATCTTTTCATGGGATGAACCCATTCCTTGTGCTTTATTTAGAGCTGATTCACCTCACCACCTTCAACCGTAAGCTGAAGGGGACAGCAGGGGCCTGGGAATGACCCAAGTGCCCTGGCTCAGTGACTGGTTCGGGGACAGACACACGGCCCAGCTGCACCATCAGCATCCTCCTGGGATTCATGTGGCCAGAACTACCGGTAAAACCTCCCCTCCACTGCTGCTCCCAGGCTGGTAAAACATGAGCCTGGGAGTGGCAGGGATCACCTTGTCTACCATGGAACAAAGTATTATCAAACCCTGGTGTACCTTTGAACTCCAGCACTCCTGGAGATGAGAGTGAGAAAGGAGATCTCAGCTTTGCAGCAAGAAGAGGTGGCTCTGGCCTGGAATTAAGGAAGAGGACAGAACGAAGTCCACAGAGGTGAGCAAAGGCATCTCAGAGTCATAGTGAAACAGCAGGAAAGATTGGTGGCCATTCACAGGCAACAATGGGAGCTGGGGGAGGAGAGCAGACAATTAAGTTAGAGGAGAGGGGATGGGATGCACTCAAAGCTTTCTGAGTTCTTACCATGGGTCTAGCTCAGTTAGAAACAGCTCAGTGGGCAAGAGCCATGTGAAAACAAGCCGGGCACGGTGGCCCACGCCTGTAATCCCAGCACTTTGGGAGGCCGAGGAAGGCAGGTCACTTGAGATCAGGAATTCAACACCAGCCTGGCCAACATGGTGAAACCCTGTCTCTACTAAGAATACAAAAATTAGCTGGGCTTGGTGGCACATGCCAGTTGTCCCAGCTACTTGGGAGGATGAGGCAGAAGAATCTCTTGAACTCAGGGGACGGAGGTTGCAGTGAGCCGAAATCACCCCACTGCACTCCAGCCTGGGTGACAGGGTGAGACTTCGTCTCAACAACAACAACATGGCCATGTGAAAAGACTAAAACAACAGCATGTCATCTGCATTCTGTGCATGTATGGTGGTAGATATACCCACCTACACGTGACAAGATTTCACAGAACTACACATCAAAACAAATGCAAAATAACAAGAAAACTGAGTGTACTTAAAAAATGGTGAAAGCCAATTAAGATCTGCAGTTTCATTAATAGCACTGTACCAGCATCCACATCCAGGTTTTGATAACTATGCTTATGAAAGATGTTATCACTGGAGCAGCTAAATGAAAGGTTCACAGCAACTGTACTATTTTTGCCACGTCCTCATGAGTCTACAATTATTTCAAAATAAAAAGTTGCTAAAAGCACTTCTCAATTATGGGTGGCCCTATTATTAGGGGGGTGGTATCTCTAAACCTTGTTGGGTAGAGTATTTGGGATGAAGGTGAGAGAGAGTAGAGATAGGACTCATCCCCCGTCACACCCCACTGAGAACCTCTACTACAAGCTGGCTGTGGGGACCATAACTAGTGGGGACCCCATCCAAACCTTGCACTATAAATCTTGTTCAATGGGCCATGCCCACTGATTGCAGACGCTGAGGAAACTAAAATAAGCAGCTCCCATCTTAAATATTACTCAAGGGAGTTAACCCTATTGCCCGCATGTGCATGAGACCTGAAGAATGACCAGTCCTCCGCTTTAGCTGCATTCTAATACTAAAAATCATGCCCAAGGTTGGGGATTTAACACATTAATGAGATATGCAAACATGAAGAGGCTCTCTATCCTGTTATACTGTGCAGGTGTCAGATGTTCCCCAACTCTATGTGCTTCAATATCACTCCCTGACCATTTGAGCCCCTTTAAAATTACTCTCCTGACTGTCTTCGGGGAGCCAGGTAGAGAATTATCTCTCTCGTGCTACTTCTCTTATGCCTGGGCATAAGCGCCAATAAAGTCTTGTCTGGGAAAACTCTTTTGGCCTCATGTCAATTTCTATCACACTGAGAGCCCAAGAACACATGGTCAGTAAAAGATGGACATGTCGCCACTCTTCACCCAAACCAGAAATCGGAGTCTTCCTTATCTCTTCTCTTTATCTTCACTCCTCAAAAACAAACAAACAAAAAGATCCTTTTCATGCATTGAAATTTATTTTTTTTATTTGTTTCATTTATTTGGGGGAAGCTTGAGTACTTAAAGTATAGACTTCACGGTGTTGCACCCCAAAACACTTAATGTATCTCAGAAAAATGAGCACGTTTTCTTATAGAATCATAAAACCTTTATTGCATCTAACAAAACTGATGATAATTACTTAACATAACCTAACACCTCGTCTGTATTTAAATTTCCCCAGTTTTCTCCAAATCTTTTTACAGTAGACTTAAATACAAATAAAATGCATACATCTTATCTGGTTATGTCACTACATCTTCAATCCTAAGGAGTCTCCTTGTTTACTTTTGTTTTCTCTTGTGCCTTTGACTTTTTAAAGAAACTAGGCACTGGAATTCATTTTTAGAGGAAATCAACATGGCTGATTTAACTGCTTTAGCAATTATCTAAAAACTTGAAAGGTATTAAGGTTTGTTTTCCAAAAGTTATTCACCCACCCAGTTGACTGCCAGTGAAAGTGTAGTGACTTTAAGCAAACATTCTTTTCTCTGCCTGTCTAGACTAACAATTCTCTTTCCAGATAAAATGTCTTCAAGAGGGAATTTATTTTTCTTTTCTTTTCTTTTCTTTTTTTTTTTTGAGACAGTTTCCGCGCTTGTTGCCCAGGCTAGAGTGCAGTGGCACAATCTCGGCTCACTGCAACCTCTACCTCCTGGGTTTAAGTGATTCTCCTGCCTCAGCCTCCCAAGTAGCTGGGATTACAGGCGCCTGCCACCACACCTGGATAGCGTGTGTGTGTGTGCGTGTGTGTGTATTTTTAGTAGAGACAGGGTTTAACCATATAGGTCAGGCTTGTCTCGAACTCCTGACCTCAGGTGATCCACCTGCCTCGGCCTCCCAAAGTACAGAGATTATACACGTGAGCCACCACGCCCAGCCAAGAGAGAATCTTTGCACTGGCCTATGGTGAGCATCTGTCCTTACAGCAAAATTATACATAACTAAAGAAAAACTTTTGGCCGGGCGCCGTGGCGCACGCCTGTAATCCCAGTACTTTGGGAGGCCAAGGAGGGTAGATCACAAGGTCAGGAGATAGAGACCATCCTGGCGAACATGGTGAAACCCTGTCTCTACTAAAAATACAAAAAGATTAGCCAAGCGTGGTGGCAAGCGCCTGTAGTCCCAGCTACTCAGGAGGCTGAGGCAGGAGAATGGCGTGAACCTGGGAGGCGGAGCTTGCGGTGAGCTGAGATCCGGCCACTGCACTCCAGCCTGGGCGACAGAGCGAGAATCCGTCTCAAAAAAAAAAAAAAGAAAAGAAAAGAAAAACTTTTTTAGACAATGTAACATTGTCTTCCAGCAATAGCCACATTTCAACAATTCTACTTCTGAAATTGCTCTGGAATCAGTCAACGTCTATCCATTTCCATGGTCAACACCACAATCCAAGCCACCATTATCTCTTGTCTATGGAGGCTACTTCCTGACTTATCTTCTCCTAGCAGTACATTATCCCCACAGTCATCGTATGAAATACAAACAGGCTCATGCAACTCCTTGGGATCAAGCCTTCCCGTGGCGTCCCACTGCTGTTAGGACTAAGAACCACAGCCCTGTGATGACGCCTCCAACCCCACATGGCCTAACCATCTGCCTCCCGGCCCTTGCTCCCCATGCACCCCACAGGCCCCTCCGAGCATCTCTCATAGGTCACACTCATTCCTACCACAGGACGTTGGCATCACTGAAAATGTTCTTAGTCTGGTTAGCGCCAAGCTCTCCCTTCCACTCTCAGCTCAATCAAATCAAACTCAGAAAACCTCCCAATGCCTGCTATGAGCTATACCAAGCACCTCTCTTCCACAACATTGAACAGAAGCAAATATTTATTAGAGGGAATCTGCAGATCCACAGCCCTCCTTTCCTAGACTGTAAGCTCCACATATGCAGGAACTGTGCACCCTTCCTCACCACTGCGCTCCACCCATCAGACTGGCTGGTACATAGCAGGGCCCAATAAGTAGTTCTTAGAAAGAGAAGAGGGACAGAGAGAGATGGGGACATCAAGAGGGATCAAACTACTGGTGATTGGGCAGAGCAGGGGACAGAGAGGAAGAAGGACAGAGGAGGAGATGAGGGAGACCGAGAGGGATAGAGAGACCAGGTACAGAAAACGACAGGCTACCCAGACAAGGAGGGAGAGAAATGTAAACGCACATGTACAAAAGCAGAGAGACAGAGCATGGTAAGAAAGAAAGAATCAAATGCTAACAGCCATTCTAATGATACAAGCAGCCCTGCACATCCGCACACCCTCTTCCACTTCAGCCCAAACAAGCACCCTTTGGAAGCCAGCCCTGCCCCAGGAAAGAGCGGCAGGCATCTGCCTTCATCAACCGGGACTTTATCATCCTGAACACCCCTCTCTTGCTTCTTCCCAAGACAAGCACTGGCTTATTCATCATACTTCTGAAAAGATTATCCTTTCTCCATTGAGTAGCCTTTGCCCCTCTGTCAAAGATCAGTTGATGATATTTGTCTGGGTCTATTTCTGGGCTCTCTATCCTGTTCTACTGATCTGTCTATTCTTCTGCCAACATCACCGGTACTGATTACTGGAACGTTAGAGTAAGTCTTGAAGTCAGTCCTCTGATTCTGTTCTACAATACTGTGTTTGCTACTCTATGTCTTCCACCTTTCCATATAAACTTTGGAATCACTTTGTCAACACCCGCAGATTAACTTGCTGGGATTTTGTAATATTGTGACTCTTAATAAGACATACAGTCACCCCTCAGTGACTGTTGGGGATTGGTTCCAGGACCTTCCACAGATACCAAAAACCAAATAGATGCTCAAGCCTCTGATATAAAATGGCAGAGTGTTTGCATATAGCCTATGCACATCCCCCCATAAACCTCAAATCCCTAGGTTACTTTTAATACCTAATATAATATAAATGCTATGTAAATAATTATACTGTATTGCTTAGGGAATAATGACAACAAAACAGTTTGTCCATGTTCAGTAAGATGCAATTTTTTCAAATATTTTCAATCGACCATAGCTTAAGTCCACAGATGCAGAATCCACAAATACGGAGGACTGACTGTATACATTTGGTCTCCAACCCCATTTCCTGGCACACGACTCCTAACACCCTTGGAATCTCCAGTGACAACTATCTTCTTGTATGGCTGTGGGCTCCTAGACACCTCAGGATGAAGGTTGGCTGCCAGGGGAACCAACCATGTGATTAGAGGGTTGGAAATTTCAGCCCTACCCCCAACATCTAGGAAGGAGAGAGGGGCTAAAGGTTGAGTTGGTTACCAATGGCCAATGATTTAATCAATCATACCTTTGTAATAAAGCTCTCATAAAAACCCAAGATGACAGGGTTTAGAGAGCTTCTTGGTTGCTAAACACATGGAAGTTTCTGGCGGATGGCACGCCCAGAGAGAACATGGGAACCCTATACCCCCTCCCACATACTTTGCCCTATGCATCTCTTCTATCAGGCTGATCATCTTTTGTAATATCATTTTAATAAATTGGTATACATGTTTCCCTTAGTTCTGTGAGTCACTCTAGCAAATAAATCAAACCCAAGGAGTACGTTATTGGAACCCCAATTTATAGCCAGTCAGTCAAAAGCATAGGCCACAACTTGGGCTTGTGACTGGCATCTGAAGTGGGAGACAGTCTTGAGGGACTGAGCTCTCAACCTGTGGAATCTGATTCTAGCTCCAGGTAGACAGTATCAGAATTGAATTGAACTAGAGGACACCAAACTGGTGTCTAACAGAGAACTGTTTGCTTGACTTGTGGGGGAAAAACCATACATATCTCATGTCAAAAAGTGTTGAGTACAGAGAAAAGAGGGAAGAGAGAGAGAAAAAACATACCTTGGTTTTTCCTTTCTCTGAGGTGAAGTGTTTTGTGCTGTATTGAATGTGAATGGAAAAAAACTTTTCTTGTATCTCTATTAGATTTTGGTTGGGATTGTGTTGAATCTATAGATCAAGCCAGGAAGAACTGATATCCTGAAAATAATGAGTCTTCCTGTTCATGAACATGAACTATCGACTCATGATCCTTTTAAGCATTAGCCATAAGCCAGACGTTCTGCTGGATGTACTTGATCCTGGCCCTCAAAGGTCTTGAAGATACAGTAGCCTCATCCTTGAGGATAAAAGTAAATGCTATATAGCAAAACTCTTACAGAACACCTACTCTGTGTTAGGCAGAGAGCTAATGTTTTGCATGTTATCACAGGTTGGTTCCCTGGAAGTTGAGCCTGAATCAGGGATTCTTGCGTGAGTGAGGTGGGGGAGGAGGATAAAGCTAAAAAAGGCTGTGGTCCCACTTAGGGATGGGCTTCACCCTGATTGTACAGGGAGTGGCAGGGGGCTGTCTGGAGCATGAATCACATCAGAGAAGTGGGTCCTCCTGAAAGAAGGGAGACCAGTCCTTCTTGTCCTCCCTGCCAGTCAGTCATTGGCTTGGCTTACAGCCACTACAACATTCTAGGTGATGCAGCTTTCTTCTAGTGAGAGCGGTGCCCTAAAGAAGGGGCACCTGTGAGACACAACACCCAACACTCCTAGCAGCTGGGAAATGGAGCACAAGCCTGGTAATGGGAGCTGAGTAGGGCACAACAGTATCCTCTGTATTAACTCATCATTCCTCACAAGAACACTATGAGGCAGGTACCATGACTGCACCGATTTTATAAATGAGGAAACTGAGACATGGAGAAGTGAAGTACCTTGGCCAGGGTCACCAAACACAAGTGGAAGAGCCAGCATTTGAACCTTGACTCATAGCCAAGCAAGTGACTCTAAGAACCCACATAAGAATATGCAGCTCTCACCATGGTTTTCTATCTGGCAATCAGCAAAGTCTGAGGGGGTCGGTAGGCATTTTTGCTGACATCCCCCATTCCTTGATCTTACATCAGGCAGGGGCGTCTTGGTGAATGATGATCCCATTACCCACAGGGGTGCAGACCTGCAAGGAGAGGGGTCAGGCCCCCTGCACTCAACCCAGTACATCCAAGCCACCTTTCTGACCCGAGGCTGGGAACAAGACTCTAGTGCGTGGGCTGCAAATTCATGTTCCCAGGAGCTACCCAAGTCATGAGGAGCAGTGTGGCTACTGATGAGGTGGACAGACTCTGGAACCAGCTCACCTGGGCCTGGAGTCACAGCTCCCCAACTTACAGCAGATGGCTTTGGACAGTAACTCCAATTCTCTGTGCCTCTGCTTCTTCATGTGAACAACAGGAATTTACCACACAGTGCTCTTGTGGGGATTAAATGTGTGTCTGTACATATGTGTTTGTCAATTAAAATAGTACCTGGCAAAATAGAGATGTAGGGGAAAAAAACAAAGATGTAGAAACTTCTCTGTACTTGTTAGCAACTGAATCAAGTGAACACATATAAGGCATAAGAAATAACATGGGACAGGGAACAGTGGCTCATGCCTATAATCCCAGTACTTTGGGAGGGTGAGGCAGGAGGATCATTTGAAACCAGAGAGTTCAAGACCAACCTGGGCAACAAAGCAATACCCCATCTCTACAAAAATAATACAAAAAATAAACCCAGTAAGCCAAGTGTGCTGGTGTATACCGGTAGTCTCAGCTACTCAAGAGGTTGAGGCAGGAGGATTGCTTGAGCCCAGGAGTTTGAGGCTGCAATGAGCTGTAATCACAACACTGCACACCAGCCTGACAAGAGAGCAAGACCCTGTCTCAGAAAAAAAAGGAAAGAAAACACGGTGTCTCAATTTATTTCCTTATGTACTGACTGGCAAAAACTCCTTGATGACCTATGCAAATAGGAGACTAGATGTATACGTGTGTGTACACACATACAGGCCCAAGTGTACATGTACATATTATATATATCCATATGTATATATGCATTATGTCCATCACTATGCAAATTCTCACTATCTGAATGTCTACTATAACTTATTAACTCTTTTTTTTTTTTTTTTATCGGAAATGCACCACCCAGATCACAGACCTGCTGTACAAGGTTCACGAGCAGGTGCCAATGAAAACAGTGAAGGCGTGGGCCAGACACAGTGGTTCACGCCTGTAATCCCACTACTTTGGGAGGCCCAGGCAGGCAGATCATTTGAGGTCAGGAGTTTGAGGCCAGCCTGGCCAACATGGCAAAACTCTGTCTCTACTAAAAATACAAAAAGTAGCCAGGCGTGGGGGCATGTGCCTGTAATCCCAGCTACTAGGGAGGCTGAGGCAGGAGAATCACTTGAACCCGTTGGCGGGTGGTGGGGCGGAGGTTGCAGTGAACCAAGATCACACCACTGGCAACAAGAGTGAAACTCCGTCAGAAAGAAGAAAGAAAAGAAACAAAAGAAAAGAAAGGTAAAGAAAAAGAAAGGGAAGGGAAGGGAAGGGGAGGGGGAAGGGAAGGGGAAGGGAGGGACGCGTGTCTGTCTGCAATGGAAGAGAAGCAGTCTGATGCACAATGAATGGCACATCAAACCTGGCATCCTGCCCATTCTATTGAGTTCTTCTTTCATCCTAGCATTTGCTTCTGACAAGCAAACTACCAACCAGGGTCCAATGTAAATGAATCTTTAGTATTTTTAACAGATCATTTCATTGTTTTTTCCATTACAGTACAAGGTAGTTGGGGGATAGAAGAATATCATAATTCAGAACCATTACTGTATAGTATCCTATGTACTTTTTGCAAACATGCTTAGTAAAGAGTTCATCAAAGCACCCAAAAATTGGGCATTTGTTACTGCAGACGCTTTGTATTCATGCCAAAAATATTGATGGGCTGATTTTAGGTACTTAAGGTTGTTAAGTGATACTAAGGAAATTGGCTGGGTGTTTCAATCAGTCGGTAATGCATCAGCACTTGTCTCTGTGTAATATGATGTAATATATCGCAATCCAAAAATGTTCCTCTCCAGTGTGTTTGCAGGAATGTACTGGATTCAGCTAAGAAGGAATGTGCCTATTTGTAGGTGTGCATGTGTGTGTGTAAAGGTGTGAGAAAGAGTACCAAAAGATTTCCACCAACTTGCTGACAAACAGGCACTACTAGTGAGAAGGAGATGGGCAAATGATGGTCAAGGAGGGCTTTATCTGCACTGGTTCAAATTTTTGCCAAGGGCACACAGTGACTAAAACAACACTTTATTCTCAAAGTAGGCTGTGGTCAGCAGACCTCAGGCCATGCACTCTTGCATAGTGGGGCTCAGTGGCTGAGTTTCCTGCTTGAAGAAAGTGAGATAACCCAGCCACAGAAATGAGGCTTCATCTTTGCACAACCCCACCCCCTTCCCAGCATCACCTCGGGTGTTCCCAGGTGCACCCCACCCCCACCGCCCATCCCTCCACCCCCACCCCCTGTAAACCACCTCCCACACACCAAGTCCCCTGGAGTTAGCCTCAAAGGCTGGCACCCCACTCCAGCCATCCTCCCCTTGGACCTCCCTGCCCACCCATCATCTTCTGGCACACCTTTGGGAATTTTTGGACCCTCCAGACATCTCATAGCTTCCTCTCATTCCCCGCTTTACATCACCAACCCCTAGCACAAGTGCTGGCCAGGCCATGACCCTGTTCTTCAAGTTCCCATTTCCTTCCTCCTCCCACTACTTAACAAAAATTTCTCTCTGGAAGCTCAAGACATATTCAAGCAAACAGACAGAAGGCTTGGGCACCTTCCCACACATAACCCACCCTCTTTTCCGACTTTCAGTCATTCAGTCAACCAGGCAGTCACAGAACCCCACTCTGAGCGTTAGGGATGCCACGCTGCAGAGACAGACACAGTCCTGCCCTCAGACAGCTCCAAGTCTGGGAGGGAGGACAGGCCCTGTCCAGGCTGGCATGAGATACGTGCAAATCCACATCTCCATCCATATCAGGAGTGCAACAGAGTCCACACTGGGGCTTCTCCCCAGCAAGGGGAAGAAAGGCTTCTCTGAGTACATGCATCCTGGCTGAGTTCTCCAGACTGCAGCTCACCTGGGAAGAAGAGAAAGCCTCCCTTTGCAGGGAGTTCTGGAGTTCAAAGACCTTGGTTCAAATCCTGGCTGTGCGCCCCAGGGGTGAACAGGAACCTGGGCACGTCGTGTCCTTTCTCTTTGCTCTTTCCTCCTCTGTACAAGCAGTGATGCCTATCACTGAGTTGTCGTGCAAACCAAGTGAAATAACATGAAATAAAAACCACCTGGTCCCAGAAGGGCTCCACCGAGGTGAGTTTAGCTACTAGGATGAATGGTTTTCTTTTTTTTTTTTTTAAGACGGAGTCTCTCTCTCCCAGGCTGGAGTGCAGTGGCGTGATTTCGGCTCACTGCAAGCTCTGCCTCCCCTCCTGCCTCAGTCTCCCGAGTAGCTGGGACTACAGGCGCCTGCCACCACGCCCGGCTAATTTTTTTGTATTTTTAGTAGAGACGGGGTTTCACCGTGTTAGCCAGGATGGTCTCGATCTCCTGACCTGGCGATCCGCCCACCTCGGCCTCCCAAAGTGCTGGGGTTGGAGCCACCGCGCCCGGCCAGATGAATGTTTTTCTGTACCACCTTGCAACACCACCTTCCCAGCTGCTGGTGGTTTCACTTTAAGTAAAACGCCCCAGCATTGCTTATTGACCTCAGCCAAGGACGCTGCTTTAAGAAAAACCAAAGGTGTTAGGTTATTTCACACACGTAGCAGCGTCTGACATGGCAGCTGGGGGAATAGGTGACATGCACAGCAGAACACGTAATGACAAAAGGGGCTTCTGAGGCACACACGGTAGGGCAGAAAGAGCCCAGTTCTAGAACGATCTAGCAGGCATGAGTTAAATCCAGCTCTTCCTCTTCCGGCTGTATGAAGAAGCCTCTATTCTGGTTTACTGTCTATTTTCTCATCTATAAAATGGAAAAAGAATATACACCCCATAGAGATATATCTGAAAAAAACTTTGCAAAAGGTAAAGTTTACAGCCAGGCGCAGTGGTTCATGCCTGTAATCCCAGCACCTTGGGAGGCCAAGGTGGGCAGATCACTTGAGGTCAGGAGTTTGAAACCAGCCTGGCCAACATGGTGAAACCCTGTCTCTACTAAAAATACAAAAATTAGCTGGGTGTGATAGTGAGTGCCTGGATGCCTGTAATCCCAGCTACTCAGGACACTGAGGCAGGAGAATGGCTTGAGCCCAGGAGATGGAGGTTGCAGTGAGCCAAGATTGTGCCACTGCACTCCAGCCTAGGTGACAGAGTGAGACACCATCTCAATAAACAAACAAACAAACTTACTTTACTTTTCGGCCTGCAGATAGAACATGGGTCTGCCCTTATCTTCTTTGTTAAAAAGATAATAAACAACAAAGTTGTTGAGGCTGCACTGATAGCAAAGGGGAGAACTAGTATCCTGCTTCCATGTAAAGAGATTCTTCCCAGATCATTACACTCAAATAATTCGGTCTGTGATTCTAATGCTTCATATTAATGCAGAGCTACTCAATGGATAAGAGTTTTAAGTGATGCTGAAGAAACTGACTGGTGCTTCTCTCCCCTCTGGGACTTTCCCTCCCCAAAGGAGGAAGGGACCAATCTCTGGAAAAAGGAACTAAGGATTCGCAGCTCAGCAGTTTCATTTTGTTCTAGTCGGATCCACTCCCAAGGGACCACGTGCCCTGCCCTGTTCCCTGCCACTCGGAGGGGAGCTGCCTCTAAGACAGGGGTCCCCAACCCCCAGGCCATAAACTGGTACCTGTCTGTGGCCTGTTAGGAATTTGGCCGCACAGCAGGAGGTGAGCAGGTCTACAAATATTACCGCCTGAGCTCTGCCTCCTGTCAGATCATCAGTGGCATTAGATTCTCATAGAAGCACAAACCTTATTGTGAACTGCGCATGTGAGGGACCTAGGTTGCATACTCCTTATAAGAATCCAATGCCTAATGATCTGTCACTGTCTCCCATCACCCCCAGATGGAACTGTCTAGTTGCAGGAAAACAAGCTCAGGGCTCCCAGTGATTTTATATTATGGTGAGTTGTAAAATTATTTCATTATATATTATAATGTAGTCATAATATAAATGAAGTACACAATAAACGTAATGCCCTTGAATCATCCTGACACTATCCCTCCAAGCCAACCTGGCCCAAGGAAAAGTTATCTTCCACAAAACCAGTCTCTGGTGCCAAAAAAGTTGGGGACTGCTGCTCTGAGACATCTAAGGGCATCCACCCAGGCCATGACAGGGTGGGAAGGTCAGGGGCCAGGTGTCAGGGCTCAATTCTAAGCGTGCTCTCCAGGCAGCCATCTCATCACCCTTCGTTGATTGCCGATGTTTCATTTCTCAATCGTTTCCAAACTCAGGAGACCATGAGAAAATGAGGAGCTTTATGTGCTCACCACTAACACCCCTAACATGGCCCATCAAATAATTCTTTATGTTTTTTGGAGACAAGGTCTTGCTCTGTCACCCAGGCTGGAGTGCAGTGGCACAATCACAGCTCACTGCATCCTTGAACTCTTATGCTCAAGGGATCCTCCTGCCTCAGCCTCCCAAAGCCAGGTGACCGAGACTACAGGCATGCACCACCACACCTGGTTAACTATTTTTAGTAGAGACACGGTCCTACTATGTTGCCTAGGCTGGTCTCAAATCCCTGGCCTCAAGTGATCCTCCCATTCTGGTTTCCCAAAGTGTTGGGATTACAGGCATGAGCCACCATGCCCAGCCTAAATGTTCATTATTTTAGTGTCATTTAAACTTGGTGTTTTCACCCTTCTGCTGGAAACTAAATTTAAATGGTGCTCACCCTTTGTTATGTGTTAACTGTAGCACATTTTAAAACATACTGAAAAAATATATACCTGTCACCTCTAAACTATGAAATTAAGTTTCTATATAAAATTAAGTTTAAAAATAGTGAATCAATATTAAAATAAGTATTAGACATAAAACAGTACTGGTGGTGTGCAAATATAACAAAAATTATTAAGGCAATAAAGGAAGGGCTCATTACTTTATATACAGCCTATTAATATTTTAATAGGCTAATTCTGCTTCTCTTTAAGCCAGTACTGTATATCAAAATTACACAGAAAACTCTCATTATACCAAGACTATAGGGAGATTTTTTTTCCCCACACATGGATTGACCAGTTTTGGGGGGTGGTTTGGAGTCATATGACACTATTTCTCAAACTGCAAACATTTGTTTATCAACCTTATAAGGTTTGTTGTATCTGCCTACTGCTGATACTATTTATCTGAAGTTTCCTTTAAATCAACTCACTGTTTTCACCTGAATTGATGTATGTTAAGAATGATTTTATGTTTTTGGCAAAAAGAAAACCAGTAACACTCACCATATACAACAGGAACTGCAAAATAAAAAAAAAAAATCAGTGGAAACAGGACAATATTATTAAATTCTACCTAGAAACAGTTGTCTGCTGGAAGCAAAAACCCCGGCTTGGTTCTGTGAGTCATAAAGGGAAAGAAGAAGCCTTTAAGACAGGCACAAAGCCAATTAGCCATGCAAAACTCACTGATGGAGACAAGAGTCAGAGTGGTGTCACCTAAGGAGAGGACTGGGTCACCGGCACCCGAGGAATGGCCACAGAGGTGGACCCACGCTTAAAGCCTTGAGCCTTACATGCACCATGTGTGCATTTTACCACATCTATGTTATTTATATATCTTTTTATTTTACTTTAAGTTCTGGGATACATGTGCAGAACGTGCAGGTTTGTTACATATATATGTGCCATGGTGGTTTGCTGCACCTATCAACCTGTCATCAAGGTTTTAAGCATTATGTATTTGTCCTAATGCTCTCCCTCCCCTTGCCCCCGCCTGCCGACGGCCCCAGTGTGTGATGTTCCCCTCCCTGTGTCCATGCGTTCTCATTGTTCAACTCCCACTTATGAGTGAGAACACGTGGTGTTTGGTTTTCTGTTCCTGTGTTAGTTTGCTGAGAATGATGGTTTCCAGCTTCATCCATGTCCCTGCAAAGGACATGAATTCATTCCTTTTTATGTCTGCAAATTATATTTTAATAAAGACATTTCATATCTTTCAGGCCGGCAACAACGGCTCACGCCTGTAATCCCAGCACTTTGGGAGGCCAAGGCAGGCAGACCACAAGAGGCCAGGGGTTCAAGACCTGCCTGGGAAACATGGTGAAACCCCATTGATACTAAAAATATAAACATCAACCAGGCATGGTGGCGGGCGCCTGCAGTCCCAGCTGCTTGTGGAGCTGGGAGGTTGAAGCAGGAGAATCACTTGAACCCAGGAGGTGCAGGTTGCAGTGAGCCAAGATCAAGCCAGTGCACTCTAGCCTGGGAGACAGAGCCAGACTCTGCCTCAAAAAAAAAAAAAAAAAAAAAAATTCGTATCTTTCAAAGAGAGACATGTTAAAATTTTGGAAATGAAGTTGGTGTAACTATTAAGGAGTGACTAAGAAATCCTTACATTGCTTCCATCTGTTGACTATGATGGTAAATATAGGATGCTATGCATGCGATAAAATTGTACATAACTAAATACACACGAGTACAAGGAAAATGGGGGAAAACTGAGTAAGACTGGTGGTGGGTTCTATCAATGTTGTCAATATTAATATCCTGGTTGTGATACTGTACTATAGGTTTGCAAGACATTACCACTGGGGATAACTGGGTAACGTCCACATGAGATCTCTCTGTATTATTTCTTACAACTTTATGTGAATCTTCAATTATCTCAACAAAAATTCCAATGGAAAAAAATGCATAGTATCAAGGAGGAAAAAAAAAAAAAAAGACATGTTGGTACCGAACAGATGTTCTTGTCATAATCAGGAAGACGGAAAGGGAACTGAGAAGGAAACCACGCTCCCAACCTTGGTTCAGGCTCCCTGGGCACCGCCTGGTGTTCATGCTTTGCTGTGGCACCCACAACACAGGGGTCCCTGCAGAGAGCATCCCTTACCCCTCCCAGTGGATTCTACCAGCCATCTCTGGGCTCCGCCTTCTGCCAGGACCCGTCCTATTTCCCGCCCAGCTAGAAATAGACGTTCATGCAGCCTCCTGATAAGCTGGGCACTGAAACCCAGAGGAAGTGGCCTGCAGGGTGCCCACTCGTTTGGAAAAGGCAAAGGTCACAGAGCTATAGAAGCCAGCTGGGACCACAATTCCTAGGAATGTCAGCAAGGAGTTGAGATAGTCTGAGCACTGGCAGAAGAGTAAATACAGACTTCTCTTTCAACAACAGCCTTCATTTGATCACACACTTTTCTGAGTTCCATCCAAAGCACCACTGCACGTATATGTATTCTCGTTCTTTGAGTTTGCTAGTTTGTCTTTTTTTGTTTTTGTTTGCTTTTTACAGCAAAAGAGGTTCTGAGAATACAGACAACTACCTTAACGTTGCCTGCCTGGAGTAAATTCTGGAGTTCTAACTGATGTTGAGTCTTCCTATGGAGAACGCTGGTCCTCAACTTCCTATTTAGGACCTTTTGGCTTCAGAGAAAACCAAAGAGGATAAAAGGGAAGGGAAACCACATATATAGAAACACCAAGTACATGCCGGTGTGCACGGCAGGGGTCTTGACACCTGTGCACTCACGTGCGGCTCAGATGATTGTCTTCCTTCCACAGGTGGGAAAGCTGAAGCAGAGAGAGTCACTGATTCATCCAAGGCCACAATGGTTGAGCCAGAACTTGAACCTGAGTGGCTGGGCTCCAAAGTTTGCACTCTTTTTTGAGACAGAGTCTTGCTCTGTTGCCAAGGCTGGAGTGCACTGGCATGATCTCAGCTCACTGCACCTCAGCCTCCTGAGTTCAAGCGATTCTCCTGCCTCAGCTTCCCAAGTAGCTGGGACCAAAGATGTGTGCCACCATGCCCGACTAATTTTTGAATTTTTGCTGGAGATGGGCTTTCACCATGTTAGCGAGGCTGGTCTCAAACTCCTCACCTCAGCTGATCCACCCACCTCAGCCTCCCAAAGTGCTGGGATGACAGGCTTGAGTCACCTTGCCCGGCCCAAAGCTTGCACCCTTAACCACTACCCAGGGAGGGAGGAAATGAGAAGCCAGGATCCAAAGTGCTCTCCCCCGCAGACAGCAAGAAACTCTTGGCTCCAGTAGTGGGAATACGAGCCCATGACTGACACGTGGACCAGTACGGGTCACCGGGAGATCCACGATCTGGTCCCGCTACCATTACCTTACTGTGTGACCTTGGGAGAGTCATTTTTACCTCCCTGGGCCTCAGTTTCCCCATCTGAGAAATGCAGGGATTGGGTCAGCTGTGTCATGTGGGAAGTCCCTAGGGTATGAAAACACTAGCTGACATCAATTCAGGATGAAAATGGCTCTGGTCTTGTCCTTGGTGGCCCTGGAAAGAAAGTATAAATGGGTAATGTTGAGGGTTGAACTGCATCCCCCAAAAAGATATATAGAAGTCCAGTCCCTGGTATCTGTGAATGTGGCCTTCTTTGGAAATAGGGTCTTTGCAGATGTAGTCAAGATGAGCTCATGTGGATTAGGGTGGGTCCTAACCCAAGACTAGGGTCCTTATAAGAGGGAAATTTGGATAGAGACACACACAGAGGCAGAGATGGGAGTGCCATATCCACCAGCCAAGGGACACCCAGGGTCACCAGCAGCTAGCAGAGGGCAGGAAGAGGCGAGGAAGGATCCTCCCCTAGAGCCTCCAGCAGGAGCACGGCCCTATCAACACCTTGATTTCAGACTCCTAAGCTCCAGACTACAAGGGAGTACATTTCTGTTTTAAGTCCCTCAGTTTGTGGCACTTGCGTTATGGCAGCCACTGGACACTAATATAGGTAATAACGTGGTTTTCTTATCTTCAATTATTATTATTATTATTATTATTATTATTATTATTATTGTATTTGAGACAGAGTCTTGCTCTATCACTCAGGCTAGAGTGCAGTGGCACAATCTCGGCTCACTGCAACCTCCGCCTCCCAGGTTCAAGCGATTCTCATACCTCAGCCTCCTGAGTAGGGTCACCACACCTGGCTAATTTTTGTATTTTTAGTAGAGATGGGGTTTCGCCATGTTGGCCAGGCTGGTTTCAAACTCCTGACCTCAGGTGATCCACCCGCTTCGGCTTCCCAAAGTGCTGGGATTACAGGCGTGAGCCACCGCACCCAGCCATCTTCATTATCATTATAACAGCTACTTACTAAGTGTTCGCTGTGCGTAAGGCACTGTATTAACTGCTTCACTTAAATTATCCCATTTCGTGCCAGCCACCCTATGACAGAGGAGTCGTTATGATATCCATTTTGCGGACATAAAATTCTAAGGCTCAAAGCAGACAAGGAGCTTGTTCAAGGTCACTCAGTGAACCAATAGCAGAGCAGACACCAAACCAAGTAAGTGGCACCTGGAAGGCCACTTCCTCCTCTTTGGGCCCCTCTACCTCCTCCCACTGAGAAAAACAGTGTTCATAACACCAGGAGGTGGGCAACGGGCCTTTCTCCTGCCCACGGGGTCTGTTCTCCAGAGAGCAGATTACAGCAAGGACTTCGCACTTCGCAGTAGTACCCAGTTCCACAATGGACCAAGGCTGCCTCCCCATCCACCCAGGACGAATCCAGAGTTAGCCATAAAAGACCAAAGGAACAAACAAAAACTCCTCAGCTCATGGCCAAGAAGCTCTGGGGACTGGCAGGAGGTTTTGTTAAAGGAGACTGTCCCTCTCCTGGGAGCCCTTGGAAAGGGGAGCCATGCCTTGGTCCAATGGGCTCTCATCCCTGCCCTGCTCAGATCTCACCCTGGCCCAGGTGGGTCCTACCAGAATCTTCCTCTCAGGAACATCTCTCAAGGAGCCCCAGCTCTGAAACCCCTAACAGCAGCAGCAGCAGCAACTCTGCGGATCCAGGGTCTATCAACCAAGTGACAAGTGCTCTCTGTCCATCATCTCAGCGGTCTCTCCCACAACCCTAAGTAACCACCATTATCATACCTCCATTTTGCAGAAGGGGAAACTGAGGCTCAGGCAGGCTGGGTAAGCTGGGGTCTGAGTCCTACCCGTCTAGCTGCAGACCCAGAGTTCTCCAACACCACCCGCACTGGCTCCTGGGCTAAGACTCTCACACAGACTGCCCTCGCAATTCTGCCAGCAGCCAGCAGAACACCGAGCCCTGCCAAGGTCAAGTTCAGGGCAGAAACACCTACTCGGACAAAGAACAAATCAGGTCCCCTTACGGACCATTTAATAGGTGTCAGAGCTGACCTCAGCATCTCTTTAATAATCCTCCCGCCAATCTTGGGAAGAAAGCCCCATTTTCCAGAGACAGCCCAGGAAGATGAAGTCACCCATTCAAGGCCACCTGGCTGGGTTTTGATGCCAAAGACACCAGGGTAATCTGTGGGGGTGGCCCGCAGTGGGAGGCCTGGAGACAAGTTAAGTCCAGTTACCTCCTGTCCCCATTCCCCCGTTCCAGCAGCTGCTCCCTGAATGACCTCTCAGAAAACCTTGGGGTGAACCAGTTAGCTTCTGGCTAAAGACGAATCCTTCCTTTGAAGTCAGGTAAGCCTCTACAGACAGACAGATGCCAGAAGCATTCAGCACTCCCATCACCAAAGGCAACTGTTAGGTAAGACACACAGGAGCCCGGGCGCCGTGGTGCATGCTTGTAACCCCAGCACTTTGGGAGGCCAAGACAGGAGGATCGCTCGAGCCCAGGAGTTCCGAGACCAGCCTAGGCAACACCTCACCTTAGCTGTAAGTCCTCAACTCTACCAAAAAAAAAGTAAAAAATTAGTCAGGACTGGTGGTGCATGCCTGTGGTCCCAGCTACTCAGGAGAATGAGGTGGGAACATTTATTGAGCCTAGGAGGTGGAAGGTACAGTGAGCTGTGATCACACCACTGCACTCCAGCCTGGGCAACAAAGTGAAATCCTGACTCAAAAAAAAAAAAAAAAAGAAAAAGAAAAAATTTAATTTTTAAATTAAAAAAAAAACCCAGGCAGGAGTATCCTTTACCTTGTCTGTGATTAACAGGAGAGGCCAGCGGTTTCCCGGTGCCTCCTGCTCAGCCACAGGGAACGGCCACCCAGGCCAGAATGCTGGCTCAGGACCCTTGTACTGACCGGAGCCACAGTCCAGGAAAAAGGACCTTGGAGGTGTGGACAGATTGCAAAAGAAGGCCCCAGTCCTCCAGAAGCTTCTCCAGAGCCCGGTGACTCTAGTGCACAACCAGGCTGTGGTCCCCGCAGCTCTCTCGGCCTGGAAAGCTGGCCACAGAAAGGTAAAGCCCTCCTTCTTTAAAGGGGTGATTTTCGTTCTGGGGTTGCTGAACCCCAAACATGGTATCCTCATGCTGTGGGCTCTTCTCACAGACCAGAGTCAGGGAAGGAATGGGTTCTGCGAGATGGGTGCCAGCAGGAAAGCACCCTCACCTTGGCTGTAAGTCCCCACGCGACACCCCCTCTCTGAGAGGCTGCCTTCCGCTTCTGGACTTCCCCTTTCCAGGTCCTCATCACATCTCACAAGCGTGACTCGTCTCCCTGAGTTACTGTTATGGCCCCAGCAGCAAGCTGGGCACACAGGAGGCCTTCAAGTAGTGGCTGACCACTGGTTGCCTGGGCCTCACACGCTGACACCTTCCTATCTGGGCACTTACCCTGCTCTTCTATGGCTCATGGGTCACCCACAGGGTCTCCCACCAGCTCCAAGGATGGCGGGCCTCTGCCTCATTCTCTAGCTTTGCAAGAATGGGGTCTGATCCTCAGGCAGTCAACTGGATATCAGACCACTCACAGAAGCCTAATCAAAATGGTAGATTCTGGCTGGGCACAATGGCTCATGCCTATAATCCCAGCACTAAGGGAGGCTGAGGCAGGAGAATGGCTTGAGCTCAGGAGTTTGAGACCAGCCCGGGCAACATGGCAAAATCCCATCTCCACAAAAAGTACACACACACACACACATACAAATGAGCTGGGTATGGTAGTGCACATCAGTAGTCCCAGCTACGTGGGAGGCTGAGGTGGAAGCATAGCTTGAAGCCAGGAGACAGAGGTTGCAGTGAGCTGTGATTGTGCCACTGCACTCCCACCTGGGTGACAGAGTGAGACCGTGTCTCAAAAAAAGGCAGGGTGGGGACAGATTCTGCTCAAAAAGGAAAGGAAGAGCATGCATTAGGGAGTATTCACTTATCCTCTTCTGCTTAATCTGAGGATTATTCCTAAATTGTGGCTGCCATGTGTAGCAGAGGCCAGCAGAGAGGCTCTGATGGTGCCCGCCACCTCCGACCACCGCCACTGTAACGACGACGGTGAATATCCCCCAAAGCATTCACCATGAGTCAGGCACTGAGCAAAGGCTTTATGTGCATTTCTTCATTTGAGCTTCACAGAATTGCCACAATATCACTATTCCCCCCATTTATCAAAGGAGAAGACTGAGGCCGGAGGATGACAAAGCCCACTGCTGGTAACTGGGTCCGAGTACCCAGGCTCAATGGTGGGGCATGACTGGTTCCAGCAAGACAGCAGCCTGCAGAAGTCAGTCCCTTCCGCTAGGGCGAGAAGAGTCACCCCTGCCCCCGCTTTGCCTGTGCAAATGAGTCTTCATTTGTGGTTAGCAAGCCAGCCCTTCATTTCCCCACCAGGCTCAGAGTTTTGCAAACCAAAGTTGGGGGATGGCTAGCATGGCCTCCCGGCAGTTCCTGTTGCAGACAGCTAGAAGGTAAGAGCCTTCCTTCCCTTTCAGAGAAGGCGGGATTGGGGCAAGAGGGGTGAGCCTCCTGGGGTCCCCATTACCCTCTAGCCCAGGCACTTCTGGCCTAAGTTCCCCCTTACACAAGTATCTGAGTCCCACTCAGGGGGTACAAATGCTTGTCAGACTCCACAGCTTGGGGCTGAGATCTACCTGCCTCCCTCTTTCCCAGCACTGGCCAGAGACCCAGCCAGGGGTCCCAACTGGAGTGTGGGGTTGGATGAGGTTCAAATACCTACCCCATCTTGTCCCTAACTGTAAAATTGAGACAAATAGACAGGGCCAGTTTCGTGGCACTGACACAAACATTTAAGGAGACCAAGTTCATGGCCAAGTGCTTAGTAAAGTGCCTGGCACATAGCCTGTGTTTAAATGTTTGCCACTGTTATCCACAGATTCTCATGATGATGGTCACGTCCGTTCATTCAGCCATTCAGTCAACAACGAGCAGTTGAAAGCCAATGTGCCAGGCACTGTTTTGGCAGCTGGGGATACAGCTATGAATAAAATAGACCAAATTCCTGGCATCGAAGAATTGCATTCTAATAGGGGGAGAAAGAGACAAATCAATATTTATTACATTTGGCAATCAGAAGTGCTACAAAAACTAAACCAAAGCAGAGCAAAGCATGGTGGGTGACCAGGAGGGAGGGGCTCTCATAGAAGGTGTTATCACGGAGGCCTCCCCAGAGTGGTGACATCTAGGCTGGTATCTGAGATAGACTATTCCAGGCAGAGCACGTAGTAAATGCAAAGACCCCAAGATGGAAATGTGTCTGGTATGTTCTAGAAAGAGCAATGTCGTCACCAGCTGGGACATACTACATGTGCTCTCTGAAACCCTCATGGCCCCTAGTACCTGTCCGTCTCCCCTCTCCTTCCTGGACATCCTAGTCACGCCATCTCTGCACCTGCAATGTAACCTCAGTCAGCCAGGAGCCTGATGGCCCCTCACCCTTCCCATCCCCTCCACTATCACACACTGTGTTCCTCAGTCTCCTCTGGGGTCCTCTGGAGTCAGCTGCAGCCCTTGGCAGCTGATTTTGCCATTTCATTCATATATATAAATATATAAAAAATATGTGTGTGTGTATATATATATACACACTCACATATATATACACATACACATACACACACATATATACACATATATACACACACATATATACACATATATACACACACTTATATACGCACATATATACACACATATAAGCACATACACACATAAATACACACATATGTACACACATATACATACACACATATACACACATACACACATATACACACATACACACACACATATACACACACACACATATATACACACATACACACACACACATATATATACACACACACACACACACACATATATATATACACACACACACCACACTTTTTTTGTTTTGTTTTTTAAGACAGAGTCTTACCAGGCACGGGGGCTTATGCCTGTAATCCCAGCACTTTGGGCGGCTGAGGCAGGTGGATCATTTGAGGTCAGGAGTTCCAAGACCAGCCTGGCCAACATGGTGAAATCCCGTCTCTACTAAAAATACAAAAATTAGCTGGCGGTGGTGGCATGCGCCTATAATCCCAGCTACTTGGAAGGCTGAGGCATGAGAAATGCTTGAACCCAAGAAGTGGAGGTTTCAGTGAGCCAAAAGTAGCATCACTAAACTCCAGTCTGGGTGACAGAGCGAGACTGTCTCAATAAAAAGAAGAAGAAAAAGACAAGACACTGCTGGAGTGAGTGGCATGATCACAGTTCACTACAGCCTCAGCCTCCTGGGCTGAGGTGATCTTCCCACCTCAGACTCCTAAGTAGCTGGGACTACAGGCACGTGCCACCACGCCTGGCTAGTTTTTGTACCTTTTGTAGGGACAGGGTTTCATCATGTTATCCAGGCTATTCTCAAATCCCTGGGCTCAAGCGATCCCCCTGTCTCGGCCTCCCAAAGTGCTAAGACTATAGGCGTGAACCACCGCACCCGGCCACCATTATACATTTAATCTCCCCACTCCCTGAAGGCAAGACAGCATTGCTCATTCATGAGTCCACAACAGGAAAGTGCCTGGCACCTAGCGAGGATGCCACCAAGAGGTAAAACAAGCCCCCTAGAGAGCGATTTGGCACTCACTCCTGAGGCTGGTAATACACACGCCGCCCTGCCCCAACTCAGAGGTTCCTTCCCCACCCATGGCTACCTCAGCACCCTCTATAACTTCAAAGGAGAAAGGGACTCAGAACAAATGCCCAGCATGAGAGTGGACAAATTGGCTCTTGTCACCAATGGATTGCTCTACAGCAATTTGAAAGAAAGAAACACCTCTACATATCGATGGAAATAAACAAAAACTATGTGCAATGTGGTGTCCTGGATGAATCCTGGAACAGAAGGAGAACATACGAGAAGAAACTGTTAAAGTCCAAATAAATTCTGGAACTTAGATAGTGATGTGGTAATGTTAATTTCTCACTTTTGGCAAAGACATCATGGCAATATAAAATAGAGAAATGGGCCAGGTGTGGTGGCTCACACCTGTAATCCCAGCACTTTGGGAGGCCAAGGCGGGCAGATCACTTGAGGTTAGGAGTTTGAGACTAGCCTGGTCAACATGGTGAAACTGGCCATGTGCAGTGGCTCACTCCTGTAATTCCAGCACTTTGGGAGGCCGAGTCGGGCAGATCACCTGAGGTCAGGAGTTCGAGGCCAGCCTTACCAACAGGGTGAAATCCTGTCTCTACTAAAAATACAAAAATTAGCCGGGCATGTTGGCGTGTGCCTGTAATCCCAGCTACTCAGGACGCTGAGGCGGGAGAATTGCTTGAACCCAGGAGGCAGAGGTTGCAGTGAGCTGAGATTGCACCACTGCACTCCAGCCTGGGCGACAGAGCCAGACTCCGTCAGAAAGAAAGAAGGGAGGGAGGGAGGGAGGGAGGGAGGGAGGGAGGGAGGGAGGGAGGAAGGAAGGAAGGAAGGAAGGAAGGAAGGAAGGAAGGAAGGAAGGAAGGAAGGAAGGAAGGAAGGAAGGAAGGAAGGAAGGAAGGAAGGAAGGAAGGAAGGAAAGAAAGAAAAAACAACTACTAACTACCCCATTAATGAATGAAAATCACAGATACAAAAAAGACAGGGCAGAGGGAGCAGTCCTCGTCATCATTAAAAGCCAGGTCCTATGCTTTTCTGGCTATTGCAGAGACTAGCAATGTTTAAGAGGATTGCACACACAGGGAATTCATTCCATGATCTCCTGTAAAATCAGAATGCAGTTGGTAAGATACAGCCTCTTTAGGGGATAATAGGACACAACCTACTGAAACATAAAATGTGCGTGCCTAGGAATTCCACTTCTAGGAACCCATCCTACAGATATACCAGTACACCCGCACAAAGATGCAAATATGAGCTGGGCACCATGGCTCATGCCTGTAATCCTAACACTTTGGGAAGCTGAGGCAGGAGCATTGCTGGAGCCCAGGAGTTCAAGAAGACTAGCCTGGCCAACACTGTGAGACCCCTTGTCTACAAAAAAATACAAAAATTAGCCAGGCATGTGGCATGTACCTGTAGTCACAGCTACTAATCTGGATGCTGAAGTGGGAGGACCACTTGATCCCAGAAGTTCAAGGCTGCAGTGAGCTATGACTGCACCACTGTATACAAGCCTGGGCACAAGAGTAAGACTCTGTCTCAAAAAAAAAAAAAAAAAAGCAAATACAAGGAGATTTCCATTCTGGGTGATTGGAAATCACCTCCTGTCCACCAGTAAGGAACTGGTGAAATAAACACAGCCACACTCTGAAACACTGACAGCCATTAAACAAAGGGTGGAACGAGGCTGGGGTATGGGGCACAGCTCACAATGGTAATCTCAGCAGTGCTTTGGAAGGCCAAGGCGGGAGGAATACATGAGCCCAGGAGTTCGAGACCAGCCTGAGCAACATAGTGAGACTTCGTCTTAACATAAAATTTAAAAAATTAGCTGGGTGTAGAAGTGCGTACCTGTGGTCCCACCTACTTGGTAGGCTAAGGTGGAAAGATCGCTTAAGCCCAGGAGGTTGAGGCTACAGTGAGCCAAATTGTGCCACTGCTTTCCAGCCTGGGCAACAGAGTGAGACCCTGTCACTAGGAAAAAAAAAAAAACAAGAGGTGGAACAATCCACGTGTACTGACGAGAAAGATGTCCAGAAAAATCGCAAAACAAAAGCCAGGCTGCCGAGCGGTATGCATCATACATTCCTATTTTTGTTTAAAAAGCTGCACATAAGCATATATGTATGTATGTATGTGTTTACACCTACGAAAGATGTAAACACACACACGCTGAACACTTAACACTGTTTACCTCCAGGATTTGGGAGAGGAAGGAGAATTTTCTTTTTAAATTCTTATTCATTTGAGTTGATTATAATAGGCAGGTATTTTCAAAATAATGGATCAAGAATAAGGCCCCTTGTCTCAATGTCTGCATTGGCTAAAGAAACGAAAACCTGAAAACACAGGAGTAGCCGTGTGTATAGAAGAGTAGCTGAATAAAAGGTGGTTCAGCCACACCACAGGCTATCATGCAACCAGCAAAAAAGTAGGTCAGAGTCTCCGTATCAGCTGAATTGAAGAAATCTCCTGAGCCACTGTTGAATGACAAAGGCGAGTGTGGTACACATGGTTGGTAAAACAACAAAGAAGCACGGAAAGCCAGTGGAGAAGACAGGAGGGTGCCCCAGAGGGCATGCACCACGCTTCTGGGAGCTGGCAACATTCTAGGTCTGGGTTTGAATGATGGTTTTATGGTGGTTTCATCTTTTAATTATTCATAATTCTGAAAAACGTGTTGCTTCAAAAAAAACGTAAAGGCTTAAAAGCACAAGAAAAGGTGAATGGAGCACAGGCTGTCAGATGATCACGTGTCCACAGCTCACTGACCTCATTCCCAGCGGCTCTTTCTCCCGGCCCTTTATTTTCAGACAAACCTACAGCACACACTCTGTGACCACAGGGCCTTGGCACTGGCCAGGGCTCATAACCTGCACTCTGGAGGCACCTGTTCTTCCCTATACACCCACTGCCTGGGTGAGCCCAGACCTAAGCCAGGTCTGAACAAAACCAACACAAACAAACAAGAAACCAAAAAAGTGGGCCAAACAGCAGGACACGTGCAATGTCACCGGGGGAAGAGGTATCTAGTGATGAGCCCCAGGGCTCTGGCCTCTCTCAGTTCCCTTATTATTTATTTATTTAGTTAGTTAGTTAGTTATTTATTTGAGATGGAGTCTCGCTCTGTCGCCCAGGCTGAAGTGTAGTGGCGCAATATTGGCTCACTGCAAGCTCCGCCTCCCAGGTTCACGCCATTCTCCTGCCTCAGCCTCCCGAGTAGCTGAGACTACAGGCACCCACCACCACGCCCAGCTAATTTTTTGTACTTTTAATAGAGACGGGGTTTCACTGTGTTAACCAGGATGGTCTCAATCTCCTGAACTCGCAATCTGCCCGCCTCTCTTCAGAAAAGAGAAAGGAATGCAAGTTAAGGGGAAAGAAATTCACATTTATTGAAACCTTCTATGTACCAGACTTCATCAGGCACTCCAGAAGATGCCGCATCATTCAATCATCACATTAGCTTCGGAAGGCTGAGGCTGTGACGGCTGGCTTCTATATGAGGAAACTGAGTCTCAGACTTATGCTTTTATAACAGACTTATGCTTAAGTCTCAGTCTTATGCTTTTATAACTTGCTTAAGGTTGTACAAGCAGGTTTTCTCAGACCGTCTGCTGACCCCTAAGGACTCGCTGATCAAAATTGCAGCTCATAAAAGCAAAGGAAGAGGCACCACACCACAGCAGAGAATAAAAAATGACACTTCTCAGCCAGGCACAGTGGTTCATGCCTGTAATCCTAGCACCTTGGGAGGCCAAGACTGACAGATCGCAAGGTCAGGAGATCGAGACCATCCTGGCTAACACGGTGAAACTCTGTCTCTACTAAAAATACAAAAAAAAAAGTTAGCCAGCCGTGGTGGCAGGTGCCTGTAGTCCCAGCTATTTGAGAGGCTGAGGCAGGAGAATGGACTCCGTCTCAAAAAGTATATATATATGACGTTTCTCAATAGTGTGAAACAGACTTCACAAGCTGTCAGCCTGGGAACTGTATCAGGGTGCAGGCATGTTTTGTTAGGTCACAATCATTGTGCTTATTTGTGTGTTTCCATGAGTCAACTTTTTTTCTTTTTGGAGACGGAGTTTCGCTCTTGTTGCACAGGCTGTAGTGCAATGGCATGATCTCGGCTCATTGCAAGCTCCGCCTCCCAGGTTCAAACGATTCTCCTTCCTCGGACTCTCAAATAGCTGGGATTACAGGTATCCACCACCATACCTGGCTAATTTTGTATTTTTAGTAGAGACAGGGTTTCGCCATGTTGGTCAGGTTGGGCTCGAACTCCTAGCCTCAGGTGATTCACCTGCCTTGGCCTCCCAAAGTGCTGGGATTACAGGCATGAGCCACCGCGCCTGGCCGAGTCAATGCTTTTTTTAAGTGAGGAGATTTCACAGTAACAACCTATATTTCCAGCTGCAGATCTGTGGACCCTGAGCCTGCAGCGTGAGGTAGGATCTGCCCACGTCATAGGAGGCACGCATGCACCAGCTCCCCGCTAACCACAGTTCCCACCACCCTTAGATACTTCCCAGTGTGCAGCCTGTGTTTATTGTCATTTGTCCCCTAGATGCAACCTGCTTTTTTTGTTTGTTTGTTTTTTGAGATGGACTCTTGCTCTGTCGCCCAGGCTGGACTGCAGTGGCACGATCTCAGCTCACTGAAAGCTCCACCTTCCGGGTTCACGCCATTCTCCTGCCTCAGCCTCCCGAGCAGCTGGGACCACAGGCGCCCACCACTGCGCCTGGTTAATTTTTTGAAGTTTTTAGTAGAGACAGGGTTTCACCGTGTTAGCCAGGATGGTCTCAATCTCTTGACCTTGTGATCCGCCCACCTCGGCCTCCCAAAGTGCTGGGATTACAGGCGTGAGCCACCGCGCCCGGCCTGCTTCTCTTATTTAGGTCACCTGTCCAGCTTCCTTCAGGTGTTTGTGTTTCTGATCCCTCATCTGAAACAGAGGAAGTAGGATTTTAAAGAAATAAATGCAGGCCGGGTACAGTGACTCATGCCTGTAATCCCAGCACTTTGGGAGGCTGAGGTGGGCAGATCACCTGAGGTCAGGGGCTCGAGACCAGCCTGGGCAACATGGTGAAACCCCATCTCTATTAAAAATACAAAAAGTAGCTGGGTGTGGTGGTGCACCCCTGTAGTCCCAGCTACTCAGGAGGCTGAGGCACGAGAATCACTTGAACCCAAGAGGCAGAGGCTGCAATTTTAGCCTTGTCATCTTGTCTCTGTCTCCCTAAGGCATGAAGCCCTGAAGGACAAGACCTTGCTGTGGTCAATCCGGTGACAAGCAGTCTCCAGCATGTGTAGTGGATCAGTAAATATGTACCGAACAGGTCAAGGAAGGGGATCTCAGGAGATAGTTACGCAGGAGTATATTTCCTATTAGGTGAGTATAAAAGTTATCGCAATTTTGGCCATTAAAGGCAAGTTACAATTAAACTGCAATTACATTTGCACCAACCTAATATTATTGCTCTAAAAGATTAGAGCATCTCGGGCTGGGCGCAGTGACTTACACCTATAATCCCAGCACTTTGGGAGAGCGAGGCGGGTAGATCACCTGAAGTCAGGAGTTGGAGACCAGCCTAGCCAACATGGTGAAACCCCATTTCTACTAAAAATACAAAAAATTAGCCAGGTGTGGTGGCACACGCCTGTAGTCCCAGCTACTCGGGAAGCTGAGGCAGGAGAATGGCTTGAACCCAGGAGGCAGAGGTTGCAGTGAGCCAAAATCGTACCGTTGTACTCCAGCCTGCATGACACAGCGAGACTCTGTCTCAAAAAGAAAGAAAGAAAGAAAGAAAGAAAGAAAGAAAGAAAGAAAGAAAGAAAGAAAGAAAGAAAGAAAGAAAGAAAGAAGATTAGAGTTTCTCCTCAGATCTAATCTAAAACATTAGGGCAGTAAGAGGAAATAAACACACTCCCAAGTAAGCATGACTGAGACCAGGATGGCCCCATAAACCTAATGGCTTACAACAGCACAAATTTACCATCTTGCAATTATGCAGGTCTGATTTCCAAAACGGGTCTCGCTGGGCTAAGATCAAGGAACCAGCAGGGTTGTGTCCTTCTGGAGGCTCCAAGGGGTCTCGCTGGGCTAAGACCAAGGAATCAGCAGGGCTGAGTTCCTTCTGGAGGCTCCAAGGGAGAATCGACCCATTGCCTTTCTCAGCTCTAGAGGCCACCTGCATTTCTTGGCTTGTGGCCCCTTCCTCCACCTTCAAAGCCAGAATTCTGCAATTTCTCCCTGACTCTGACCTCCTACCTCCCTCTTTTAAAGATCCTTGTAATTACATTGGGCCTACCTGGGTCATGCAGGAGAATCTCCCCATCTCAAGATCTTTCCCTTAATCACACGTGCAAAATCCCCTTGGCCACATAATGTAACATATCCACAGGTTCCAAGGATTAGGACATGAACACCTTTGGGGATCTATGCAGGGAGTCACCATGCAATGAAAGGTGATGTCATGGGAAGGACAAAAAGGCCAGAGGTCACATGGCAGCTATGAGACGATCCTAGCCATCCTGGCCTCAGTGTTGCTCTTTAATTATGACTGCTGAATCTGAACGCCCAGTCCCTCCCACACCCCGTTATCTCACCAGTGTAGCACATGAGGAACACGGTGAGAAGGCGTGAGAGAGATCCAAACATGATTCCAACAAAAAGTCCCAGCCAGACCTGGCTCCACAAAAGCTAGAGGTGCTTTGTAACAGTCACAACCCCAGAGGCTGTTTGCTGGCAAATCATAAGTAAATAGTTGGCTGGGGCCATGTGCAGTGGCTCACGCTTGTAATCCCAGCACTTTGAGAAGCTGAGGTGAGTGGATTACTAAAGATCAGGAGTTCAAGACCAGCCTGGCCAACGTGGTGAAACCCTGTCTCTACTAAAAATACAAAAACTAGCTGGGTGTGGTGGCACATGCCTGTAATCCCAGCTACTTGGGAGGCTGAGGCAGGAGAATCACTGGAACCCAAGAGGTAGAGGTTGCGGTGAGCTGAGATCATGCCACTGCACTCCAGCCTGGGTGACAAGAGTGAAAGTCTATGAAAGAAAGAAAAAGAGAAAGAGAGAAGGAAGGAAGGAAAGGAAGGAAAGGAAGGAAAGGGAGGAAAGGAAGGAGGGAAGGAGAGAAGAAAAGAAGGAAAAAAAAAGAAAAGAAAAGAAGGAAAAAAAAGGAAAAGAAAACAAAAGAAAAAATAGTTGGCTGGGTGCAGTGGTTCATGCCTGTAATCCCAGCACTTTGCGACACCGAGATGGGGGTACTGCTTTAGGCCAGGAATTCAAGGTCAGCCTGGGCAACGTAGAAAGACCCTGTCTCTATAAGGGGAAAAAACATGTAGCTGGGCATGGTGGTGCACATCTGTAGTCTCAGCTACTTGAGAGACTGAGGTGGGAAGATCGCTTGAGCCCAGGAGTTTGAGGCTACAGTGAGCTATGATCTCACTACTGCACTCCAGCCTGGGCAACAGAGCCAGATCCTGTCTCTTAAAAGTAAATAAACAAGAAGACAGTCATCTTAAAGCCTTCAACACAAATCCAAGCTAGACAGGGAGGGGTTCACTTCAGAGATCAGACAGTGCAGCCCTGCCCCCACTGAATCTTCACCTGGACTCTCATGGGGTAAGGGGTGGGGAGCAGCATTTCAGGGACTGGCCAGACAGGAAGCCTGGTCTCTGCGAGCAAGCAGCTCACTTCTGTGTTTCTGTCGAGAGCGGAAGCCTCTCTGTGCAGCTCCCACGGCCACAGGGGCTCAGTCTCGAGGTAAAGCCCCGGCGAAGCCAGACCTCCCCTAGGCTGGACTGAAAACAATCCATCCACGTCAGAAAGGCAGAAACATAAAAATGACCATAAGGTGCCATCATCCAAGAGGCCACCTTCTTGTGAAACCACAGCAACACAGGCCCCGGCTGCTGCACCAATTACCACAAACTCAGTGGCTTAAAGCAACACACATTTACCATTGTTCAGCTCCTAGGGCAAAACCAGTCTCACGGGGCTAAAACCAAGGTGTCGGCAGCACTGGTTCTTTCTGGAGGCTCCGAGGGAAAACCTGCTTCCTGGCCATTTTCACCTTGTAGTGACCGTCTGCAACCATGGGCGTGCGGCCTCTTCCTCTGCCTTCAAAGCACATCACTCCAACCTCTGGTGCCACCATTCTGCCATTGTCTTCTACTCACTCTCATCTCCCGCCTTTTTCTTTTTTTTTTTTTTTTTTTTTTTTTTTTTTTTGAGGCGGAGTCTCGCTCTGTCGCCCAGGCTGGAGTACAGTGGCGCGATCTCGGCTCACTGCAAGCTCCGCCTCCCGGGTTCCTGCCATTCTCCTGCCTCAGCCTCCCGAGTAGCTGGGACTACAGGCGCCGCCACCACGCCCGGCTAATTTTTTTGTGTGTATTTTTAGTGGAGACGGGGTTTCATTGTGTTAGCCAGGATGGTCTCGATCTCCTGACCTCGTGATCCGCCCGTCTCGGCCTCCCAAAGTGCTGGGATTACAGGCTTGAGCCACCGCGCCCGGCCCCGCCTTTTTCTTTTCTTTTCTTTTTTTGAGATGGAATCTCAAAAAAAGAGCCCAGGCTGCAGTGCAGTGGCACAAACTTAGCTCACTGCATCCTTTGCCTCCCAAGTTCAAGTGATTCTCCTGCCTCAGCCTCCTAAGTAGCTGGGACTACAGGTGCACACCATCACGCCCAGCTAATTTTTGTACTTTTAGTGGAGACGGGGTTTCGCCATGTTGACCAGGCTGGTCTCGAACTGCTGACCTCAGGTGATCCACCCGTCTCGGCCTCCCAAAGTGCCGGGATTACAGGCCTGAGCCACTGCCCCTGGCCCTGCCTTTTTCTTAAAAGGACCCTGTGATTACAGTGGATCCACCTGGGTAACCCAGACTAATTTCCCATCTCAACCTTCTTCACTTAATTTCATCTGCAAGGTCCTCTTTACCAAGTAACATGACATATCCACAGTTTCTGGGGAGCAGGACATGGACATCTCTTGGGAATGGACATCTCATTCAAGCCTACCACCTATGCCTACCCTTCCACACCCTGTCCACTGATCTGCAGAGGACGAGAGTATTATTTCAAAGACAGTTTTGGAACATTTTCCCAAGAAAGCCAAATTTCAACCCCCCACACCCCACCACACTTGACAAAGCTAAGAGAAACCGAAAACAAGCTCTAGGACAAGCACAGAGGGGAAAAAAGAAAAAGGAAGAAAAAAAGACCCTCCCTATTTACAGCATCTCTGCAGCGTAAGGGTGCTTTGCATACACATCGGAGATTCTAGTGTCATCTTCGCTACTTAACACAGGAAAAGAGAAGGTTCAGAGAAGTTAAGGAATTTGCCCAAAATCACACAGCCTGCAAATGGTGGATCTGGGATGGAACCCCAGGCCTGTCTGGCTCTCTCTTTGTGCCGCTCTGAATAAAAACATCTTGGATCTTTCTGAGTTTATTTTGAGAGGGGAGGGGTCCCCAAAAGTTTTTTGCAGTAAAACCTTTTCTTTTGGGTAGGAAATTATGCAAAGCATTTGCCACTGCCCCCACTTGCTTGGCGAGTTAGCAGAGAAAGATCTATTTTGGGGCTCTGCGCTCCACTGATCTGTTCACCACCCGCTGCTTATACATTTTTTTTCTACAGAGGCCACTTCCTGAGGCTTAAATGGGCTGGTCAGCTCAGCAAGACCCAAGCCAGACTCAGAGCAGGACACAAGGCAACAAGTAGGGCCAGCACTGAGCAGCCAGGAGCCCCCAGGATCCACCTCAAAAGGAAAACCACCCATCTTAGAACAGGCAATGGCTGCCTGTCAGCCGACCACCAAGACACACCGTATTCAAGCCCTCGAGGAAGGCAACAGCCACCGAGGCTGCCCAACTACGCATGTACATTTGTATTATTTCATTCATTCATTCATTCATTCATATTATTCAAGAGCCCCAAACTGGAAATACCTCCAGTATTCACCACTATGCCTTGGGGTGGTTTGTTCCACACCAAGAGACAACAATCCATTATTATTACTATGATATTTAGCATCTGCTATGTGCCAAGCATTATTGTAATCACTGACATGTTAACTCAATCCTCAAAACAATCTGATAAAGCGTGTAATGTGGCCAGGCGCGGTGGTTCATGCCTGTAATCCCAGCACTTTGGGAGGCCGAGGCAGGTGGATCATTTGATGTCAGGAGTTCTAGACTAGCCTAGCCAACATGATGAGACCCCATCTCTTCTAAAAATACAAAAATTAGCCAGGCATGATGGTGTGCACCTGTAATCCCAGCTACTCAGGAGGCTGAGGTGGGAGGACTGCTTGAACCCGGGAGGCGGAGGGTGCAGTGGGCCGAGATTGTGCCACTGCACTCCAACCTGGGTAATAGAGCGAGACTCTGTCTCAAAAAAAAAAGGTGGGTAATGTTTCCCCATTATATAGAGGGTAAAACTGATGTGCCCAAGATCTCCCATCAGGAGAATGGGGGAGTAGGCGGTGGTATATTCAGTCACTGGAATGCTGCCCAGCAACAGAAAAGAAACTACTGACACCAGCAACAACATGGGTGAATCTTCAGAACGTTCCACAAAAGAAGTTGAATGCAAAACACAGTCTACCGTATCATTTCATGTTTATGAAATTCTAAAACCAAGGAAGAAGGCTGGATGACTGAAAGTTGGCTGGGGTGGCCTGGGGCAGGGTGTGTGCATGCTGGAGGGGGTGGGGGGCTGCTGACTGCAGAGGGAAGTGAGGGAACCCTCTCTCCTGCGATGGAAAGTGTTCTTTGTCTCAATTAGGGGTGGTGGTTACACATGTCTACACGTGTCAAAATGCATCAAACTATGTACTTAAAATGAGTGCCTTTTATTGTATATAAATTAAATATGAAATAAGGTTCATTTTAAAACATTCTTAAAATATGAAGCACATCTTCCATCACCTAGAAGATCATAATCCTTAAAGATGAAATAGGACATCTTCAGAGAAAAGCAGCCAGATGCTAGTTTGGGTCCAGTGCTCCCTGGAAGGTAAGCAATGGGAGATATTTTTCTTTTGTGTTTGTCCATCTTTTCCAAAGGTTCTAGAATGAATCTGCATTTCTCTGATAATGGAAAATAAGACCTACTAAATGTAATTTTTAAAACTGAGCTAGGGCTGGGCACAGTGGCTCATGCCTGTAATCCCAGCACTTTGGGAGGCTGAGGCAGGTGAATCACAAGGTCAGTATTTCAAGACCAGCCCGGCCAACATGGTGAAATCCCATCTCTACTAAAAATACAAAAATTAGCCAGACGTGGTGGTAGGCGCCTGTAATCTCGGCTACTCAGGAGGCTGAAGCAGGAGAATCGCTTGAAACCGGAAGGTGGAGGTTGCAATGAGCCAAGATCATGCCATTGTACTCCAGCCTGGGCGAAAGAGCAAAACTTCATCTCAAAAAAAAAAAAAAAAAAAAAACTGAGCTGGGATAGAGTCCAACCTTCCAGAGATGGCCGGGAAGATCTCACACCCCAGGGCAGTGAGCAGTCAGGAGGTCTGCCCGGCTAAGCCTCAGGCTTCCTGGGTGCCCCAAACCGAATCCTTGACTTCTCCAAGCCTGGCTACACAAGGGAATTCGCAGGAGCTCCCCTGCCTCATAGGGTTGGTACCAGATGAAGCCTCAGTAACGAGCTCTGAAAATGGATATGAGGCAGTGTTTTCACTCCACACCTGGGAATACAACACCCCTAGGATGTTCCGACTCTGCCCAGACATCCACCCACCACATCCATCTCCAGAAACAGCCCGGCACCCAACAGGGTCTTTGTCTTCCATGCCCAAGCCCCGCCAACCCCCACTAAACCCCAGAGTCAGGCCAACCAGAATGTGGATCTGAACTCCCATGCCCCACTGTGTAGACTTGAGCAAGTCACTGGACCTCTCTGAGCCTCAGCTTCCTCTGCAAATTGAAGGAGTTACACCTGCCTCATGGGAGGCCTGGAAGGATGAAATAAGATGACAGCGCTGGAAATACCCTAAGTTCTCACTAAAAAGCTGTATTTATTTTTGTGATTCAAAGAGCACCACCCCACTAAAAAAAAAAAAAAAAAAAAAAAAATCCATGAGCCCACACTAGCTTATGGAAGATGAAGCAAATCTCCCTATTCATATTCTATCTAAATACCAACTCTCATAAGGCTGCCCTCCACATTCCTCCCTTATGCTAGAGTGACAGGCTCAGCAGCCCTCAGTTTCCATGGAAACTCATGACAAGGGGCATCATCATTTAAGTTATTTCAGCCATTTCCTGCTGCCCACAGTGCCAATGAGGCGTGCCGCAGTGGAGAAAAGGTGTGCCCAGCTAGTTGGCTCTGTCCTGGCTATTGTTCAGGCCATTGAAGCCTCCAGAAGCACAGTCCCCACCAGGCAGATAATTCCCGAAGCTCAGGCCTTCAGAGCTCCATTTCTGTGCAGCCGATGAGTATCCCCAAGACATAAGCAGAAGAAGAATGGCATTCACCCATGCAGACAGCATCTATGGTGTACCTGGTATGTGCCAGTCATCATGCACGACACAGGAACAATGAATGGAACCAACAGCCCCCTTTCAAAGAGCTGACAGTCTGAGAAAGACAAACATTAAATGCCCACATAAATATAAATAACCACCATATGACGATACTCCCAAAGAGACAATGGAATGACAGACTAATGGGATGTCCTCCAGAGGGGCAGAAAGTGAGGAGCCGACTGAGCCACAGACTTGATCAGGCAGAAAGGACCTCATCAGTGAGGAAACTGAGGCACAGAGGGCCAAAGCAATCCTAACAGGAGTAAGAGCTTAACACACTAGCTCGCTGAATATTCACAAAAGCCCTGTGAAACAGGTGTTGTAATTCTCACTTCACAGATCGGGGGACACAGGCCCACAGAGAGGAAGTGACTGGGCCCAGGCCACATGATAGGAAGGAACAGACAGTAGACGACAACCAGGTCTCTCTAATCTTGCCCCTTCCCTCCCAGAATCAGACTTCTCCTTTGGGTTTTTGCTCTCAACTCCAAGTGTTCACTTAATCCCCTTCTCCCCCAAACAATAAGGGACAGGAGATACATGTTCATAAGCACAGGGAGCTTGTCTCACTTTTGCCTACCCTGGCCTGGCCTGACATGTAATAAGTTATCAATAAATGTGTTAAGTGAAAGAATCACAACCGAGTGCAGGGGCTTATGCCTGTAATCCCAGCACTTTGGGAGGCCAAGTGCATGACGGTCGTTTGAGTCTGGGAGTTTGACACCAGCCTGGGCAACATAGTGAGACCCCATCTCTACTTGAAATTTTAAAAATAAATAGATAAAATAAAAATCACAAGGTACCCTCTGATGTTCTGCATACATCTTTTGTCATCTTCTGGAAGGGCAGGTACAGACTGAGGGCTCTTGTTTTACCAGTTGTGTTTACTGAAGCTGTAGCAACACTAAACACAGCTGACAAAAGGCATTTAAAACCATTCTAGTGCCTTGTGCAGCTCCCCTCATGACGATGCACTCCAATGTGGACAACAAAAGCGAAACTCCTCCTCAAAAATAATACTAATAATATCAACATCTAAAACAGCTTTTTGTTTTTAGTGGAAGATTGGTGTTTCACACGCACTCATTCATTTTATCTTCATAACTGCCTCACGGCACAGGTACTAATAGTATTCCCATTTTGGCTGGGCGCGGTGACTCAAGCCTGTAATCCCAGCACTTTGGGAGGCTGAGACAGGCGGATCACAAGGTCAGGAGATCGAGACCATCCTGGCTAACAGGGTGAAACCCCGTCTCTACTAAAAAAATACACAAAACTAGCCGGGTGAGGTGGCGGGCGCCTGTAGTCCCAGCTACTTTGGAGGCTGAGGCAGGGGAATGGCGTAAACCTGGGAGGCGGAGCTTGCAGTGAGCCGAGATCTGGACACTGCACTCCAGCCTGAGCGACAGAGCGAGACTCCGTCTCCAAAAAAATATATATATATATATATATTATTTCCATTTTATACACGGGAAATGGACGCATAGTCCTCCACCTGGAGAACTCTTCCTATCAGTTCTTGGCCTAAATATAAGCTCCTCAGAGAGGCCTTTCCTGACCACCCATCACGTGGGCTCTTCCTGTCCCTTGTGCTGACTTTGCTTATAATGACAGGGCTTTGTCTTCACCTCCCTGTTTACCATCTGTCTCTTCCCGCCAGCCCTCAAAACTCACAAGAAGGACACCAGCATCTAATGCATCCAGTGCTTGTCGCCTTCTGGGCAATAAATGGGTAGTTGCGCAATGGCACAGGAAAAAAAGCGCAGCTCAGAGAAGACCCTAGCCCAGCTAGAAAGAGGCAGAATCACGATGTGGCCCCAGGTGCCACATTAGTGCTTTCCCACTAATGATAACAGCGCAACCTCATTTTCAGTTCTTGCTTCTGGACATGAGCATCTAGGGGGTAAGTCATAATTTCTGGCTGGGCACAGTGACTCATGCCTGTAATCCCAGCACTTTGGGAGACTCAAATGGGAGGATTGCTTTAGCCCAGGAGTTCAAGACCAGCCTGGACAACATAGTGAGATCCCACCTCTACTAAAAAATAAATTAAAATTAGCTGGGCACAGTGGTGCATCCCTGTAGTCCCAGCTACTCATGAGGCTGAGGGAGGAGGATCATTTGAGCCCAGGAGGTCAAGGCGGCAGATGAGCTATGATTGCACCACGGCACTCCAACCAGGACAACAGAGTAAGACCCTGTCTCAAAAAACAAAAAAAAAGTATAATGAGGGACAAGGTCTTCTTCTTAGACTTGCCAGGTCACCCTTTTCATGGCCCCAAAACAGGCTATGCCAGATAGTTTAGTATCTGAAGGCTAATTTGTTTTGTTTGTTTTTTGAGACAGGGCCTTACTTTGTTGCCCAGGCTGGAGTGTAGTGGCATCAATGCAACTTCGATCTCTCAGGTTCAAGAGATTCTCCAACCTCTGCCTCCCAAGTAGCTGGGATTACAGGCATACATTGCCATGCCCAGCTAATTTTTATATTTTTAGTAGAGGCAGAGTTTCACCATACTGGCCAGGCTGGTCTTGAACTCCTGACCTCAAGTGATTCTCCTGCCTCATCCTCCCAAAGTGCTGGGATTACCGGCATGAGCCATCATGCCTGTCCACGAAGGTTTGTTTTTTTTGTTTTTTTTTTTTTTTTTAGATGGAGTCTCGCTCTGTCACCCAGGCTGGAGTGCACTGGTGCGATCTCGGCTCACCGCAACCTAAGCCTCCCAGATTCACATCATTCTTCTGCCTCAGCCTCCCAAGTAGCTGGGACTACAAGTGCCTGCCACCACGCCCGGCTAATTTTTTGTAACTTTAGTAGAGATGCGGTTTCACTGTGTTAGCCAGCCAGGATGGTGTTAATTTCCTGACCTAGTGATCCGCCCGCCTCACCCTCTCAAAGTGTTGGGATTACAGGCATGAGCCAGCATGCCTGACATTTTTTTTTTCTTTTCTCTTTTTTTTTTTTTTTTTTTTTTTGTTTTTTTTTGTTTTTGAGACGAAGTCTTGCTCTGTCACCCAGGCTGAAGGCTGAAGTACAGTGGAACAATCTCGGCTTACTGCAACCTCCATCTCCCAGGTTCAAGCAATTCTCTTGCCTTAGTCTCCTGAGTAGCCGGGATTCCAGGCGCACTTCACCACGCCCAGCTAATTTTTGTATTTTTAGTAAAAATGGGGTTTCACCAAGTTGGCCAGACTGGTCTCGAACTCCTGACCTTAGGTGATCCACTCACCTTGGCCTCCCAAAGTGCTGAGATTACAGGCGTGAGCCACCGTGTCTGGTCATTTAAGAGTGCTAAGTTATAGTGCACTTAAGACCTACAAAGATTTCCACCAAGAAGACTGTAAGAATCGAAGGAGCCACCTGCATGGGAACTGGAAAAACATCAGGCTGGATTTTCCCACGCTCAGACTCCCAGCAGCTGGAGAGGGACTTGTGTTCTGAGTGGCTTTTGAGCCCCCTTGGCCTCTGAAAGGGCCAGAAGAACTTCAGAACAACAGGCTGAGTAGTCAACAAAGCCCAGGCAAAGCAGGCGGAAGAAGAAAACAGCCCCCAACCATGGCAGTGTTAAAGATGCAAATTAGGAAGCTTCCAGCGGGTGGTCTCTCATCCCCTGCAGTTTCCCGCTGGAAAGACAGGGTCCCTGGGATACACTCTAGGACTGTATCTTCACCTCTGGGAATCAGAGGCTCAGCTACGCAGAAGGATCTCACTGTGTTCTGTGGCTGCCAACCTGCTGAGGCTGAGACCCCTTGGTGAGGACTGGGAGACCGATGCCCTAGCCTGGGCCCACCAGGGAGAGCTGAGAACCCCCTCCCTTCACAGCCCAGTAAGGCCCCATATGCAATAAAACAACCTCCCTTCGCATAACCACCCTCTGCATGAACAGGCGTTTCGGAGCGTCATATCACAGGTGCTTCATTTTAAGCCTGAATTCCCCAATTATCATTCCTTCCATAACTCAGGGAAAAAAGGAAACGCTTAAAAATTAACTTCAGCAACTCTGGTTTTGCCTTGGAAGATTTTTCAGGCTGGAACAGCCACTGGAACAAGCAGTCCTGATAATAATAAAAGTAACTTCTTATCGTCACCATCTCCAGCAGCTGACGTTTAGTCAGCACGAACTCTAGACAAACCCTGTGCTACAAACCTAATGTGTATTGGCTCATTTAATCTTTATCCCAACTCTATGCAGAGAGTATTGTCATAATCCCCACTGTAGAGACAAAGAAACTGAAACTGAGGTTCAGAGAGGTTAACTCCCTGTGGTCACACAGCAAGGGAACAGTGAGACAGGACAAAAGCCTGGGGTCCTTGCTTTCCATTCTCCCTGTGCTTCATGTCCCCCTGGGCGTCTTTTTTTTTTTTTTCTTTTGAGACAGAGTCTCATACTGTTGCCCAGGCTGGAGTGCAGTGGCATGATCTTGGTTCACTGCAACCTCCACCTCCCAGGTTCAAGTGATTCTCCTGCCTCAGCCTCCCGAGTAGCTGGGATTACAGGCACATGTCACCATGCCTGGCTAATTTTTGTATTGTTTTAGTAGAGACAGGATTTCACCATGTTGGCCAGGCTGGTCTCGAACTCCTGACCTCAAGTGATCTCCCCACCTCTATCTCCCAAAAGTGCTAGGATTACAGACATGAGCCACTGCACTCAGTTTCCCTGGATGTCTTTCAATCCAATCCCCGCTACACCCTACCTTGCAGGTCTTCCACTCCTGAACACTCTAACCCCAGACTATATCTCTGCCCCTGTCTCAGCTCCTGAAGCACTGCTAAAACAGGCAGGTCCCCTCAGAAGACCTTATTATCTATTGAGGAGAACAGTGAAATAACCAGAAAACAAGCAAAAAGACAGCCTATCCTTTGGATCTGGTACCATTCCCCTCCGCTGTATCTTAAGACATTTGTATCCTAGCCCCAAAGTTTGGCACAAACACACAGACCTCAGCCTGGGTTCCCAGCCCCTCATCCTTTCTCCTTATGGAGGGCAGCCTCTTAATATTCACGTATCAGGCGTGTGTTGAGTGTGTTATCACTCAACATACCCAAGGTCAAGGCCCGGAGAGATGCCCCTGGATACCATGGTCTCCATCTCTGGTGGATTCAAGATAGCCACAAACTTCTTCCCATCAACAGGTAGAATCTATTTCCCTTCCTTGAGTCAGGGTTGGCCTTGTGACTTGCTTTTAACACAGCAAAAGTTTCAGGCTTCTGCTTTCTGTCCCTTGGAAGCCATCACAGAGAAGACCAGCTACTGTGAGACCACCATGCTGTGAGGAAGCCCAAACTAGCCACAGAACAGGGAGAGACACTGCACAAAGGAGCACCGGTGGCCCAAACAGCTGCCTGGGAACTTTCAGCCCGGCCATCAGCTGAATATATTCAGGTAAGGGACTCCAGGCAACACCAAGGGAGACAGAACAGCAAACCCACTGACTGAGCTCTGTCCAAATTGCTGATCCACAGAATTGTTGTTTTAAGCTCCTGTGTTTTTATACTCTTATAGAAAAATCCCCTTAAGCTAATAAGCAATTTCAGCAGTCTCAGGATACAAAATCAATGCGTAAAAATCACAACCATTTCTGTACACTAATGACAGACAAACAGAGAGCCAAATCATGAGTGAACTCCCATTCACAATTGCTATTAAGAGAATAAAATACCTAGGAATACAAGTTACAAGAGATGTGAAGGACCTCTTCAAGGAGAACTACAAACAACTGCTCAAGGAAATAAGAAAGGACACAAATAAATGAAAAAAGATTTCATGCTCATGGATAGGAAGCATCAAATTCGTGAAAATGGCCATACTGCCCAAAGTAATTTATAGATTCAATGCTATTCCCACCAAGCTATCATTGACTTTCTTCACAGAATTAGAAAAAACTACTTTAAATTTCATATAGAACCAAAAAAGAGCCCACAAAACCAAGACAACCCTAAGCAGAAAGAACAAGCTTCAGGCATCACTCTACCTGACTTCCAACTACACTACAAGGCTAGAGTAACCAAAACAGCATGGTACTGGTACCAAAACAGATATATAGACCAATAGAACACAGGCCTTAGAAATAACACCACACATCTACCACCATCTGATCTTTGACAAACTTGACAAAAACAAGCAACGGGGAAAGGATTCCCTATTTAATAAATGGTGTTGGGAAAACTGGCTAGCCATATGCAAAAAACTGAAACTAGACCCCTTCCTTACGCCTTATACAAAAATTAACTCAAGATGGATTAAAGACTTAAACATAAGACCTAAAACCATACAAAACCCTAGAAAAAAACCTAGGCATTACCATTCAGGACATAGGCATGGGCAAAGACTTCATGACTAAAACACCAAAAGCAAAGGCAACAAAAGCCAAAATTGACAACTGGGATCTAATTAAGCTAAAGAGCTTCTGCACAGCAAAAGAAAGTATCATCAGAGTGAACAGGCAACCTACAGAATGGAAGAAAAATTTTGCAATCTATCCATCTGACAAAGGACTAATATCCAGAACTACAAAGAACTTAAACAAATTTACAAGAAAAAAACAACCCCATCAAAAAGTGGGCAAAGGATATGAACAGACACTTCTCAAAAGAAGACATTTATGCAGCCAAAAAACATATGAAAAAAGCTCGTCATCACTGATCATTAGAGAAATGCAAATCAAAACTACAATGAGATACCATCTCATGCCAGTTAGAATGGTGATCATTAAAAAGTCAGGAAACAAAAATTGCTGGAGAGGATGCGGAGAAACAGGAACCCTTTTACACTGTTGGTAGGAGTATAAATTAGTTCAACCATTGTGGGAGACAGTGTGGCGATTCCTCAAGGATCTAGCACCAGAAATACCATTTGACCCAGCAATCCTATTACTAGGCATAAACCCAAAGGATTATAAATCATTCTACTATAAAGACACATGCACACATATGTTTATTGCGGCACTGTTCACAATAGCAAAGGCATGGAACCAACCCACATGCCCATCGATGATAGACTGGATAAAGAAAATGTGGCACATATACACCATGGAATACTACGCAGCCATAAAAAAGGGTGAGTTCATGTCCTTTGCAGGGACACGGATGAAGCTGGAAACCATCATTCTTAGCAAACTAACACAAGAACAGGAAACCAAACACTTCATTTTCTTACTCTTCAGTGGGAGCTGAACAATGAGAACACATGGACACAAGGAGGGGAACATCACACACCACCAGGGCCTGTCAAGGGTTGCGGGGCAAGGGGAGGGATAGCATTAGGAGAAATACCTAAAAAAAGAAAAAAGAAAACAGAAACATCATCCTAAAACCAGTTCCCAGGCCTAGGGAGAGCATCATCTTCTCAGGTGACTAACACTGGGGACGGCCTTCCCTTTTGAGTCCTGAACCCTGATATGCAAAACTATCCCCTATCAATGATACTGCCAACAAAAGTGCTCATAATTGAGCACTACGCCAAAAGTTTCACATACCCGATCTCTAGTCTTTACATCCACCCACAAGAAAGGCACCACCGGTGTGCCCATTTGACAGATGTAGACACTGAGGCCCAAGGAGGGAGTCACACAGACAGAATGGGAGACTCAAGAGGCAAGCCCAGGCTTGTTCAACCCCAACACTGCTGTCATACGTGGTGCCACATGACCTCCCCCAGCACACTGACCACCTCAGGGTTGTTCCAGGAAGCGCACACTCATGTCCCTCTGGGACACAGCTTAGATGTGGCCTTGGACCACAAAGCACAGCCACTGGGGCCAGAAAGGCCACTGTTAGATCAGTTTTGCTGCTGTTCCCTGGGCTCCTGTCAGGTGCATAACCTCCCTTGGTCCCTCTTAGAGAGGGAAGCAAAAGTTACCTTCATTTTCATTATAAATATAGTCATGTACAAAATTATTTGATCAATGTTTTGCTTGCCTCTCCCACTAAACAATAAGGTCAATGAAATTAAAGGCCCTGTCTCCTTCTATCAGAACTCAATACAGTGCTTTGCCCTCAGCAAATAATCCATAAATAGTTACTGAACAAATCAATAACAGGAAGAATGAATGAATGAGAAATAAATGCACTTTGCTCGGGGCCATTTTAAAGAGCAACATCACCAGCAAAAAAAAAAAAAAAATTGCAGAAAATAGGCACTAAGTGGACCACAGAAAGGACACCTGTTTGCAAAAAGAAAGCTAAAACAGGAAGGCAGTGTCATTTGTTTGACCTCAGCAGGGCATGTGTGAATGGGTGACCCAAATTTTTCACCAGTCTGCATCACCGTGAATGACCACAGAAGGGCCAGAAGTACTGGTCTGGGGGTTGCAAGTAAGTTGGAGCAGAAAGGCAAATTCACAAATACTGACGCTGCAAATAACGAAGACCAAGCATACACGCTGAGAGAAAAACGGTCTCTTATGAGGCTGCTCACGGCCACGTTACCTGTTCTGTAGACTAGAGTCATCTGGGATAGGAGAGAAGCATGGGCTGGGCACGGTGACTCACACCTGTAAACCCAGCACTTTGGGAGGCTGAGGCAGGCGGATCACTAGGTCAAGAGATAGAAACCATCCTGGCCAACATGGTGAAACCCCATCTCTACTAAAATACAAAATTAGCTGGGCGTGGTGGTGTGTGCCTGCAGTCCCAGCTATTCAGGAGGCTGAGGCAGGAGAATCATTTGAACCTGGGAGGCGGAGGTTGCAGTGAGCTGAGACTGCACCACTGCACTCCAGCCTGGTGACAAAACTAGGCTCCGTCTCAAAAAAAAAAAAAAAAAAAGGGAGAGAACCATGGTGAAGGACAAAAACTGGCAGAAATATGAACAGAGCATGGGAAAGGCATTGCTTCTTGGATGCTGTGAGCTACACAGTATGCATCTCAGCCACACGAGCCAGTAAATTCTCTTTTTTTTTGCTTGAGCTGGTTTCTGACCCCGCCCCCAAGCCAAAAAAGTCCTGAATGCTCAGGGCAGCGATAACTGGGGCATCAGACACTCTCTCTAGAATCAGAACAGAAGTGACAAGACTGGCCAATCACAGGTAAGAGGAGAAAGACACATGTGTAGGCACACACACAGGCTCACATACCACAGGGAACAGAGAAAACAGCAAGTCCCAGGGCGGCCCAAGTCTGGTCCATGTGATTCCTCACAAAGGGTTTAAGTGGGTCTCTGTCTTCATCTGGGTTCCCCCAGAAACAGACTCTGAGGCAAGAATGTACATGCAAGGAGTTTATTTGGGGGGGTATCCCAGGAATCACTGGAAGGGGAATGGGGTGGTGGACAGGGAAGGAAGCACAGGCAATAAAGGATGTGTCATCAAGCTTATTACACCTGTGAGCAAATAGAGCCAAAGTCCATTGGGAAAGCCTGGGAGCCAGTGCAGAACAAGCCAGGAGTGTCCTGACTGAAAGCGAGGGTGCTGGGGTATTGATCTGCCAATTCCCCACACAGCCACGCCACCTCTAGAGGCACTAACACCCCAGCACTCCCAGTCTATCCTGCACCACAGGCTAGCGAAGCACAGTCACAGGTGTTTCCAGCAAGTGGCTTGTGGTGTGCAGAGGTGTGTGCTGAGGGGATGAGGTCAGGCACCAAGAGTGTCTGCAACAGTTTCAGTTCCTTGCCACAAAACCAACCAGTCCAAGTCACCAGTGGGCTCAGAGTGGGGCCTGGTTCAGCACAGGTTCCCCCTCCCCCATGAGCTACTCACAACACACCTCCACGCTCGTTCCTTACCCCTAGAATAGGAGTATTATATTTTAGAGGAAAATGCCTGGTAGACACCACCAACCTTACAGGCAGCAACCTTCATCAGGCAGGTCCAATAGGCCATGAACTACACCGAGCTCATGTCTCCCCTGATCTCATGGAAGCCTCCCCAGCATGCTCTGATAAGCCCCATTTTGCAGAGGGGGAAACAGAGGCCAGGCCCACAGAGGCTACGGAGTTTGCTCAAGATCGCACAGTGGTGGCCGGGCACGGTAGCTCACACCTGTAATCCCAGCACTTTGGGAGACTGAGGCAGGTGGATCACAAGGTCACGAGATCGAGACCATCCTGGCTAACACAGTGAAACCCTATCTCTACTAAAAATACAAAAAATTAGCCGGGCAAGGTGGTGGGCACCTGTAGTCCTAGCTACTCAGGAGGCTGAGGCAGGAGAATGGCTTAAATCCAGGAGGCGGAGGTTGAAGCGAGCCGAGATCACGTCACTGCACTCCAGCCTGGGCGACAGAGGGAGACTCAATCTCAAAAAACAATAAAATAAAATAAAAAGATCGCACAGTGATAAGTGGCAGAGCTGAGACTCAAACTCAGTGCTGTGGGCTTGGGCCCACACAGCCTCTCCAGTGCAATCTCCCAGGACCCTCCTCCCTCTCTCTCTAAAAGGGTCCCCTGGGCATTCTGACCTCAGGACACTGGGGATTCACTTCTTTGGAAGTTAAGGGGAGGGGTTTGCCTCCAAAACAGCCAACAGGCCTTGGCAAATGCAAAATAGTGCAGCCTTTTTGGAAAATAGGCTGGTGGTGCCTCAAAAGGTTAAATGTAGTCACAAATGCTTAAATGAATGGTTACTGTATGGCTTAGCAATTCCACTCCTAGGTGTACACCCAGGAGAAAGGAAAACACATCTACACAAAATCCTGCACATGAATGTTCACAGCAGCACTACTAATAATAGCCAAAAGGTAAAAACAACCTAATATTGTTTGCATATCTGTCCCCACACTAGTTTCACGTTGAATTGTAATCCTCAGTATTGGAGGTGGGGTCTGGTGGAAGGTGACTGGATCATGGGGATGAATTTCTCATTAACGGTTTTGCACCATCTCTTGGTGCTGCCCTTGCAGTACTCAGTGAGTTCTTGAGAGATCTGGCTGTTGAAAAGTATGTGGCACCTCCTTCCCTCTCTGTCTTGCTCCTGCTTTCACCATGTCACATGCCAGCCCCGCTTTCACCTTCCACCATGATTGTAAGCTTCCTGGGGCCTCTCCAGCCATGCTGAACTGTGAGTCAATTAAACCTCTTCTCTTTTTAAATTACACAGTCTCAGGTAGCTCTTTATAGCAGTGAGAACAGACTAATACAGTGACCCTGGGCTGTGCCTCAATGTTCTCATCTGTAAAATGGAAATAATGGGTATTGAACATATACACTTGTGGAATTAAGTAAGCAATAATACAGGGAAAGCTCTTAGAGTGGTACCAGATACATAAACGTATACTACATAAATGTCAGCTCTCATGGTTGTGTTGGTTGGTGACAGTGATGACAATGATGATGATGTGGGAGCTTGATGGGCTTCCTGCCTTGTATGAAGCTGAAAAAATGCCGCTTCGGCCTGAAACCAGCTCTTCCTTTGCAACTTAGACCTCAGATCCAAAAGGCAGAGCCCAGGTTCTGAGCAGCCCATTCTCCTCAGTGCTCTCCTCCTAGATACGCACACTGCCCCCATCCCTCAAGCCTGCAGAGGGGTTACCAGGGCACCCTGCCCTTCTTGGGCCCCAGAGCTGCCCTCCCTCTCCTGATGTAGGAGGAGGACAAGGCCGGGACAAGACATGGGCAGCTGTCCCTGTGAAATCACCAAAGGAATCACCACGTTCAACAAGATAGGCCTCTGCTGTGAGGTCCCCACTGACCACCTGGAGAAGGAAATGCATTGAACAGACTTGAAACATGACCTAGGAAGCCTTGGCGAGAAGGTAGAATGGACGACTCAGGAGAAGGCCAACCAGAGCAGCCAGAGGGGCCACATCAGTCATCCATCATTCACTGCAAACTCTCCCATGGCCCCTGGCTCCCTAGAGGAAAAGCTTGAGTGCTATGGAGGCCTCCATAGCCCTGGGTCATGTGACCCCTGCTTCCTCCCCATAACTCTGCCCCCATCACCCTGCTTGGCCTCCTGGCTATCCCCAGAACATGCCCCAAATAGAACAAACAATAGAACAAATCAAATAGAACAAACCAAATAGAACAAACAATAACCAAAAAGGGAAAACTACCTAAATGCTGCAAAACAACAATAGCAGCAACAACAATAACAAAAAAAAGCACTACTCACATGGCTGGTATTGGTGGTTCACACTGTATTTCCATCACATAGCAGTGGTCCAGAAGCAGCCAGCTTTGGCTACTGCAGGATGGAGACGTGGATGGCAAAGCATTGTGAGTGGGGTGGGGGAAGGGGGTGTGAGGCATCTGTTCAGATCTTTGCCCACTTTTTAATTGGGTTGTTTTCTCATTGTTGAGTTTTTGTTTTTGTTTATGTTTTGAGACGGAGTCTTGCTCTGCTGCCCAGGCTGGAGTGCAGTGGTGTAATCTCGACTCACTGCAAGCTCCGCCTCCTGGGTTCACACCATTTTCCTGCCTCATCCTCCCGAATAACTGGGACTACAGGCACCCACCACCATGCCCAGCTAATTTTTTTGTATTTTTAGTAGAGACAGGGTTTCACTGTGTTAGCCAGGATGGTCTCGATCTCCTGGCCTTGTGATCTGCCCACCTCGGCCTCCCAAAGTGCTGGGATTACAGGTGTGAGCCACCACGCCTGGCCTTTTATTGCTGAGTTTTAAGAGTTGTCTATTTTGGATACAGGTCCTTTATCAGTTCTTGTTTCATAAATATTTTCCCCTGTCTGTGGCTTGTCTTGTTAACCTCTTAACCTAAAGGTTTTCTGGCACATGGTGACTGCGAAAAAGTATCTGATGTTGTTCCTCTAAAAACTTTGGCAACCTTGGGAAATCACTGACGCTCACTGTACTTAGGAGTAAAAGAGGCAAAACTCACAGGCAGATTGTAATGACTAGACACTACACATAAATACCCATACACATGATCACATGGATACATGTGCGCTTGTAGTGCCCAGCACAATGCTGATGCATGGCAGATGCTCAATACTGCTCCCAAACTTTCAAGAACACTCTCTCAACCTGGTGTCAGCAGCACTTCCCAGTGACATTTCTCCAGGTTCCTCTTAGGAGGTAACTGATGGCCAAACAGGAAGCAGAGGAGCTCAAAGTGCACAGTTAGGAATAGGCATTTCCAGGGCTCTGTGAAAAGAGTCACCAAATATAGACCCCCTGGGCTGAGGCATTCAACCTTGAAATGATGAAAAGTCTGTGCTATGCTTCACCGCAACATTTGGACAAACATCTACTGAGGAAACTAAGACAGGTTACCAGCTTCAAAAAATGGTCCTTAGTGCCACAAAAAAAGCAGAAGTGATGGTTAAAATGTATGATTCTTGACTCAGGCCAACAAGCACATCCTTGCCAATCAGTGTCTGTGCCCATGTGCTTCAAGCTAACATATCCAGAGTTTCCTCACTCATTTACGCCATAGTCAGCACCAACCCCATGCCAGATGGCAATGCTGGGGCCCAGAAAAGTTGAAAATAGAACACTGTCTACAAAAAGCAAATGTTTAGAAGGAAATTATTACATCAACTAAAAATCACTCAGTGAATGCTATGTAAGATAAAGCAATGAGCCATCAGGGAAATACAAATCAGAACCACAATGAGATACCACTTCACCTCCACTAGGATGGTGATAACCAAAAAGACAGATACTAACATGTGTTAGACCCCTCATCCATTGCTGGTGGTAAAGTAAATGGTGCAAATGCTTTGGCAAACAGCCTTGGCAATTCCTTAAGTGATTAAACAGTTACAGATAACCTAGAATTCCATTCTTAGGCATAGAGCCAAGAGAAATGGAAACATGTATTCACACAAAAACTTGTACATGAATGTCCACCGCACCATTATTCACAATAACCAAAAAGAGTCCAGGCATGGTGGCTCATGCCTGTAATCCCAGCACTTTGGGAGGCCAGGAGTTCGAGACCAGCTTCGCCAACATAGTGAAACCCTCTCTCTCTTAAAAATACAAAACTTATCCAGGTGTGGTGGTACATGCCTGTAATCCCAGCCACTCGGGAGGCTGAGGCACGAGAATCACTTGAATCCAGGAGGTAGAGGATGCAGTGAGCCAAAAATCGCACCACTGCACTCCGGCCTGAGTGACACAGTGAGAAGGAAGGAAGGGAGGGAGGGAGGGAGGGAGACAAACAGTAACCAAACTGTCGGAAGGAAGGAAGGGAGGAAGGGATGGTGGGAGGGAGGAAGGCACGGAGGGAGGGAGGGAGGGAGGAAGGGATGGAGGGAGGGAGGAAGGCACGGAGGGAGGGAGGGAGGGAAGGAGGGAACGAACAAACAATAACCAAAAAGAGAAAACTACCTAAATGTCTCTCAAGTGATGAATGGATAAACAAAACGTGGTCTATCCATGCAACGGAATATTACTCAGTGATAAAAAGGAATGAACTGTTGATATATGCTACAATGTGAATGAACCTCACGTTAGGCTAAAGCAGTGAGATGCAAAAAGCCATGTATTATGAGATTTCATTTACATGAAATGTCCAGAATAGGCAAATCTGTAAAGGCAAAAAGTAGATTTGTCATTGCCAGGAATGGGGGGAAGTAGAGGTGACTTCTGATCTATAGGATTTGGGCGAAATAATGAAACATTCTAAAATTGATTATGATAATGTTGGTACAACTCTGAATGTACTAAAAACCACTTAACAGTATACATTAAGGGGTGCATTATATGGTATATGATGTTTATATCTCAATAAAAGTATTAATTTTTTTTGCACTTTGGGAGGCCAAGGTGGATCACCTGAGGTCAGGAGTTCAAGACCAGCCTGACCAACATGATGAAACCCCGTCCCTACTAAAAATACAAAATTAGCTGGGCATGGTGGCACATGCCTGTAATACCTGCTACTCAGGAGGCTGAGGCACGAGAATCGCTTGAACCTGGGAGGCGGAGGTTATAGTCAGCTGAGATCACGCCACTGAACCCTAGCCCGGGCGACAAGAGTGAAACTCCACTCAGAAAAGAAGGGAAGACGAGGGAAAGGAAGGGAAGGGAAGGGGAGGAGAAAGGAGGGGAGACGAGGGGAGGGGGAGCAAGGGGGGAGGGGGAGGAAGGGGAATGGGAAGAGAGGACGGAAAGAGAGGGAAGGGGAGGGGAGGGGAATGAAGGGAACAAATCTATAGGTTCCTCATGAAGAGAAGGTGGCAGCTCAAGGTACTAGTTATACATGCAATATCACATAACTAGTAAGCACCTACTGGGAACACTTGGTAGCAGAAGCTGGAAGTACACACAGGAGTAAGACTGCACCCACCTGAAGGAGCCAGCTTCTAGTCTTTTCATTCCAGACAGAAAGTTGGTGGGCAACCCTGCACAGCCATAGATTTTTAGAAGCCAATTCAAAACGAAATGTCAGCCCGGCGTGATGGCTGACACCTGTAATCCCAGCACTTTGGGAGGCTGAGGCAGGCGGATCACTTGTGGTCAGGAGTTCGAGACCAGCCTGACCAACAGGGTGAAATCCCTTCTCTACTAAAAATACAAAAATTAGCCAGGCGTTGTGGTGTGCATCTGTAATCCCAGCTACTGGGAAGCTGAAGCAGGACAATCGCTTGAACCCTGGAGGTGGACGTTGCAGTGAGCTGAGATTGTGCCACTGCACTCTAGCCTGGGCAACAAAGCAAGACTCCATCTCAAAATAAAATAAAATAAAATAAAAAACAACTACATAATATCAAAAAAATAGGAGACTGGTTTTTAAAAAATAAGGTAGAATTGAGAGGTGACAATATAGAGCAGCCCTCACTCTCAGCGCCTCCTCAGCCTCGGCGTCCACTCTGGTGGCACTTGAGGAGCCCTTCAGCCTGCCAGGGCACTGTGGGAGCCCCTCTCTGGGCTGGCCGAGGTCGGAGCCGCCTCCCTCTGCTTGCGGGGAGGTGTGCAGGGAGAGGCGCAGGCGAGAACCAGGGCTACGCACTGCGCTCGCGGGCCAGCGCAAGTTCCAGGTGGGCGTGGGCTCCACGGGCCCTGCACTTGGAGCGCCGGCGGCACCACAGGCCCTGGGTAGTGAGGGGCTTAGCACCTGGGCCAGCAGCTGCAGAGGGTGTGCCAGGTCCCCAGCAGTGCCGGCCTGCCAGATGCTCAAATTCTCACCCGGCTTCAGCTGCCTCCCCACGGGGCAGGACTCAGGACCTGCAACCCGCCATGTCCAAGCCCCCAAGCTCTGCCCTAGGCTCCTGCGGGGCCCAAGCCTCCCAGAGGGGCACCGCCCCCTGCTCTATGGCACTGGGTCCTATCCACTGCCCAAGGGCTGAGGAGTGCAGGCGCGATTCAGCACTGGCATGCAGCTCCAGCTGCAGCCCCTGTGCGGAAGCCACCAGATAAAGCCAGCTAGGCTCCCGATTCCAGTGGGGACTTGGACAACTTTGATGTCTAGCTAGAGGATTGTAAATGTACCAATCAGCACTGTGTCTAGCTCTGGGATTGTAAACACACCAATCAGCACCCTATCAAAATGGTCCAATCAGCTCTCTGTAAAATGGACCAATCAGCAGGACGTGGGTGGGGTCAGATAAGGGAATGAAAAGCAGTCTGCAGGAGCCAGTCAGGGACAACCCATTCTGGTTCCCCTCCAGGCTGTGGAAGCTTTATTCTTTCACTTTACAATAAATCTTGCTGCTGCTCACTCTTTGGGTCCACGCTGCCTTTGAGAACTGTAACAGTCACTGCGAGGGTCTGCGGCTTCATTCTTGAAGTCAGGGAGACCAAGAACCCACCAATTCCGGACACAGAATCCTACAGTAATTTCAAACAGCGAAGACATGTTTGGTGCAATGGGCATTATCATAATTGGAAACAACCTAAATGTCCAGCATTACAGGACAGATCAATCCATCATGGTGTGCTGTTGAGTGAAATTGCTCATGGATGTTAAAATAAACCTACAACAATATGGAAAATCCTCACGATGTCAAGCAAAAAAATGCAAGTTGCTTGAGGGATACACACCATGCAGTGTCTTCTATGTAAAGACCTGCAAAACATATTATATGTTAATCATAGATGAAAATTTTAGAAATGGGAATTATAATTATTAAATCATGATACTGATTTCTCTAGGGAGGGAAGGGTATTTATGAAAACTTAACTATATCTGTATTTTATTTAATACAGATTTTTTATTAAAAACCAAAAAGATCCAAAGCAAATATCACAACTTGTCTAGGTTGGTTGGCGGGGTGGTATTCATTCTCTATTGCTACTCTAACAAATTCCCACATGCATAGTAACTTCACTCAAACTGACTATCTTGCAGCTCTGGAGGTCAGCAATCCAAAAGTCGTGAGTCTCATGGGGCTAAAATCGAGACGTCACTGGGACAAGCTCTCTCTGGACCCTCTAGGGGAGAATGAGTTCCTTTGCCTTTTCCAGCTTGCACAAGCCACCTGCATTCCTTGATTCATGGCCCCTTCCTCCATCTTCAGAGCCAGCTGGTACATCTTCCAGTCTCACTCTGACTCTGACTCTCCTGCCTCCCTCCTGCAAGGACCTTTGTGATTTCAAATCCATCCAGATAATCCAGGATCATCTCCCCATCTCAAGATCTGTTCAATCTGCAAGGAGCCTTTTGCCGTATAGAGTAATATATTCACAGGCTCCAGGGATTAAGGCAAGGGCATTTTGGGGGCAGGGAGCCTTTATTCTGCCTATCATAAAGGGTTGGAAATAATAATAGCAATAGTATCACAATAGCAAAGATAGGGAATCAACCCAAATGCCCATCAACAATAGACTGGATAAAGAAAATATGGTACATATACACCATGGAATACTATGCAGCCATTAAAAGGAACAAGATCGTGTCCTTTGTAAGGACACAGATGAAGCTGGAAGCCATCATCCTCAGCAAACTAACACAGGAAAAGAAAACCAAACACTACATGTTCTCAATCATTTAAGTGGGAACTGATCAAGGAGAACACATGGACAAAGGGATCTGTCCGGGGGACAGGGGATGGATGAAAGGATGGAGGAGAGATCAGGATAAATAGCTAACATGTGGGACTTAATATCTAGGTGATGGGTTGATAGGTGCAGCAAGCCACCATGGCACACATTTACCTATGTATCCTGCACATTCTGCACATGTATCCCAGAACTTACAATAAAAGCAAATTTAAAAAATAATAATAGCAATAGTAGCTCTTATTGAGTGCTTGGGATATTTGCCAAGTACTACGATACACAAAGTATGATACATAATTAACTCCCCTAGTTCTCATGAGAGTCCAATGTAATAGGTACCACTATTATCCTATTTTACAGATGAGTGCAATGAAAAGCTAAGTAACTTGTCCATGGCCACAAATCTGATAAGTGACATAGCCAAGATTTGAACCCAGGCAGTCAGATCCTAGATCCTTTGCTCTTGAGTATGTGGGGTTTGTCATATTATTTTCTAAACCAACATCAACATTTAAAATAGTTAATAAAAGGCTGGGCTCAGTGGCTCGCACCTATAATCTCAGCACTTTGGGAGGCCAAGGTGGGAGGATCTCTTGAGGCCAGGAGTTCAAGGCTACAGTGTGACCTATGGTCACACCACTGCACTCCAGCCTGGGCGACAGAGCAAGACCCTGCCTCAAAAAATTAATTCATTAACTAAAATAAAATAGTTAATTATAATACTAAGATGGTCACATGTAGCACAAAATGAAAAAGGCAGATTACTAAAGTACATTACGAAAGGGTTACATGTTGTGAAAATGTCTTGTGAATATGTTTTGTGGGGAAAAAAGATCTGGACACCAGGTGTTAACACACATCTGTCTGGGTGGTGGGGCGCAGTGGCTCACACCTATAATCCCAACACTTTGGGAGGCCCATGTGGGCAGATCTCTTGAGGTCAGAAGTTCAAGACCAGCCTGGCCAACATGGTGGAACCCCATCTCTACTAAAAATACAAAAATTAGCCAGGCGAGGTGGAGGGTACCTGTAATCCCAGCTACTTGAGAGCCTGAGGCTAAAGGGTTTTCTCACCCAGAAGTAGGTTAAAATGTGTCTACTAATGAATGCATATTACTTCTATAATGAGGGGGAAAAAGCAGTTGTTTTAATTAGGAGAAATATGCAAGGCCGGAGGGAAGCAGCCCAGAGCTGTCTAAACAGGAAACTGGTGTAACGTTCACTCTCCACCACCCTGGGCTTGGGCCCTTCTTGCCTCCCCAGGGACACGGGCCCTCCTTCAGCCATGCCACTGGCTGGTGTGGGGGCTTTTCCCACTGGCAGAGGCTGGTGGCAGGCCAGGGACAGCCTGGAGTGGCTGGAAGTCCTGAGGAGGGAGACACCTGGCCGATGAAATCCAGCCCAAGCAGGAGCAGAGAAGATGCAGTGGGATCCCTGAAGTCCGAGGCCAGGGGGACAGCCCCTCCTCCACCTCTTCTGAGCTCTGTGGGGGTCTCCTCTTCCTGCTGCACATGCTCTCACCATGCTCTGCCTAATTTTGCTAGTTTCCATTCTACAAATTAGTAAGTTCCCATTTCTTTCTTTCTCAGAACAGAATCCTTCTTCACACACACAGATACTTCACCTCCCAAAACTCACGCCTACCCCTGGCCACCAGCACAACTTGTGTAGATGAAAGCAGCACCTTATAGCTTCTTCCCAACGACGCTGTGACAGTGGAGAGGCCCCCAGGCTGTGAAGTGGCATCACCACTGATTCTAGTTCCAGAACTTCACCATCACCCTGTCGACACTCCTTCTCCAAGCCCAGGCCTCCCCAGCCTCCCAGAAGAGCTGGGCTGCTTTTCTATCCAGGCTCAGATCCAAGGGCCCTTAACCCCAGAGGACCCCTAGCTGTGTGCTACAGAAGAGCAGGAGGAGGACACCCCCTACACATGCGAGCTATGTCTCGGCCTATCCCATGTACCCCACGCAAACACAAATGCAGGCACCTGCTGCCTGAGAAGACATACAGCAGCATGGGTGGGAGGCACCCTGTGTTAAGTACATACTGGACATGTGACGATCACTTACAAATTTAATCCCACCAGTGATCTGATGGGGTGAGCTCCACTATTACCCCATCTTATCGATAAAAAAACTGAGACTAAGGCTGGGCGCAGTGGCTCACACCTGTAATCCCAACACTTTGGGAGGCCAATGTGGGCGGATCACTTGAGGTCAGAAGTTCAAGACCAGCCTGGCCAACATGGTGGAACCCCATCTCTACTAAAAATACAAAAATTAGCCAGGCAAGATAGAGGGTACCTATAATCCCAGCTACTCAGGAGACTGAGGCAGGATAATTGCTTGAACCCGGGAGGCGGAGGTTGCAGCGAACTGAAATTGTGCCACTGCACTCCAGCCTGGGGACAGAGTGAAACTCCATCTCAAAAAAAAAAAAAAAAAAGACAAAAGACATAAGAAAACTGAAACTCAAAGAGGCCAAGTAGATTGCCTAAGGTCACACAGTCACTAAGTGCCAGGACCAAGAGTGGAGCCAAGGTGTATGGTTAAAGAGGAAGCTGTCACAGAGATGCCCTATCTCAACCCCAGATACTGCCATGGTTAGGGAGAAATGGGAAGTCCGAGGCTGAAAGCGGCAGCCAGGGCCTTTCCCTGATTCATCTGTTGACCAGGTATCTGAGGAGCACGAGCCATGGGCCAGATACGGGCCAGGTGCTGGGAAGTCCCCCCGATGAGCAGAATGGACAGGGTCCCTGGCCTCCCAGCACGCATAGTCTGTGGGTCAGGACTGCCGAAGACCTGGCCCCAAGATCACGCCTTGCATGAAAGCAGGAAAAGTCAACCCCAGGATTTCTGATTTCAACTCTAAACTGCCCAGCACCTAAGTCTCTTCCAAGACAAATCACGATACATCATTTTGCGAGCCTGGTATGCAAAAACCTGTGTTTATATCTAAGACGGACTGGGGGCAGGTGGAGATAATTTTTTTTTTTCAAAAATGATTCAGCAAGGGACATCTTTAACTAGATCCCTCCCCCAACTCAGCACAAACCCTAAGACATTGGACCTGCACTGACTTGTCAGGAACTCCAAATATACCTGCATTCCCAGAACTTGGTGCTATTTCTAAGGACAAATGCTGCCTCCCTCATTTACCCACTATACTGTATTCCCTCTTACACTCTCAGGGCCCAGGCCAGAACGAACACAGCTAGAAAATAACATGATGCGTGGAAGAAAGCAAGGGCTCTCAAATTCCATTATGACAAACCACAACCCATCCACAGTATCAGTGACCAAATGGGTAGGTCAATCCCTGTACTCACCCCATTGCCCTTAGGCCCCTGTTACATGAGAGTGCATTTGTGTATTAGGCCTGCCCCTCATGAAATACCAAAAACTGGGTGACTTAAACAACAGACATTTGTCTCACAGTTCTGGAGACCAGAAGTCCAAAATCAAAGTGTCGGCGAGGCTGGTTCCTCCCGAGGGAGAACCCCCGGTGTTCCTTAGCTTGCAGATGCATGACTCAGATTTCTGTGTCTGTCTACACATGGCCTTCTCTGCCTGTGTCTGTCTCTCCTCTTCTCATAAGGAAACCAGTCATTCTGGATTAGGGCCCACTGTATTCCATTATAACTTCAACTCAACTAATTACATCTGCAAAGACCCTCTTTCCAAATAAGATCACATTCTGAGAATGGGGATTAGGACCTTGACATATGAAACCAGTAAGGACAATTCAATCGTAACAGGCACCTACCACAGCCCACAGCCCAGAAGGAGCCAGACGATGTCTTCTTACAGGAGACCACATCCAATCCATCCCCATGCCCAGGAAAGGCTGGTCATGCCAGGGGATACTGGTCTCCAAAGCAGCCCACTCATGTGCGCTGGCTTCAAAAGGCAAGGCCCATAGGAGACCTCTCTCTCTGGAGTCCATCCTTGGGAGGTTGCAAAACCAAAGCTGTCACTGATGGGGCAGCAACAGAAAACCAGGGTTTGGAGACAGGCTGTGCTGAGGAGGGGAGGGCCACAGCTGTGAGAGACACCCAAGAGGGCAGATGAGGCTGTCTAAGAGACATTGCCATCAGCAGCTCTTGTTACAGACGGGAAGGTCCTCGGTGCCAATGGCTCACCACTTCCCTTTCCATGCAGCCCAGCAATGAGACTGTTCATTCTCCTGGATTCCTACAAGACCCCCAAACCCTTACAATCATCCTACTTATCAGCCTTCACTGGGGTACCTACAGCTGCCTCTGTACCCTCCAAACTTAGGGGTTGCATAACAGCCTGGAAGGATGCCCCCCAACTTAAGTCCTGTTCTTCTAGCACGTGGCTAGGGCACGTTTCCCAGCATCCTTTGCACTTGGTCACATGCCAGATTCTGTTCATTAGAAGGTGGGAGGGGGTCAGGCACAGTGGCTCATGCCTGTGATCCCAGCACTTTGGGAGGCCAAAGCAGGAGGATCACTTGATCCCAGGAGCTCAAGGCTGCAGTGAGCTGTGATCACACCACTGTACTCTAGACTGGGCAATATGCAAGACCCTGTCTCTTGGGGGAAAAAAATAAAGCAGGTGGGAGGAAAGAGATACATCCACTTCAGGTATGGCCCATAGAAACCTCCACCCCCCTGAGCCATCCGCCACTCTTCCTCTTCCTCCATGCAGTGGTCAGGCAAAGGATTCTGTGGTAGCCTCCAACACCTTTGGAGATGATAGCACAGAGTCCCATTGTGGTCAGACAGCAGAGTCCCACCCCCCAATCCCACTGGATCATGACTTGAGTGAGAGATAAACTTATAGGAAGAAATAACTTGTTACTGCAGTTAGGCTACCTTCACTAATAGGAAAGCTTTGTTGCTATGCCCTATGCCAGAATGCTCTCCCCACAGAGCTTCCCATGGCTCCCTCCTTCTCGTGCTTCAAGTCTCAGCTCAAATGTCACCTCTACAGAGAGGCCACCCTAAGGCCTTCCCCAGCTAAGCTAGTGTTCCTGGCTAATGACTCTTTATTACAGTACCCGGTTTCTTTCCTTCCTAGCATCCATCACGATCCAACATGATTAAATGTGTTACTTTGGCTTTTTCTGCTTTCCCTACAAGATTGTAAGATCCTCTAGAGATCTTCAGGGTCCTGTTCACTACTTTATCCCCAGTGACAAGCACATTGCCCAACACACATCAGGTCCTCTTTGAGTATTTGCTAAATCAACAAAAGAACAAATTCTAAGAATATTCTAAGGTTGTCATCCAGGATAGAAGACGACTCTTGAATAACAAGACAAGCAATTCCTCAACTATCCAGCATAAGAGTAGGGCTATAGCATCATCAAGAATAAAAATGTCAACTCTACTTTTCACACTGGCAGGCTCCAATGTGGAGGACACATGCCCCAGGGGGAGGAGGACAATCCATTGGGTGTAGGAAGGAAAATCCTCACATAAATGGAAGATGTAGTACTTATCCCATCCTTTCTACAATGCCATCTGCCTTTACACTGGATGATGATGATGATGATGATGACGACAACAATGACAGCAAGACCAAAAAATACTTAAGCACATCCTCTGTGCCAGACACTATTGAAGCATTTTACATATATCACATCATTCACTTCTCACAAGTCTTATGAGGTGTGTTCTTCAATTATTCTCATTGTATAGATGAGGAAATGGAGGCCCAAAGAGGTGACATGAGAGACCCAAGGTCACACCCCTACCAAGTGGCAGGGCCAGGATCTGATAGCCCTTCTTTATACCATCACCGCATACCAATAACTGAAAGGCAAATAAGTTTATGGACACTTCAGGCATTGGTTGTGTCTTATTTCTGATGAGATGCTTCATTGCAGGAGCTTGGGGACCACCCTCAGACAATGGATTTCTTCTTAGGAGATGCCAGCAAGAAAATATTATTACTTATTTATTAGTAGTAGTAGTAGTATTTTCACATTTATTTCAAAAACATTTTGATAAAATAATAACTTTCAAAAATATTCATTTTTTCCATGAAAAGAAGTCCAAGAGTGGATTTCAGGATGAGCCAAAATACAGTCAACTCTGGCTTCGGCACCCTTGTCCACAACAGCACTTTTCCAGGCTGTGTTTGTGGTCTTTTCCCAGTATCCGCCGTCTCCCCACTAATCCGGCACCTCTAGGATGAGCACCGGGTCTCCTTCCTCTTGGTACTTCCAACACCTGGCAGAGCAAGTCCTCTGCACACATAAGGATTCATGTGTTTGCATCCTGCTGTCATGAAGAAAGTCTAAACAAAGCTGCCTGGTCTCAGGCAGGGTGTTCATGACACACAGAACTGATACATCTTTGAGATAATTTAGGAGAAGAAACCACCACAGAGCAGGAAGAAGACTTGAGACTGAGAGTAGGAAAAACAAGTTCAAATTCTAGCTCTGCCCTTTCCTAAACTTGGACATGTCACCTCATCTCTCCAAGACTCAATCTCTTCATGAATAAAGCAGGGATAGCTCCCCCTTCACTGGACCACTGCGGGGATTAAGGAGTTATCTCTGATGTGCTTTCACAGAGAATAGGACACAGTGAGCATTCATGAGAAGAGGCTGTCATCAATGGTATCACTATTACCATTATGAAGTGGGAACCCCAAGAACCTAATACCAAGGAAACAGACAGCTCCCACGTTTGAGAATCCCTCACTCATGGGCAGCCACAACTTGCCAAAAATAAGCAGACAGAGAAAATATGCCTAAGCAAAAGTGAAAGCGTCAGGATAAAAAGCCTATTCAGTTAAGATGGACGCAGTCCAGGCCCTCAAAGGGGCCCATCACCACAGCTGACCCTAAAATGCCAGACCCACAAACAGGTGGCACCACATTGGCTCCTGAAACAAAATCCAGGCCTCCCAAATGGACAAGATGCAAAAGGACACCTAAGGCTCAACTCAGAAAGGCCCCAGAGCAGACCCCTTTCCACCCGGAGACTGCTCAACTGGGTCCCTCAGAAAGGAAGGAAAACTAACATGCCCAACAGTGCCACAAGCTCCCTCCCTACATTCAGAGACAACCAGCTCCTTAACTCTATGCAGAAGGCTGGGGATGGAAGGAATCCCAGCACCATCTTATCCAACACCCCTGCAAAGCAACAGGGAACCCGGAAGCCAGGAAGGGAGGTGGTGTGCTTCAGACTCAGTCTTCTCTACCAGAGGTCAGGCCTTGGGGGTCCTCACCAGGGGGACTTTTTTTCTTTCTGGTCTTATTGTATTAAGTTTCTATTATACAATATTTCCCACATCTTAAAAAGTACATACAATAAAATCCATTTAATTCTCACCCAGTAAAACAGAAACTACTATCTCACTTGACAGATATGGAAACTGAGGCACAGAAATATAACAAAAGAATTAGCATCCAGTCACACTTCTAGTAAGTGGCTGATATGGTCTGGCTGTGTCCCCACCCAAATCTCATCTTGAATTGTCGTTTCCATAATCCTCATGTGTCGTGGGAGGTAACTGAATCATGGGGCCGGTTACCTCCATGCTGTTCTCGTGATAGTGAGTAAATTCTCGTGAGAGCTGATAGTTTTACAAGGGGCTTCCCCCTTCACTCAGATCTCCTTCTCCTTGCTGCCACCATGTAAAGAAGGCTTCTCCTTCCACCATGATTGTAAGTTTCCTGAGACCTCTCCAGGTATATTGTGATATTGTGGGTCAATTAAACCTCTTTCCTTTATAAATTACTCAGTCTTGGGTATGTCTTTTTGTTTGTTTGTTTGTTTTTGAGACAGACCCTTGCTCTATCAGCCAGACAGGAATGCAGTCGTGTGATCTCCGCTCACTGCAGCCTCCGCCTCCCAGATTCAAGCAATTCTCTGCCTCAGCCTCCCAAGTAGCTGCGACTACAGGCGTGTGCCACTACACCCAGCCCCTACAACTGACCCCTGGTGATCCACTCGCCTTGGCCTTCTAAAGTCCCGGGATTACAGGTGTGAGCCACTGCACCCAGGCTGGAATATGTCTTTATTAGCAGCATAAGAATGGACTAATACAGTGGCAGAGCAGGGATTTGCATCACAAATCAGGATTGAGAGTCGACATGTTCATATGGGAGCTAGGCTGCTGGTGGCCACCATCAGTTCCTGCCTACCGTCGATGTGCATGCCATTCCTTCTCTAAGAGAGAAATTTCCTTTCCTTGAAGCTGAGCTGGGCTTACTGATCTGAGTCGGTGCAAGTGATGTCCTGGGATTTATGAGGCTGTCATAAGAAGCCTATAGCTTCTGCCTGGGACTCTTCTGCTTGAGACCACCACATGGTAGATGTTTGGTGAACAGTCCCAGCTGAGGCTGGGTGTGGTGGTTCATGCCTGTAATCCCAGCACTTCGGGAAGCCAGGGTGGGCAGATAGCATGAGGTCAGGAGTTCAAGATCAGCCTGGCCAACGTGATGAAACCCCATCTCTACTAAAAATACAAAAAGTAGCTGTATATGATGGTACACACCTGTAATCCCAGCTATTCAGGGGGCTGAGGTGGGAGAATAGCTTGAACCCAGGAGGCAGAGGTTGCAGCGAGCCAAGGCTGCACCACTGCACTCCAGCCTGGGTGACAGAGATTCCATCTCAAAAACAAACAAACAAAAAATAGTCTCAACTAAGCCCAGTCTTCCAGCCATCACCACTAAGGTACCAGATGTGTGAGTGAAGATTCCAGAACCTTCAAGGCCAGGTGACACCAAATGACCTCAGTCCAGGCTACAAAGAGTAGAAGAATCACCCAGCTTAGCCCTGCCCAGATCTATGACCCACAAATCTACTTGTTTATATTACATGACACCCATTAATCTCACAGGATCAGGGCAGCCATCCCTGCTAACTACCTAGCAAATCTCTCTCAATTCCACCCAAGCAGCTCCTCCACAATGAGCCCTTCCCATTCCTCACCATCTCTCCCACACCCAAATGGACAAAAGCCTTTCCTCCTCATACCATACCCAATGAAAACTCCCGCTATGGCACTAAGCACGCAATCCTGCAAGGGTGAGTTTGAGTCTGTCTCCCCCTCTGGCAGGCTGGGACTCCATCCTTCCTCCTCCCTCTCTCTGCAGAGTTTAGCACTCAATATGATGGCAAACATGTGCTGAACAAATGAGAAAGTTCCATCAAAACAGGGTTCATTGGGCCAGGCGCGGTGGCTCACGCCTGTAATCCCAGCACTTTGGGCGGCCGAGGCGGGCGGATCACAAGGTCAGGAGATCGAGACCACGGTGAAACCCCGTCTCTACTAAAAATACAAAAAATTAGCCGGGCGCGGTTGTGGGCGCCTGTAGTCCCAGCTACTCGGGAGGCTGAGGCAGGAGAATGGTGTGAACCCGGGAGGCGGAGCTTGCAGTGAGCCGAGATCGCGCCACTGCACTCCAGCCTGGGCTGGGCGACAGAGCGAGACTCCGTCTCAAAAAAAAAAAAAAAAAAAAAAAAAAAAACAGGGTTCACAGCAAAACCCTATTTTACCCAGTGACATTTTATTGCTGTGAGCAAAGCAAACACATGACTCTAGAGCAGTTTCTCAACCCCTGCACCACTGACATGTTTGCTGGATCACTCTCTGTAGTGGGGACTGTCCTGTGCACTGTAGAACGTTTAGCAGCCTCTCTGGCCTCTACACACTGGATGCCAGTAGCACCCTGTATCCCAGGTGAGAAAATCAAACACGTCTCCAGACATTGCCAAATGCTCCGTACCCTGGAGTAGGGAGGAGGAGGCAAAAATCACCCTGCTTGACAACCACGCACTGCTCTAGACAGTAGGACCCAGTGTTTTACCCAGGGCTGCACAGGGATTGTAACACCTGTCCAAAAGTCACACACCACTTGCCAACTATTCCAAAACCATGTGCCGGTGCTCCTCTCATATGCACCCGCCCCTGAAGACCCCACGGTAACCAGCAAGTTCCTAACCAGAACCCCGTGAATGAATTGCCAGAGCTGGGAGTTCTTCTTGAGATGAAATGTCACCCTTCTCAGCAGGAGACTGAGCAGTGACACTGACAGTCCCCACCCAGGGCCTGAAGGCTCTCTCAAGGTGTGAGGGGGAAGGATCATTTATAAGCTCTTCACACATAATTGGCTTTCCCTGTCACTTCACCAACAATGTCATCTCAAACAGGACCTCCACAGTGTGTTCAAAGATACAAATCCAACCACGTCGGCCCTCTTCTGAAAACCTGAGAATGGACCCTACTCCCCTGCAGTCCAAACCCCTAAGCAAGACTTTAATTCCCTACACAGGCTGGACTCTACTAGTTAGCAACAACAGCAAAAATCACGACAGTGGTGGTTCCCAACAACTGAGTGCCTGTCACATGCTATGAATTCAGCTGAGCCTCTCTGATGCATCTTCTCATTTGCTTCTTCCCAACCATGACCCTGTGGGGTAGACACCAGTGTTATTTCCATTCCACAGATAAGGGAATTAAAGTTCAGAGAGTGGAGGTAACTTGCCCAAGATCACACAGCAAAGTTCATCCAATGGCACTGGAAGTCAAGCCCCATACTGCTCATACCTGATAAAGCAATATAGGCTCCATGAAGATTTGAATCCAATTTAATAACTGCTATATCTCTAGTGCCTAGGGCAGTGCCTACAGCAGGCATTCAAACGGCAGAGGGGAGGCAAAGGAGAGGAGCAAAGGTGGGAAGGGAAGGCGAAAGAAAGAGAAAGTAGGAGGGAGAAAAGGAGGGAGAGGAGGGAGAAGGGGAAAGAAGGGCAGTTTCTCTCCAGTGGCATATGTGTGAAACCTGCCTAGTTACCAGACCATCTGGGGGATTTATTATAATACAACGCCCCAGCCAAAGTGGTGAAATATCATCATTCTTGGTCACTCCAGGGAGAAAGAAGAAGGAAACAAAGAGGCTGAACAGATAAATAAAAGAATGAATTGAGGCCAGACATGGTAGTTCCTGTCTGTAATCCCAGCACGTTGGGAGACCAAGGTGGGAGGATTGCTTGAGGCCAGGAGTTTGAGACCAGCCTGGGCAACATAGCAAGACCCTATCTACACAAAAGTTAAAATACCAGCCAGGCATGGCGATGCTCACCTGTAGTCTCAGCTACATGGGAGACTCAGCTGCATGGCTCAAGCAGGAGGATCACTTGAGCCCAGGAGTTCACAACTATAGTGAACCATGATCAGGCCATTGCACCCTAACCTGGGCAACAGAGCAAGACCCTGTCTCTAAAACAGAGAGAGAGTAAGAGAGCGCACCCACATAAGCGAGTGAAGTGATATTACTTAGCAGAAGGGGAACATGACAGGGCATAGATTTCAAGCCAAAATCCTATCTCATGCCCATCAGAATGAGCTTCAGAAGAAGGTTCCAATATGCTCTACTTTCTTTTATATATATATTTATTTTATTTTACTTTAAGTTCCGGGATACGTGTGCAGAACGTTCAGGTTGGTTGCCTAGGTGTATACACATGCCATGGTAATACCTTATACTTTCAAGATCCTCCCTGGGTGTTTCTGATGGGCAGCTAGGCTTGGGATGGGCAGGTTGAGAAGAGAAAGGAACAACCTGCAGTCTACTCTCAACGTGGCCCACCTGTATTTACCATCAGTGCCAACCCTCTCACCACTTGTGGGGGAAGGGAGGGTGGCCACCCAAGCTGCAACAGGTTTCTGGGCCACCTGGGGGTGGAGCCGACCAATGCAAACAGTGGAGAGGGAAGATGGCTACCTCCACACTGGCAGTTTCAAATCAGGGCTCTGGCTCTGTGCCACAAGAGACCCACTTTGCTCCGAAACCAGGAGAAGCCTTTCAGAAAGCAATTTGATCACACTCATGATAGGATACATCAAATTAAGGATGACACCAAGCTACCAAAATCTACCTGTGGATAGCCAAGTTTAGCAGCCAGGCAGCATAGATGAGGGTGCAGGCAACAGGTACTTTTACACCTTGTAGCTGAAACATACAGTGGGGCAACCTCTTTTGCAGGGTGCTGCCAAACTTCCCTTTAAAGTTAAAATATACCATAGCCTTCAGCTCAGAAATAAACCTCCAGGAAGCTGTCCTTCGGATATACCCATACATACACATGAAGAATGATGCAAGGATCACCCTTCTCTCTCACTGGAGGGAATATAAATGGTGCAGCCACTTGGGAAAACAGTCTGACCGTTCCTAAAATGATGAAACTGAGTTAGCATAAGACCCAGCAATTCCACTCCTAGGTATATACCCAAAAGAAATAAAAACAGACACCCACACAAAAACTTGTAGAGAAACATTCTTAGCAGCACTATTTACATTAGCCAAAGGGCGGCAACAACCCAAGTGTTCGTCAACAGATGATTGACTACATAAATTGTGGAATAGCCATACAATGTATCATGATTCTGCCATAAAAAGGGAAATTTCTGATCCACGCAACAAAGAGGATGAACTTTGAAAAATGCTGGGTCAAAGAGGCCAGTCACAAAAGCCCACATATATATGATCCATTTCTATGAAATGTCCAGAACAGGGAGGTTTATAGAAACAGAATTAAATTTAACAGTTGCTTACGTCTGGTAGGGGGGATGAGGGGATGGGGCGATGGTGAAAGGTATGGGGTTTCATTTTGAGGTGGTATAAATGTTCTACATTTGATGATAGTGGTGCTTGCACATATATATAAATATACTAAAACCACCACATTATACATGCTGCATACAATGGCTGAATTCTATGTATATTATGTGAATTATGTCTTAATAAAACTATTATTTAAAAAAAAAAAAAAAAACAGTACAAGGCTGGATGAGGTGGCTCATGCCTATAATCCCAATGCTTTGGGAGGCCAAGGAGGGAGGATCACTTGAGCACAGGAATTCGAGACCAGCCTAGACATAGCGAGATCCCATCTCTACAAAAAAATAAAATAAAATTCAATTAAAATAAATTACCCAGGCATGGTGGTGCATTCCCACGGTCCTAGCTACTTGGGAGACTGAGGCAGGAAGGTCACTTGAGCCCAGAGGGTAGAGGCTGCAGTGAGCCATGATCATGCCATTGCACTCCATCCTGGGTAACAGAAAGAGATCCTGTCTCAAAAAAATTAAATCTGTTTAAAAAAAGAGTACAACAATAGTCACTTCGACTAATAAGAAAAGCCTGGAAATAGCACAAAATGCTTCTCTCTGGAGTTAAACTGTTACATTGAGGCCTGTGCCATTACATGTCATGTGTTAAAGAAAGAATGAGATCAATGTGTGCTGATAAGAAACCACCGCCAACATCATTATTAATTAACAAAAAGAAGTCAAGGTGCAGAAGTGTACAGGAGTTCCCATTTTTTTAACCCACACATTATGCAAGCATAGGCTATTTCTGGAAGATAAAAGTAATTTGTAACGAGCTTGCCTCAGTAGCATGGATTAGGGGCTGGGGAGGAGAAACATTTGAGTTGACTCCTTAACCCCCAGGAATATATATTTCAATTAAAAACTAGTTAATTTAAAAACACAAATTAGAGCAAATCTTTGCAACTGAAAATTGCTTAAGTGCCTTTATTAGTTAAAAACAGTCTTAGAAACTTTAGGATCTGAACCAACAGACCAATCTAAAGGAGGTGGGGGAGGAAGGACACCTCGGACACCGCTACCAGGACCAGAACTGCATTTGAAAGCTACAAAACATTCAACAACTCACTCTCCCTGCTTGGAGACTAAAGCGAAGGCCCCTCACTGCTGTGGTGTGCAGTAAAACACGGTAGCATTTGGTGACCACACTATGAGTTTCTGCAAGCTTGGGCTAGTTAGCCCTTAAGAGGACAGATGACTAGACCAGCTGTGGGAAGCAGACGAGCCCTGATGCTGTCAGATAGGGGACAGACCCACCAGGCAAGGAGGGCTGCCCGAATGCCGTTTCCAAGTTGGCTGACCCCGGCTTCTGTTATTTCACCAGAGCTGTCCTGGCTGAACTTCCTCCACCTGCTGTAAACCTCATCAGAGACCCACACAAACTGGCAATGCTTTCATTTTCAGAAGAATAAAAGAACACATCAAACCAACAACAATCACAGTAATGACAAGATAGGAAAATGGACAGGTGCTCAGGCCAGGGCCCCAGAGGACAGGCCACACTGCCCCGCTGCCCCCAGTGAGTACTCACAGAAGCCCTCGATCTTGTCAGCGGTCTTGCTCCAGGCCACCTGCCGCGTCTCCATGATCACCTGGACGGTCCTCCGCTCAGGGGTGGACTTGCGGAAGCTGAACACAGTCATCACCGTCCCCAGCTCCAGGGCTCTCTTGATCTGGCTCTTCTCATATTCCGCAAGGGAATCCACATTGACCATGGTGGACATTGTGGGCCACTCCAGGGAGGAAGGAAGGAATCAGGAGAAATCAGGAGGCTGAAAGGGCAGAATTAAAGAGTGAACTGACTTTAGTATTGAAGGGGATTTAGGTAACAGGGCATGAACTTCAGGAACCAAAATCCTGTCTCATGTCAATCAGGATGAGTTTTAGGAGAAGGTTCTAGTGGCAAGGCATTGCTGGCCACTCAGAGAGCTTAGGCAGGACACAAAGGTTTAAATGGAAACTGAAGTGTGAGAAGAGCCCCTGGCCTCAAGGACCCAACCGTTACCTGGGCTTTGAATAACCAAATCACCCTGGCCTGGCAGTGACCTCCTCGCTCCCCAACCACTCTTATCCTACAGAATATTTGAATAGCCAAAACAAACCAGCCTGGCTCCCATCTCTCACCCCTGATCTCCAATATCCTTCTCTATCCTGTCTAGAGATTGCTAACCATCTCTTTACTTCCTAAGCAAAACTAAGAACACACAAAAAAAATGAAATAAACAAAAAACAAACCAAGCCTTCAGAAGCGGCCATGGAGACCTTGGCAAATGGTTCCTCTGCATAGAAATGAGGATAAAAGGCAGGAAATGTCAGCTCTTGGAAGCTTCAAGTTCAAACCCCAGAGAAGGCTCCTGCTGACTGTGTGGCTCTCGGTAGACTGCTTGACCTCTCTGTGCCTGTTTCAGCCTTTTTAAAATGGGAGTGTTCAGAAATGCCCCAGCAAAGCACCTGGGGTGATGCCCAGCACCTAGAAGGTGTCCTTGATTGCTGTTTATGCTCGCGGGCGGTGTCAGAGAGGTGCTTGGGCCCAAAATCTTGGAGGAATCCTTTCGTGGACTCTCTCACGACCACTTCCAACGCATCTCACCCTTTCACCGGCTCCTCCTAGGATCTCATACTTGAACTATTCTAATCCTGGTCTCCCCACTTCTTCCCTGACCTGCTAGGGTTAATTCTCAAACCCAGAGCCAGAAAGATCCTTTTAGAACATGAATCAAATCATGTCACTCCTCTGCTCAAAATCCGTAGTCATTCCCTGAGCCCTCACTCTGTACCATCCCCTTATTCTGCCTCCCTAATCCCCAGAAACACATTGCCTGCCCCCAAAATAGGACTTAGAGTGACGGAGCTCCCCAGGCCCTGGAGCTGAGCCACCAGGGACCCCCTTGCCAGCTAGACCGCAGCCACTACAAGAAGTTACTTAGATCCTCTGGGCTCATTTCCAATCCCATAAAAGAAGGTAACAGTATCCACCATCTAAATGTGTTTGTAAGGCTTAAACAAGATAATGTATCTCAGGCCCTTAAAACAATGATACAAAGTCAGCACTCCTTAGATTAAGCTATTGTTAAAATTACCATTATTTGTTCTGTTTCTTATCTCCTTCTTTCCCTCCAAGTCCCTGTAGATGCCTGGAGTTGTTACTCTGTAGCTCTCAAGGTTACAGAGGATAGACCTTTCCAGGATCTAAAGAGGAAGGAGTTCTGAGAAGCTGGTGTTCAGCCAGGGCTGTCTACGATTCCCGCCCGGCTCAGCCTCCTGCCAAGCTGCTCTAAATCTGTGCCTCGCTTCCCTCATCTGTAAAATGGAGGTTAAATGTCCACAAGGGGCGACTGGGAGGACGAAAAACTACAAGGTATGCACAGCCTGCAGCATTTAGCAGGGTCTCAGTTAACATTAATCAGGCACTGGGGAAGGCATTAATCAAATGTCAACTCTATGCCAGGCACTGAGCTGGGGACTAGGATGCAAATGAGGGGAATGGGGAGGGGCTCAGGATTTGCCCTTTGCCCCCACCTCCCTCTACTGCACACCCATACCAAAGGCACCTCCTCGGCCAACCACACCAGCAACAGGAGATAATTACACCTGCCCTGTGCCCATGTGGAAACAGACTAATTAACTGAGAATTCTAATGTAGTTACAAGTGCAGCAGCAGAAGCATGCATGGGGAGGCGGCGGGCAGAGAGCATCACGAAGGGCCCCTAAACTTAATCTGGAGTGGGGCTAGGCACTTAAAGGACTCAGAAAAAGTTTTCAGGGGAAAAAAGCAGGCATCTGAATTCAATCTTCCAAAAAAGACGAAGCAGGAGGAACCGGCTTGAAGTTTAAGCAAAGACTGCGAGGCAGAACAGAGTATGCTAAAAACCCTGCTGAGAGTTAATGTGCATCTTACCTTATCAGGAGAAACCTAAAATAACCTCCTGATCATTACCCAGGACAAAGGGATGAACAAGGTGCCCCCATGGCCTACTTTATCCCTGTTAAGCAGCCGTTTATTGGGCACCTCCCTGGGTGCCAAGCACCTGTCATGTCTGGTTCATCTCATTTACCTCAATGGGAAATAGTGCAGGGGAAAACTGAAATCCCAAGAGGTCACATTACTTGATCAAAGTCATGTAGAACAGTGGCAGCACCAAGATCAAAACCCTCACCTGAGTCCCAAGCCCCCAGTCCAGAACCCTGTGGCAGAATTTGGCCAGATATTAACTGATTTGCCAATACTTGCCCCTCTCAAAAGAGGTTAAGGGACTTATCCAAGGTCACACAGATAGACAGTGGCTGAAACTGGAATTGACCCAGGTGCCAACCACAAAGCTCTTCACTATGTTGACTGTCCCCAGCCACGCATCCTGGAGTTCCACACTCCCAGGTCTCTAGGTCATCATCCACTGGAATATAAGTAGGAAACACAAGCCCCATTATAACACCTTCAATTAGACAGAAACCAGGACAAGGGACCAGGCTCCTCAGTTCTTTCCAGCCCTGCATCTGGGAAGGCCTTGGACTTAACCTTCCCCAGGGTTCCAGTTACTTCCAGCTTGGAAGCCCAGTGGATCAGCTCAGCCATAAACACCAGCTCTTCCATGCTGCCTCTCACCAATTTTTTTTTAATACCTGCTCACAGGTTGCCCTAAAAGAGCAGGGGTGGAATTTACACTCTTACTTACAGTGGCTGACACCGTTCCTTTGAAAACACTGTATCCCCTCTGTTGCTGCAGGGTGGTGTCAGGTGCAGTAGTAATGTCCCTTCAACTATTGGAGGGCCCTTACCCCTCAAGTATTTGCCTGTGCCCCATTTTAACAGAATTGTTTTATGGGATTTTGGATGAAATCCTGTACTGGCTTACCATGCAGAGAGCACTGAAGAGACAAAAACTCCTTTGATTTCTGGTTTGGGGTTCTTGTAACTCATGAAATGCCCTTCTAAAGAAGCTTATGAGATACAAGAACATGAATGAGCTCGTGAGATACAATTGGAAACAGATCTTCATGCCCAAAAGATTCTTGGAGTCCACCATTCAAATCCTGCCAGCACCCAGCTCAGGCCTCCGGCGTGCCATGCTTTAGCAACTATGGCAGGGAGGTCTCCAAGGCCTTGACCCCAGGGGAGTGCACCAGCCATCACAGCAACTTCCATTTTGCTTCTGCTTTTTTGTTGTTGTTTTTTCAAAAAAAAAAAAAAAAAAGGCTTGAAATCCCTTTTTTGTTCCTGTTTCCCATTCTTAATGGGTAATTCTATAAAATCACTTATTTTGTAAATACAAACATGGCTGAGTTTGAATAACTGATTTCTGCCATTTTTACATTTCATGTCTTTCTAAAGGACATTTTCTTGTATCTCAAAAGCTCATTCATGTTCTTGTATTTCATAAACTTATTTAGAAGGGCATAAAATGAGATATAAGGACCCCAAACCAGAAATCAAGGAAGTTTCTGTCTCTTCAGTGCTCTCTGCATGGTAAGCCGGTACAGCATTTCATCCAAAATCCCACAAAACAATTCTGCTAAAATGGGGCACAGGCAAATACTTGTGTGGTAAGGGCCCTCCAACAGTTCAAGGGACATTCCCACTGCACCTGACACCCATCCTGTGGCATCAGAGGGCATACACTATTCTCAAAGGAATGGTGTCAGCCACCGGAGGTGAGAGTGTAAATTCAACCCCTGCTCTTTTAGGGCAACCTGTGAGCAGCTATTAAAAAGCAAAACAAGGGCCGGGCGCGGTGGCTCACGCCTGTAATCCCAGCACTTTGGGAGGCCGAGGCGGGCGGATCACAAGGTCAGGAGATCGAGACCACAGTGAAACCCCGTCTCTACTAAAAATACAAAAAATTAGCCGGGCGCGGTTGTGGGCGCCTGTAGTCCCAGCTACTCGGGAGGCTGAGGCAGGAGAATGGCGTGAACCCGGGAGGCGGAGCTTGCAGTGAGCCGAGATCGCGCCACTGCACTCCAGCCTGGGCGACAGAGCGAGACTCCGTCTCAAAAAAAAAAAAAAAAAAAAAAAAAAAAAGCAAAACAAGCATATGCTTCAATCCTGCAATTGTACATGTACAGAAAGACATGCACAAAGATGCAATATGTATGACAGAAAATCATGGAAGCAATATTTGCAATAGAAATACAAAAAAAAAAAAAACAGGAAACAATTGCTCATCAATGTGGGGGGCCTCCTGGATAAACCATGGTGCACACGCATTGAAGAATGCTCAGTTGCTATCAGAAAGAATGAGGATGATGGATAAGCAATTGGATCTGGAAAGATTTGTGAGGTCAATGAAAAAAATAGTTGCAAACAATAGTTGCAAGTGTATGAGTATAATACAATTCCATTTTTATAAAGGCGATCTGCTGGTAAATCCAGGAGAGTGGTTAGTATTTATTGGAGTCTGGGTGAGGGTAGAGGATACGACTTGGACTTTACATGTAAAGTGATGATGTAACGGGAAAACTTTTCTCTTTGTGTTCTTGCTCTTTTATAAATTAATAAGTGTTTGTTTGTTGTTTGTTTGTTTTGAGAGGGAGTCTCCCTCTTGTCACCCAGGCTGCAGTGCAGTGGCACGATCTGGGTTCACTGCAATCTCTATCTCCTGGGTTCAAGTGATTCTCCTGCCTCAGCCTCCTGAGTAGCTGGGATTACAGGCTCAACCCACCACTCCCAGGTAATTTTTATAGTTTTAGTAGAGATGGGGTTTCACCATGTTGGCCAGGCTGGTCTGGAACGCCTGACCTCAAGAGATCCGCCCGCCTCGGCCTCCCAAAGTGCTGGGATTACAGGCGTGAGCCACCGCGCCCAACCAAGAAGTGTTTTCACAAGTTTTTTCACCAGCAGTTTTTCACTGACTCTACCGAATGAGTGCAAAACAGCTACTCATGGGGTCTCTGCTTTTCCTCTTCCAGAGGAACTGCCCATACTCCAGTCGCTGGTGGGGGGTGGCAGCTGCATCATTAGGTGACTTAAACATCAGTGAGGCTCACAATGAGGATTGGCCCTGAGTTGGCATACACGTGAGTGCACACACACCGTTGCAAGAGAAACTGCTTGAGGCTGGCATAGACTTCAAAATTCTCTAACACTTCCCCACAGAACTGTAGCTAAGGACGAGGGCCCATGCCCCCACAGAATGCCCTTGAACCAGAGAGTCAGGAACTGCCCGAGGACTCTCCATGGATACTCCCCGATTCTCAGCGAACCTCGTGGAACAGCAATAATCTCGACACAGCCCTGGAAAACAGGCTTGGGTGGCTCCAGTATCCAGAAGGCGAAACAGACTCAAAAAAGTTCTTCAATTTGCCCAGGGTCACACTGATGGAACTGAAATTCAAATTAAGTTCTGATGGACAAGGCCACCTGTTACCCTCGAGCATGTCACCCCTTTAAACACCACCCCCCCTCCCATAGTTTCTCACCTTAGTTCAAGATTTGGGTACCAAGAGAGCCCCGCCCCACCCTCCTGCTGGAATCCAGGAGCTCGCTGTCCAAACGGGACACATCTTTAACTTGAACTCTTGCTGTGCAGGTAATGCCCTCATTAGGATTCCAAAGTATAACCAGGAACACGCACAGACACACGCATAATTACGCAGAGAGTTGTGGAGCGGGCATCGCGAGTGTCCTGCAAGCTCTCCAAAAGTATCGGGGAAGGACTGCGCCTCCCGCGGTATCGCCCCCACCCGCCACCCGCAACCACCGAAGTGAGACGGGGAAGTGTGGCTCCGAGCGTCCGAGAGCTCTGGGCACAGGGGCGGTCAGGAGAGACTGCGCCACCCCACGTAGAGCCGCTCGGAAAGAGGAGTTTTGAACGCCAGCCCCCGCACGACCTCTGACCTTCCTCCGGGTCCCCATTCAAAGTTGGGGCCGCCCCACCGCACAGACCGGAGAGGTGGCGCTGGCCCCGGGTGAGGAAGTGCCGGCGGCTGAGCCAGGATCCCTGCCGTCACCAAACGGACCCGGGCACGGTGGGCCGGGGTCCCGGAGGGTGCGCCCCGTCCCTGCCCGCTCCGGCTGAGCCAGGGCGCAGACCCCCTCGGATACAGCGCCCTGGGCGCCGGTCCCCGCCGGGCGCAGGTCCCTGGGCGCCCTGCTTGCCTCGCTCCCGGCCGAGCAGCTCACCTGGCCGTGCCGCCCGGGCGCAGCTGCCCGCCTGCCCCGGGTTTGGGATCCGAGGTCCCGCGCGCAGCCGCCCGCGTCCGGACTCGGGTTACTCCCCGCGGCTCACGCCCTCCGCCACCGGCGCTCGCTACTTCTGCTTCGGCCGCGGACCCGCGCCACGTGATCCTCGGGGGCCGCCCCCCCGCTCCGCCCCGCCCCGCCCCTGGCACGCCCAGTCTGATCTGCCTCTCGGAGCGCACCCCGAGCGCCGCGTCCCGGCGCCCTCCCCGCCGTGGGGCGGCCCAGGCCTGGAGCCCCGCCTCTGCGTGCCAAGGAAGAAACTGAGGCAGCCCGAGGGGAGGCTACCTGCCCGAGGCCACTTGGCCAGGTGCAAAGGGAGTGCACCAATATCGCAGCATTCCTGGAGCGCCGGCCGCAGTCCAGGTGTTTGCTGTATACTTAACACACTCCCGGTCGGGCACCCGGGCTCACGCCTGTCATCTCAGCACTTTGGGAAGCCTAGACGGGAGGATCGCTTGAGCTGGAGAGTTCGATGCAGCAATGAGCTAGGACGGGTGTGGCCAAGGGACACTCCGTCTCAAAAATAAATAAATAAATAAATAATAAAAATAAATATACTCCTCACAATCACCCTCCAGGAATTGCCAATTCATGGCCCTAATTTGAAGCCCTCGTTGAGGATGCGCTGGAGTCAGAGTACACTTTACCTTAGGCAGACCACTTAAATACCAACAGCCTCGGTTTCCCCAGCTGAAAAATGTGATCAACACAGTGCCAGCCCCAGAGAGTCAGGAGCAAAGAACCCCAGACAACTGATGTCCCGTTTTCCTGATCTCATGAGAAGAAGCTAATATGTTCTTTAAGAAACTTATTTTTTTCATTCGTATGTTGCATGAAGCTATCTGATTCAAACCCTTCCTATGCTCTTTAATGGAGGTATCTTCGTTGTGACTAGACCCAGCTTCAGAGGCACCTAGTCAGCTGTTAGGCACTTGAATTTCACTTCTAAGTTGCTTGAGTTATACTGTTTTTTCAAAGAGGCAGGGTCTCTGTCACCCAGTCTGGAGTGCAGGGGTGCCATCATAGCTCACTGCATCCTTGAACTCCAGAGCTCAAGCGATCCTCCTACTTCCACCTCCTGAAGAGATAGGACTACAGACGCACATCACACTTGGCTAATTTTCTCTTTTTTAGACAGGAGGTTTCACTATGTTGCCCAGGCTGGTCTTGAACTCCTGACCTCAAGCAATCCTCCTGCCTCTACCTCCCAAAGCACTGGGATCACAGGCTTGTGCCACTGCACCTGGTGTGTTATAGGTTTGTTTTGTTTTGTTTTGTTTTGTTTGAGATGAAGCCCCGCTCTGTTGCCCAGGCTGGAGTGCAGTGGCACGATCTCGGCTCACTGCAACCTCCACCTCCCAGGTTCAAGCGAGTCTCCTGCCTCAGCCTCCTGAGTAGGTGGGATTATAGGTGCATGCCATCATGCTCAGCTAATTTTTTGTATTTTTAGTAGAGATGGGGTTTCACCATGTTGGCCAGACTGGTCTCAAACTCCTGACCTCAAGTGATCCACCCACCTTGGCCTCCCAAAGTGCTGGGATTACAGGCATGAGCCACTGCGCCCAGCCTGTTATAGAATTTTTGAATTGAGGAATATCACTGTCAATGTTGTATCCCAAGCCACAGGATTCGTTTGCTGACTTCTCAAGATCTGTGGATTCATTTCTTTCAGCACTGCCAACCAGGGTGTGCACCCATGCTCATCAACACAGATCACTTAACACATCAACTTTTAAAAGAGATCTTGGAAGTACTCATGACATCAGTCACTTGAAGTCATGGGGGCCAATTCCCCAGGAAAAAATGGCTACATCTAGGGACAATTTCTTTGCCTCAATTTTTTTTTTTTTTTCAGAACTTCAGCTTGTATTTATTTCAACCAATCTTTTTCACACTTTTGTTTTAGTATGTGTTAAATAATGTACATAATATATTTGAACAGTCATATATATGTATAATTTATTACAAAGTCTACATGGATAGGGGAGTGGGTTAAATCTCTTGCTGACAAAACGAGAATGTGGGGAGACCACTCTAGGGAACCGTGGCTCCTAAAAGCCTATCTTGACAGATGCCAATTCTGGCTGGATTTTTCTCTCATCTGTGGGAACCAAGCAAAAAAATAAGAACATGAAGAACAGGTTTCTGTTTAATCTATGTCTGTGAGCCTATAGCATTTTTGAGTTAAAATGCCCATTGTGTGTGAGATAATGGTCATAGTAGATGGCAGTTTGCTCTCTTTTCTTTCAGGTTTTTAATTCCCTTTCTTCCTTGCCTCATTTTTTGCTAACCAACTCCCAGCCCAATCCCGCTCCACCAGGTGAACAACTGAAGGAATCAGTGGATTGAAAGAGAGTACTGGGGGCCCTCATCTCTTTCTCAAACTCTAACTTGGTTGTTCAAAATAAAAATAATCTGCTGGGTGCAGTGGCTCATGCCTGTAATCCCAGCACTTTGGAAGGCCAAGGCAGGCAGCTCACCTGATATCAGGAGTTCACGATGAGCCTGGCCAATATGGTAAAACCCCCTCTCTACTAAAACCACAAAAATTAACCAGGCATGTTGGCACACACCTGTAGTCTCAGCTACTTGGGAGGCTGAGGCAGGAGAATCGTTTGAACCCAGGAGGCAGAGGTTGCAGTGAGTCAAGGTGGCACCACTGCACTCTAGCCTGGGTGATAGAGCAAGACTCCATCTCAAAAATAACAATCATCATCATCCTCAAGGTGGCAGCCGCTGCTCTGGGAAGACTCCAGTGTAAAATGACACTTCTTTTCCAAAGGATAATAGGGAGGGAAGGAATCATTCTGTGAATTTATTCTTTTTCAAGGAATAAAATAGGTAGGGAAAGAAACCACTCTGGGCCGGCCACAGTGGCTCACGCCTGTAATCCCAGCACTTTGGGAGGCCGAGGCAGGTGAATCACGAGGTCAGAAGATGGAGACCATCCTGGCTAACACAGCGAAAACCCGTCTCTATTAAAAATACAAAAAAATTAGCTAGGTGTGGTGGTGGGCGCCTGTAGTGCCAGCTACTCGGGAGGCTGAGGCAGGAGAATGGTGTAAATCCAGGAGGTGGAGATTGCAGTGAGCCGAGATCGTGCCACTGTACTCTAGTCTGGGCAACAGAGCGAGACTCCGTCTCAAAAAAAAAAAAGAGAAAGAAACCACTCTGTGGGTTCAGACACATGCGGTAGAAAGACCCTGTCACAGGTTAGCTGTCAGAGGGCTGGAGGGGGTTAAGTCAGTGGGTGGTGGGGGCAAGACTTGAACCTCAGCCTGTCTGGTGCCAAAGCCCATGGGCATGGTGACCTGCCACCCATCCCCAGATTAATAAGAGACATTCCGGCAGGGAGATGTGTGTTTGTAGCCACTCTACATAGATTCACAAATGGGTCAGCAAGTGACCTCAAAGGCTAGGGGGAATCTTTCTTTTCCTTTTCCTATGAAAGAAAGAAGGAGGGGGGTGGGTGGGTAAGAAAGAAAAACCTGAAAGAAAATTACATTTTAAGCTCCATCATCTTGACTCTTTGTATTCTGTGTTGCTCACCAGTCGTTGAGCATGCAAATGCTTTTCCCTATTACCCTCTTCTCTTTGTTGGCGGCCATGGTGCATTGGACCGTTAGCCTCTCTGGGTATCAGTTACCTCATTATTATACCTATGGGTATCAGAAATGTACCTACATCTGAGGGGGATTGTAAGATGAGGGAGGTAAAGCACTCATCCCCATGGGGCAAAACCAGGGCGGGCTATTTTAGGAATTGTTACTGGGAAGAAGACCTACTGTGAAAGCATGAAATTGGGAAGCAGGGAATCTGGGCTCCAGTCCCAGGTCTGCGCCTTCCTTAGTTGTATGACTATGGGTTGCTCAGCCACCCGCTTTGGACCTAATTTCCCCATCATAAGACCCACCTTTGGCATATCCAGAATCAGCAAATCTATAGAGATAGAATGTAGATCAGTGGTTGCCAAGGACCAGGAAAGCAGAGAGTGGGCCTATCAGAAGGTAACAGATAAGGGGTACAGGGCTGCTCTTTGGGATGATAAGAAGGTTCTAAAATTGATTGTGACAATGGCTGCTCAGCCCTGTGAATGTGCTGAAGTCTCCGTACTGTACACTTTACATGGATGAGTTGCATGGGATGTGAATTATATCTCAATAAAGGTGTTTTGAAAAATATCTGTGATCTGGGCACATTGGCTCATACCTGTAATCTCAGCTATTTGGGAGGCTAAGGAGGGTGGACCACTTAAGCCCAGGAGTTCAAGACTAGCCTGGGCAACATGATGAGACCGCCATCTCTACAAAAATCTTTAAAAATTAGCCAGGCATGGTGGCGTGTGCCTGAGTCCCAGCTACTCAGGAAGCTGAGGCTGGAGGATCACTTGAGCCCAGGAGGCAGAGGGTGCAGGCAGTGAGCCGAGATCATGTGCCACGGCACTCCAGCCTGAGCAACAGAGTAAGACCCTGACCAAAAACAAAAACAAACAAAAAAAACTCTTAGAGGGTTATTTCAAACCTAGACCTCCTCTCTCCTCCTCCACCAACACCTCCAAAGGCAGTGACCAGGCTGAGGTCCATCGCCCTGCCCCAGGGAACCTCACCAACTCTACCCCTCTACCCCCACAACCAAAATGACCAGAAACCGCCCCGGAGCCCTTGAGCCCAGTTTCCTTTCCCAACATTGTTCAGAGAATCACACATCCCTGGGGACGAGCCGAGTCCCAGCTGCTGGCTGGCAGGCCTCTGTGACAGGAAGTACCACCCAGAACGGGCTTTCAATGGGGTTAGGCCTCACTGCTTCCGGGGGCAGGGGGAAGGCAGGCCCCTCTGCTATTTAAACTGTGGCCAGCTTGGTAGAGCCTCTGGTTTAAAGTTAATGGTTTCGCTTTTTTTTTTTTTTTTTTAATCGCCCAGGCTGGAGTGCAGCAGTTGGAGCTCAGTTCACTGCAACCTCTGCCTCCTGGGCTCAAGTGATTCTCGTGCCTTAGCATCCTGAGTAGTTGGAACTACAGGTGTGCACCACCATGCCTGGCTTTTTTTTTTTTTTTTTTTGTATTTTTAGTAGAGATAGGGTTTTGCCATGTTGACCAGGCTGGTCTTGAACTCCTGACCTCAGGTGATCCACCCACCTCGGCCTCCCAATGTGCTGTGATTACAGGCGTGAGCCACCGTGCCTGGCCCCTTTCATTCATTCAACAAACACTGAGCCCTTATTTAATACCAGGCCTCGTGTCTTCCTGTCAAAGGCTGATGTAACAAATTATCATCAACTTGGTGACTTACAAAAAAAAATGGAAATATATCATCTCACAGTTCTGGAGGCCAGAAGTCTGAACGCAAGGTGCCAGCAGCAGCACTGGTTCCCTCCTTAGGCCCTAGGTGAGAATCCGCCCCATGCCTTTCTCCCAGGGTCTGTGGTTGGTGGTGATCCTGTGCTCCTTGCCTTGGAGCTGCATCACTCTAACTCTGCCTCTGTCTTCTCGTGGCCCTCTGCTCTCTGTCTCAAATATCCCTCTCCTTTCTCTGGTAAGAACACCAGTCCTCCCATTTAGTGTCCACCCTGAATCCCGGATGATCTCATCTTGAGATCCCTAACTTAATTACCTCTATAAAGGCCCTATTTCCAGCCTTGCACCAGTGGCTCACACCTATAATCCCAGCACTGTGGGAGGCCAAGGCAGGTGGATCGTTTAAGGTCGGGAGTTTAAGACCATGCTGGCCAACATGGTGAAACCCCATCTTTACTAAAAATACAAAAAGTAGCCAGACGTAGTGGCACAGCCTGTAGTCCCAGCTACTTGGGAGGCTGAGGCAGGAGAATCATTTGAGCCTGGGAGGCAGAGGTTGCAGTGAGTAGACATCCTGCCCCTGCACTCCAGCCTGGGCAACAGAGACTCTCCATCTCAAAAAACAAACAGGCAAACAAACCTTATTTCCAAGTAAGATTACATTCACAGGTACATGGTTTAGGACTTAGTTTTATTTGTTGTTGTTGTTTGGGGGGCGGGGGGTCACAATTCAACCCACTATACCCTATATTAGGAAAATAGATTAGACCTATTTACCTGTCAACGCGGAGACAGCAGGAAGAGGCACTTACTCTCACAGAACGGCAAGAGCGGAATTAGAGGGACGAATCAGGCAAGGGCTAATCCTCTGCCTCACGGAGCTGGGAAGACTTCTCAGAGGAGGTAACCTCAGAACTGGGTCCTGAGGGATGAGCAAGAGTTCTCCAACAGCACCAGGGAGAGAGAAGCTCTGTCTAAAACAAGGCTGTGTTTCACAAAATTCATCAGTGCTTTTTGAAGTCAGAATAGTCCTGGCTACTTGGGAGGCTGAGATGGGAGGATCACTTGAACACAGGCGTTTAAGGCTGCAGGGAGCTACGACACCACCACCAAACTCCAGCCCGAGCAACAGAGAGTTTGTCTCACACACAAAAAGAAGGCAGAAGAGTGAGTCTCACTGCCTCGGAGGCAGCAGAAGGAAGGACCTTAAGGGCTGTGATGTTCTAGGTTTTGATCTTGTGGTCACATGGGTTAGTCACTTTATGAAAATGTACTGAGCTCTGTATTTCTGATCCGGGCCTTGTGCGCGTGTGTGTGTGTGTGTGTGAGATGGAGTCTCGCTCTGTCGCCCAGGCTGGAGTGCAGTGGCACAATCTCGGCTCACTGCAACCTCCGCCTCCTGGGTTCACACCATTCTCCTGCCTCAGCCTCCCGAGTAGCTGGGACCACAGGCACCCGCCACCATGCCCAGCTAATTTTTTGTATTTTTAGTAGAGACAGGGTTTCACCGTGTTAGCCAGGATGGTTTCAATCTCCTGACCTCGTGATCCACCCGCCTCGGCCTCCCAAAGTGCTGGGATTACAGGCATAAGCCACCATGCCCAGCCTGATCTGGGCCATTTGATGCATGTTATACCTCAACAAAAAGTTAGTATTATTATTTTGAGACAGGGTCTCACTCTGTAGCCCAAGTAGGAGGGCAGCGGCGCAATCGCAGCTCACTGCAACCTTTGCCCCCTCCCTGGGCTCATGCAATCCTCCCACCTCAGCCTCCCAAGTAGTTGGGACTACAGGCACACATCACCATGCCTGGCTAGATTTTTGTATGTTTTTGTAGAGACAAGTTTTCATCGTGTTACCCAGGCTGGTCCCGAACTCCTGAGCTCAAACGATTCATCCACCTCAGCCTCCCAAAGGGCTGGGATTACAGGCATGCACTACCACGCCAGGCCAAAAAATTAATATTTTTTAAAGGCTGTTCAATATGTTAACATGTCTGATTTTTTTCCTCCTATCAGTGTTTTCTCAATATTCTTTACTATGCATGTCTTAGTTGTCATAGAAAACTAAAACTGTTTCAAAAACAAGGCCGCTGGAAGTCAGGAGAAAACTAAAACTGTTTCAAAAACAAGGCCGCTGGAAGTCACCCTTGGGAAGGGGGTGATGAGCAGCACGCCCAGGCAAGTCCTCAGGGTGCTGGTTTCTCGGCTGGGGTGTGGGTTATGTGGGCGTGGGTGTGTTCGGTGTGTGAAGATCCAGCGAACTGCACACTTCTCTGCATTGTTATGCATCAATAAAAATTAAAATACAAGGCAGTTAGCGAAGGGGGTGGAGAGAAAGCATTTGGAATCTTTTTGGCTTACCAAAATCTACAACATTTATTGAGTATCTACCTTCCATCAGGGCCCTTCATGCAGTGAATGTATTTCATCCTCACAATGAGATTGGGAAGCTGCTTTACTTTCAAGATAGTTTTACAGATAAGAAAACTGAGGCTCTGAGGCATTAAGTGACCGGCGGGAGTGAACCACCAGTGGTGACAGAACTAGAATCTGAAGCTCCATGCCTTTTTCAAGACCCAGGATTACTTACACTTCTACAGAGGACTCTCAGCTCTCCTGGGGGGCCTTAAGAAAGTCTGAGATGCACCCAGAGTTATTGGCCGTACTGAATCAGAACCTGGGGGCAGGGCCTGGGGATCTCCTTTTAACTGCCCCCCACCGCTATCATTCTCTTGCACCCTCTAGTATGGGCACCAGTGCCTTTCATTGAAACAACAAGGAAGAAACCCATGCAAGCCTGTTCAGAGGTAGAAGCAGTCTTCGCACTTTGGGCAGATACAGGAAGATATTAGCCTTAATGGTAAGGGGGTTTTACCTGCAGCAACCATTTCAGAAAGACCACCTCATTACTCATAATGAGTTCCTTTGTGGGGGAGCGTAGAAACTCACATGGCATCTGGAATAAACTTACCTTAAGCGCTATGTCAATAGATCCCTCATGCATGTAGTCAAGAAATTCATTCATTCAGTGAATGGACTCATTCAGTCAGCCCACAGCATTTCTTGAGCACCTACCACATGTCAGTCACTACTACAGGCTGAGGATAGGAGATGAAAGATTTATTCTGTGTCAGGATTTACAGGCTGCTGGGGAAGACCAACTGGTTAAAAAAAAATACACACCTATTAAAATGGTTAAAATAAAAACAACTGATGATAGGCTGGTGCAGTGGCTCATGGCTGTAATCCCAGCACTCTGGGAGGCCGAGGCGGGTAAATCACCTGAGGTCAGGAGTTTGAGACCAGGAGTTGAGGCCAACATGGTGAAACCCCGTCTCTACCAAAAATACAAAACATTTCCCAGGTGTGGTGGGGGATACCTGTAATCCCAGCTACTCAGAAGGATGAGGCAGCAGAATCACTTGAACCCAGGAGGCAGAGGTTGCAGTGAGCTGAGATCGTGCCATTGCACTCCAGCCTGGGCGACAGAGCAAAACTCTGTCTCGGAAAAAAAAAAAAAAAAAAAAAAAAACCTGACCATAACACCGAGTGCTGGTGAGGATGTGGAGCAACTGGTGGAAATGCAAAACAGTGCAGCCTCGTTGGAAAACAGCTGGGCAGTTTCTTTAACAAGTTAAACACTCACTTACCATATGACCCAGCAAACTCACCTGTATTTACCTAAGAGATATGAAAACATATGTCCACAGAAAAACACTAATGTTTATAGTAGTTTCGTTCATAACCACTGTAAACTGGAACCAACCCAAATGTCTTTCATTTGTGACTGGATAAACATTCATACAGTGAAGTAGCTCTCGGCTATAAAAAGTAATTATTGATACACATAAAACCAAGGCTGAATCTCAAACACATGACAGTAAGCCGAGTGAAAGACGCCAGCATTAGGCCGGGCATGGTGGCTTACGCCTGTAATCCTAGCACTTTGGGAGGCTGAGGTGGGTGGATCATCTGAGGTCAGAAGTTCAAGACCAGCCTGGTCAACATGGTGAAACCCCATCTCTACTAAATATACAAAAATCAGCTGGGCATGGTGGTGGGCGCCTGTAATCCCAGCTCCTCAGGAGGCTGAGGAAGGAGAATCACTTGAACCCGGGAGGGAGAGGTTGCAGTGAGCCGAGATTGTGCCATTGCGCTCCAGCCTGTGCAACAAGAACGAAACTTTGTCCCCCCGCAACCCCTCAAAAAAGACACCAGCATTAAAGGTTATAAACAGCATGATTTTACATATGACATTCTGGAAGAGGCAATGTTATACAGACAGAAAGCAAAACCATGGTTGCTAGGGGCTGGAGTGGGAAGAGTTGTTGGATACAAAAGAGCATAAGGGAATTGGGAAAGAGTGAGGAAATTGTTTTATATTTTGATTGTGTTGGAGATTACAACTTTATACATTTGTCAAAACTCATAGAACTAAAAAAAAAAAAAAAAAAACCTCAGAACTGTATATCAAAACAGGTGAATTTTACTGAATGCAAATAATATTTTTTAAAGAAAAAAACAAGATTTGATTACAATACAAGTGATAATCCCAAAGAGAAGGAGAAGAAATGATAAGTGCCAGTTGGGAAGGCTTCCTGGAGGTCCTTAAACTGAGCCTAGTAAAAGGACAAGAGTTTATCAGTTGAGGCCAGGCCCAGTGGTTCACGCCTGTAATTCCAGCACTTTGGTAGGCCAAGGCGGGGGATCACTTGAGGTCAGGAGTTCGAGAACAGCCTGGCCAATATGGTGAAACCCCGTCTCTACTAAAAATACAAAACTTAGCTGTGCATGTTGGCATGCACCTGTAATCCCAGCTACTGGGGAGGCTGAGGCACGAGAATCTCTTGAACCCAGGAGGCAGAGGTTGCAGTGAGCCAAGATCACGCCACTGCACTCCAGCCTGAGTGATAGATCGAGACTCAGTCTCAAAAATAAATAAATAAATAATAAAAAATAAAAAAAAAACAAGAGTTTATCAGTTGAATGAGGTGGAGAAGAGCAGGAATCCAGGCAATGGGAACAGCATGAATGACATCCACTCAGAGGCAGGACTCAGCTGTGCATGAGTGACTAGCAAGGAAAGCAGGGCTCACCCAGGGTCCCTTGAGACTTGATAAGACATTTGGACTTTCTTCTGGGGATAAGGGGGAGCTACTGAAAGCCTTAGAGCAGAAGAATGACCTGGACAGACTTCTGGTTTGGGAAAGTTCTTCTGTGGGCTGTAGGGAGGTGGGAGAAGGGAACCAGGCTGGAAGCAGGTTAACGTCAAGACCAATTCAAGTCATTCTTCCCTGTGATCATACATTCTTGGATGAGACATTTGTCACTCTATGAACAATAACTGAACACTTGCTGTGTTCCAGGAAATGTTCTAGAAGCTGAGGGTACAAGAATGGACAAGGAGGAAAAAAAAAAAAGACAAAATACCAATGGCTCTTCTATTCTACTGGGAAAGACAGACCATAGACAAGGAAACACATAAACAAGATCATTTCCAGTGGGGTGAGCACTTTAGCAGAGCAGATGAACATAACTGGGGAGGAAGGGCTGGGTTTGCGTGTCGTGGTCACAAAGGTTTCTTGGAGGAGGGTGACCTGAGGAGGAGGAGATGGAGGAGAGGCTGGCTAAGTGAGGACCTGGAAAATGAACTTCTCAGGCAGTGGGCTCAGCAAGTACAGAGGCCTGATTGCTTTTGAGGGTTACAGAATGGTGCAGAGCTTGAGGGCAGGGTTGGAGGCACAGCCAGGGACCCCCCTGTGTCTCCAGCCCTGCAGAGGAGAAACAGAGTGGTTTCCCCTAGGAGTGGCTATGTTTCCCTCCTCTGCCTCCCCCATGTTTTGGTGAATAACAGTTTATGACCCCACTTGGAGAGAAAGGCAGCTTTCCTCTTAGCTCTAAAGGTCACAGCTGTTGCCATCATAAACAGTGCCCATGTTGACAAAATCACACCAGCTCCGGGAGACAGGACACAAAGATGGGAGACAGGAGACAGAAGAGGTAGGACACACCTGGGAAGGCTAAGCCTCATTTACAAAATTAAAAAATAAAAAGTAAAAAAATACCCAACTAAGCAAACACACATCAGTGTCTTGTGACTCATAGCAAATGCCTGCATCTGTCACCTGGGTCCCCCGTCAACAGAGTAAGCACCCTGTGGGGGCCCCCAGGACCCTTTCCTAGTAGGTAACCCATCTTGTCTACACAGCAGCTGTCCACAGGAGACTTTCCTTCATAGACTGAGCTTTTGCATCGGGTCTGAAGTTAGCTGTCAACCAGCCATCCAGACCGCCACTCAGAAGGGGCCAAAACGTCATTGAAAACATGCGTCAGTTTCCCAGGGCTGCTATAACAAACACCATAACTCTCCATTGTGGCCGCTAAAAGTCTGAGACCCCGGGGTCAGCAGGGTTGGTTTCTTGTTTATTTATTTATTGAGACAGACTCTCACTCTGTCACCCAGGCTGGAGGGCACTAGCACCATCTCGGCTCACTGCAACCTCTGCTTCTCGGGTCCAAGCGATTCTCCTGCCTCAGCCTCCCGGGTTTGAGATTACAGGTGCCCATCACCACACTCAGCTAATTTTTGTATTTTATGTAGAGACAGGGTTTCACCATGTTGCCCAGGCTGGTCTCGAACTTCTGACCTCAAGTGATCTGCCCTCCTTGGCCTCCCAAAGTGCTGGAATTACACGCATGAGCCACCACACCCGACCAGCATGGTTGGTTTCTTCTGGAGGCTCTGCGGGAGATGGTCCCATGCCTCTCTCCCAGCTTTGGGTGGTTGCGAATCCTTTGTGTACTCTGGTTTGTAGATACCTCTCTCCAGCCTCTGCCTCAAGTGTCACATGGTGCTCTCCCTGTGTCCCCGTGTTGTCTTCATATCATCTTCCCTCTATGTATGTCTCTGTGTCCAAATGTCCCTCTTCTTATGACACACTAGTCACTGATTTATTTTTTATTTATTTTTTTGGGGGGGACAGGGTCTCGTCTCACTCTGTCACCCAGGCTGGAGTGCAGTAGGGTGATCACGGTTCACTGCAGCCTTCACCTCTAGGCTCAACCGATCCTACCACCTCAGCCTCCCGAGTAGCTGGGACCACAGGTGCACACCGGCTAATTTTTTATAGAGACAGGGTCTCATCATGTTGTCCAGGCTGATCTTGAACTCCTGAGCTCAAGTGATGTGCCCACTTCGGCCTCCCAAAGTACTGGGATTACAGGATTGAGCCATCACGCCCAGCCTCATCAATTTAGGATGCACCCTAATGCAATATGACCACATCTTAACTTGATTACATCTGCAAAGACCCTCTTTCCAAATATGGCCATGTTCTGAGGTTCCAGGTGGACATAAATTTGGGGGACACTGTTCAACCTCATCCACAAGGTAATAAACAAGATGGAGAAAATTAGGCTTGCCAAAGGCCTCTGACACAGCTGGGATGGCCAGTGTTCAGCCTGTGGCTGAAAGACAACTGCATGGGCTGGAGGGTGAGACCTGCACGGGGCATGCTTGGCCAGCAATCGGTGTGGCAAAAGTGTCTTTGAGGAGAGTGAGTCTATTCAGACACCAGCTATGAACAATTGCACTTTCCAAAGACACATCCCCTGATTCTTCCTCCATCCCACATGCCCTTCCACAGTGCAACATTGACATTCATCCATAGAGAGATGGGGTCTGGGTTTTCTTCCTTTGAACCTGCCAGATCTTTGTAACTTTTTGCTTTTCATTATGTATTTATTTATTTTGAGACAGGATCTCACTCTGTCCCCCAGACTGAAGTACACATGGCTCAATCACAACTCACTCCAGCCTCGACCTCCTGGGCTCCAGCAGTCCTCCCAATCAACCTCCCGAGTAGCTAGGGATACAGGCTCACACCATCACACCTAGCTAATTTTTTAATTTTTTTGTAGAAATGGGGTCTCATCATGTTGCCCAGACTGGTCTCGAACTCCTGGGCTTAAGCAATCCTCCTGCCTCAGCCTCCCAAAGTGCTGGGATTACAGGCTTGAACCACTGCAACCACCCTCAGAACTACGTAACTTGTTTTTTTTTTTTAAGACAGAATCTCTCTCTGTCACCAGGCTGGAGTGCAATGGCACAATCTCGGCTCACGGAAACCTCCACCTCCTGGGTTCAAGCAATTCTCGTGCCTCAGCCTCCCAAGTAGCTGAGATTACAAGTGCCTGCCACCACACCCAGCTAATTTTTGCATTTTTAGTAGAGACAGGGTTTCGCCCTGTTGGCCAGGCTGGTCTTGAACTCCAGACCTCAGGTGATCCGCCCACCTCGGCCTCCCAAAGTGCTGGGATTACAGGCGTGAGCCACAACACCCCGCCCCCTTTGTAACGTTTTATAGCTGCCTCAATAGAATGTAGCAGAAGGGACAATGTGTGACAGCTTTTGCCTAGCTTGAGGCATACACCTTAGGAGCCCCAAGATGGCGTTAGAAGACAAGCCGCCCTGACCTCACCATGCTGGAGAGGTGCCCAGGGAGCCCCACCAGTAAAGCTCACCTCTGCTCAAGTCTTCCCAGCCCATGCACAGGTTGTGAGAGTGAGGACACCTTGGAGATGGCCCCAGCCCAGGTCGGCACCCACCTGCAGGTGGATGAGAGACCCTGCAGAGAGCTGGAACTTCCCAGCCATTCCCAAATGCCCAACCCACAGAAACCAGGAGAAAATCTGAGTTATTGTTGCTTTAGGCCACTACATTTTGGAGTCATCTGTTATGCAGCAAATGATGGCTGATACAGGGAGATTATTTTGCTGAGTGGAGCTTGCAAATCTGGGCTATAGCAAAATCATCTGGGGCAGTGGAGGAAAGGCTGGGTTCTCCCATCCGGAACTTTCCTTCTTTGCCTTCTATAAGGCCTATTTTTCAGTCTCCTCTAAATCAAATCTGAATATGCAAGTATTTTTATCTTTTGTATTTTATTTTATTTTTTGTTGATTTAATTTTTTTAAGAGACAGGGTCTCACTCTGTTGCCCAGGCTAGAGTACAGTGGCATGATCATAGCTCACTGCAGCTTCGAACTCCTGGGCTTAAGGGATCCTCCTGCCTCAGCCTCCTCAGTAGCTGGGACTACAGGCATGTGCCACCATTCCCGCTAATTAAAAATTTGTTTGTAGAGATGAGGTTTCACTATGTTGCCAAGGCTGATCTTAAACTCCTGGCCTCAAATGATCCTCCTGCCTTAGCCACCCAAAACCTTCAGATTAGCAAGTATTTTTAATGCCCATTTGAAGGGGCTCTGCCTGATCAGCCAGGCTTGGGGGTTTGGGGGGAAATCGCAGTGGGGCATTCTTTACCCCAGGCTGTTCCCATTGTCAGGAAGTCCTTGGCCTGCCTTTTCACTCTCCCCTCAACCTAATGATTCTGTTTCATCCTATAGGACTCTGTTCCTTATGTTAAAGGAAAATACAGACAATTTTATATACTTTTTTTTTTTTTGAAATGGAGTCTCACTCTAATGCCCAGGCTGGCGTGCAGTGGCACAATCTCGGTTCACTGTAACCTCCACCTACCAGGATCAAGCGATTCTCATGCCTTAGCCTCCCCAGTAGCTGGGACTACAGGAGCATGCCATCACAACAGGCTAGTTTTTGTGTTTGTAGTAGAGACAAGATTTTCCCATGTTTGTCAGGCTGGTCTTGAACTCCTGACCTCAGGTGATCTGCCCATCTTGGCCTTTCAAAGTGCTGGTATTACAGGCACGACTCACCATGCCCAGACCATTTTGTTTAACAGCTGACAACTTTTTTAAAAACATAATAGCAACATATGTATGCATTTGCCATTACTTTGAAATACATTAAAATTAACATGTATTAATAATTGGAAAGAGGCATAGACAGATGTGATAAAACAGAGTAAATGTTCAGGGACCACACGCGGTGGCTCATGCCTGTAATCCCAGCACTTTGGGAGGACAAGGTGCGCAGATCAGCTGAGGTCAGGAGTTCGATACCAGCCTAGCCAACATATAGTGAAACTCCATCTCTACTAAAAAATACAAAAAGTAGCTGGGCATGGTGGTGCATGCCTGTAGTCCCAACTACTTGGGAAGCTGAGGCAGGAGAATTGCTTGAACCCAGGAGGCAGAGGTTACAGTGAGCCAAGATCACACCACTGCACTCCAGCCTAGGTGACAGAACAAGACTCCATCTCTCAAAAAAAAAAAAAAAAGAAAAAGAAAAAGAAAAGAAAGAGTAAATGTTCAGGGTGAAATCTTAGGTAGTGGCTAGATGGATGCTTGCTATACAACCCTTTTTACTTTTCTGTATGTTTTAAAATTTTTGTAATAAAAGATTGGAAAAATGAAAAGAGCAAACAACTACATAGCAAATACAATGAGCTAGATACAGTTCTAAGCCTTACATCTGTTAACTCATCCCAACCTCAACCCAACCCATGAGGGATGTTCTATTGTGATCCCCATTTTACAAACGAGGAAACTGAGGCGTAATGAAGTTCAAGCCGTGCTCAAGTTCGAAAGGTTAGCTGAGGGATACAGATGTGACTCTAACCCAGGCAGTCAGCTCCCAGGCTGCCCAAGCTTAACCATTACAACATGTCACCTCTCACCCATGTACTGCTGTTATAATCAGAAGTATTATACTTTCATAATTACAATACACTTACATTTAAGTATTATCATTATTATTATTATTTTAAAGACAGGGTCTGGCCCTGTTGCCCAGGCTGGAGTGTCGTGGCTTGATCATAGCTCACTGCATCCTTGAACTCCTGGGTTTAAGAGATCCTCCTGCTTCAGCCTTCTGAGTAGCTAGGACTACAGGTATGCACAACCACACCCAGCTAACTTTAAAAATGTTTTTGTAGCTGGGTGCAAGTGGCTCATGCCTGTAAGGCCAGCACTTTGGGAGGCTAAGGTAGGAGGATCACTTGAGCCCAGGAGTTTGAGACCAGCCTGGGCAACATAGTGAAACCTTGTTACTATAAAAAAAATACAAAAATTAGCCAGGTGTGGTGGTGTGCACCTGTAGTCCCAGCTACTGAGGAGTAGGAGAATCACATGACCCCAGGAGGTCGATGTTGCCGTGAGCTGAGATCACGCCACTGCACTCTAGCCTGAGTGACACAGTGAAACCCTGTCTCAAACAAACAAACAAAAATTTTAAGCCAGGTGTCTCACTATATTGCACAGGCTGGCCTTGAGCTCCTAGCCAGAGGTGAGCCTCCTGCCTTAGCCTCCCAAAGTGCGGGGATTATAGGTACATGCCACCATGCTCAGCTAATTTTTTCTTTTTTGGGGGGGGGGTAGAGACGGGGTCTCCCTATGTTGCCCAGGCTGGTCTTGAACTCCTGGCCTCAAGTGATCCTCCCACCTTGACCTCCCAAAGTGTTGGGATTATAGGCATTTGCCATTGTGCCCAGCCCATTTAAGTATTATCTACTGGGCTCTGCCATTCTTTTTGGGTGCCCATCAAAATTTGCCCTCCTATGTTTGACTGCCTCTCCATATGAAGCCACACCTTGCCAAAGAAAAAGCCAGATCTTGTTTTCCCAGACTCCCTTGCAGCTTGGGTAGGGACAGTCAGCTCTGCCCCAGAGTCAGACATACCAGCATCAAGCTTGTGTTCAAAAGCCACCAACAAGAGAAGCAGGTGTCAGAGGGTACATACCTGGCAAAGGTAGAGGCAGAAACACCTGGTATCTGGAGGCAGAGAACCAGAGGGTGCCACACCCTGAGCCCAGCAGAACCAGCCATGCTCTGTGCCCAGTCCTGCCAGTGGGCACTGCTCTACTGTAGCAATCCCACCTGTGGTTGTGCTTTGTTTCTGGCTCTGTAGACTCCAGACCTGGATCTCTGCCCTCCTCCAGATTCTCCAAGCCACCTAATATCCTTTAATACATTCCTTGTTCTTCCTAACACTAGAATGAATTCCTGCTATGCCTCCCACAACTGACAGATACATTGTATTCTTAACTATAGAAAGAAAACTCTGCATAGCTACAAGACTGGAAAGGAGCTACTGACAAGCTCAGTGGAATGGGTAACATACAATTTAAGGGAAATTTGACAAGTATATGTCCATATGTACAAGCTACAAGCTATCCTTGGAAGATCGTCTAGAAAGCGGCAACAGTAGCAGTCCCCAGGAGGAGTTTGAGTGACAGGGGCTGCAGGCACTGGGGCTTTCAAGACAGATCAGACTTGAAAGAAACTTTGGAGGAAGCAGGATATGGTGGCAGAGGCACTGAGAAAGCCAGGCTTTGCAGTGGACCTATTCAGATTGAAAATGCAGCTTTCCTGCTTGGGAGACTCACTGAATCTCTGATTTTAGACTTTTAGAATTCTGCAGCAGTGCACATATTACCTATAAAAAAATAAATAACAATTAAGTTTATTAAAAAGGCAAATAAAAAAGATTAAATATTAATCATAGTGGTCTCTGGGCGGTTCTTTTTCCATCTCTTTGTACATTTTTGCCTTTTTCAAATATCTTAGCATGAGGATGTATGCTTTAAAAATCAAAAATAAAACAAAACAATGAGAATGAACTGGAGCTACAGAATGGGAAAGAATATTTGCAAATCATGTATCTGATAAAGGACTTGTATCTAGAATCTATAAAGAACTCTTACAACTCAATAATGAAAAGACAACCCAATTAACAATGGGTAAAGAATCCAAATGGATATTTCTTCAAAGAAAATATACAAATGGCTGATAATAACACGTAAAGATGCTATCTGGGAAATGTAAATTAAAACCATAATGAGGTATCACTCCACACCTGCTAGAATGGCTAAATTTAAAAAGATGGACAATAGCTGGGTGTGGTCGTTCATGCTTGTAATTCCAGCACTTTGGAAGACCGAGGCAGGTGTATCACCTGAGGTCAGGAGTTAGAGACCAGCCTGGCCAACATGGTGAAACCCCATCTCTACTAAAAATATAAAAATTAGCTGGGCATGGTGGTGTGCACCTGTAATCACAGCTACTCAGGAGGCTGAGGCAGGAGAATCACTTGAACCTGGGAGGCAAAGGTTGCAGTGAGCCGAGATCGTGCCACTGCACTCCAGCCTGGGTGACAGAGACAGACTCTGTCTCAGGAAAAAAAAAAAAGAGAGAGAGAGAGATGGGCAATAACAAGTGTTGGTGAGGATATGGAGAAACTGGAACCCTCCTACACTGCTGGTGGGAGTTCTAAATGTTGCAGCTGCTGTGGAAAATAGTTTGGCAGTTCCTCAAAAGGTTAAACGCAGAGCTACTGTATGACTCAGCAAGGCAACTCCTAGGTAAATGCCAAAAAGAAATGAAAACTCATCCACACAACACTTACACATAAATGTTAACAGCAGCATTATTTATAGTAGCTAAAAGGGGAGACATCCCAAATGTCCGTCAACTGATGAATGAATGAACCAAATGTGATCTGTCTATAAAATGGAATATCACTCAGCAATAAAAAGAAACAATTTACTGATCCATGCTACAAAATGAATAAACATTGAAAATGCAATGGTAAGTGAGCCTGGGTGCAATGGTTCACACCTCTAATCCCAGCACTTTGGGAGGCCCAGGCAGGCAGATCGCTTGAGCCCAGGAGTTTGCAATCAGCCCGAGTCACACGGCGAAACCTCATCTCTAGCCAGGCCTGGTGGCGTGCGCCTGTGGCCCCAGTTACTCAGGAGGCTGAGGTGGGAGGATCGCTTGAGCCCAGGAGGTGGAAGCTGCAGAGGGCTGAGATCACACTGCTGCACTCCAGCCTGGGTGACAGATGGAGACAATGTCTCAAAAAAACAAAACAAAACAACAACAATAACAACAACACATGATGCTCAGTGAAAGAAGCCGGACACAAAAGGCCACATAGTATATGATTCTACTTACATGAAACCTCCGGAACAGGCAAATCCACAGAGGCAGAAAGTAGATGAGTAATTGAAGGGAGTGGGAGAAGGCGGTACAGGGAGTGACTGCCTAATGGGTATTGGGTTTCTGTTTGGGGTGATGAAAATGTTCAAAAATTGATTGTGGTGATGATGTCACTGCTCTGTGAATACACTAAAAGCCATCGAATCATGCTTTAAATGGGTGAACTGTATGATTATATGAATTATATCACAATAAAGCTCTTTTCTAAATGTAAAAAATAGAAAGTGCTGGCTGGGCGCAGTGGCTCACACCTGTAATCCCAGCACTTTGGGAGGCTGAGGCAGACAGATCACGAGGTCAGGAGATAGAGACCATTCTGGTTAACATGATGAAACCCCGTCTCTACTAAAAAAAAAAAAAAAAAAATTAGCCAGGCGTGGTGGCGGGCGCCTGTAGTCCCAGCTACTCGGGAGGCTGAGGCAGGAGAATGGCGTGAACCCGGGAGGCAGAGCTTGCAGTGAGCTGAGATTGCACCACTGCACTCCAGCCTGGGAGACAGAGGGAGACTCCATCTCCAAAAAAAAAAAAAAAAAAAAAGTGCTGAAGGAAAGTATGAAACAGCAGCTTTTTTTCTTTTTGAGACAGAGTCTCGCTCTGTCACCCAGGCTGGAGTGCAGTGGCGCTATCTCGGTTCTTCTGCAACCTCTGCCTACTGGGTTCAAGCAATTCTCCTGCCTCAGCCTCCCAAGTAGCTGGGATTACAACCACCTGCCACCACACCTGGCTAATGTTCATATTTTTAGTAGAGACAGGGTTTCACCATCTTGGCCAGGCTGGTCACTAAACAGCCTTTTTTCTATGAGGCTGTTTTTACTCTTTTGTTTTTTTGTTTGTTTGGGCGTTTTGTGTGTTTTGTTTCCAGGGCCTAGCAGAAGACTGGAGCCCAGAAAATGAGTGGGTGGATGGATGAATAGATGAATGATTGGATAATGAGATGACTGAACGATTGGATGGGTGGATGAGTGGGTAGATGGAATTTCCAATGTGGTCCCTCCTGGAGCTTCCTTTTTCCTTTAACTCACCCAAAAGTAACAGAGATGCAACTACTCCAAAATGATTCTCTTTTTAAAACTCTCCATTCCAGCAGCGTCTGAGCTCAGGCAAAAAACCACTCACCAAGATACAGAGTCACTACACTTCCTGCCACATTTCCTCTCCTTTGCCCAAAGTAGCTGCAAGTGGGAACCACTGGAATCCCATACACAATTTCTAAAAGCGGGTGCAGAGGCGCAGTGTGTGTGTTCCAGGCCTGAGCCCCAGGCTGTGGGGTTCTCAAGACAGATCAGACTCGGAACAAACTGCTGAGGAAGCAGGATAAGGCGGTGAGCTCACTGAAGAGCCAGGCTTTGCAGTAGACACATCTAGGTTCAAACGCAGCTTTGCTGCTTGGGCAACTCACTGTCTCTCTGGGCTTTCAGCTCCTTATCTGTAAAACAGTGCCAGTAACACCCTCCTCATGAAGTTCATGCCTCTTCAACACCAGTATTAATGAGGTGTTCACTCGGGACCTGGTACCTAGCACTTAGCTTCCTTCTTTCCCGGACCACCTCTGTGCCTGGCCTCCCCTGGCCTGACACACTGTATGGTGTGGTCACCTTCATAAGCTCTGGTTTCAGATGACCTGGATTGAATACAGGCTTGGCTCCTCCACTGTGTGACCTTGGGCAAGATACTTAACCTCTCTGTGCCTCAGTTTCCTCATCTGTAAAATGGAGTTAATAATAATAGCTGCCGTATAAGACATAAGTTTGTTCTGAGGATTAAAGGAGATAAATCTTACAGATCGCTGAGGTCAGTGACTAGCATATACTTTGCACTCTGTGAATACTGACAATAATAGTCCGGCATAGCAGCATACTCCTACAAGAAGCCCTATCTGAAAGACGGTAGGGGGCAGTGGACACTTGGCCGTTGGCCCTGCAGGGGAAATGTGGCCCATCCATTGGGCCTCCCCGACGGTTCCTGGGCTTAGCAACCCTATTTGATCCTGTGGAATAACGACAGTTCTACTACCCTGCTTTATGGCCATCCTATCTGTGGTTTTGAACAGGAAGCCGTCTTTCCTCCCAGACACTCTGGTGCCTTTCCTGGTCTCCATGGAAACAGGCCAGGCTTGGTGCTGCTGACTGACCTGGAGTCAGGGTTTGGTGGAGGACAGGTTGGAGGCCATGTGCTTACCTGGGGGCACCAGGGAAAGGACCATCTTCCAGATGGACTTCATGGAATGTTCTTTTCCTGATGCCCGGAGCTTGAGTGAGGGGTATCCTCAGAACTTCTGCAGAGGTAGTTTCAGAAGCTGATGTTAAAGGAACAGGCTGAGGCTGGGTGCAGTGGCTCACGCCTGTAGTCCCAGCACTTTGGGAGGCCGAGGCAGGTGGATCACTTGAGGTCAGGAGTTTGAGACCAGCCTGGCCAACATGGTGAAACCCCATCTCTACTAAAAATAAAAAAAATAGCTGCATGTGGCGGCGAGCACTTGTAATCCCAAGCACCAGCTATTCGGGAGGCTGAGGCAGGAGAATCATTTGAACCCAGGAGGCAGAGGTTACATTGAGTCAAGATCAGACCACTCCACTCCAGCTTGGGCGACAGAGCGAAACCCTGTCTCTAAAACGAAAAAAAAGAAGCTGATGTTAAAGAAACAGGCTGAGGCCAGGTTTGGTGGCTCATGCCTGTAATCCCAGTGCTTTGGTAGGCTGAGGCAAGCAGATCACTTGAACTCACAAGTTTGAGACCAGCCTGGGCAACATAGTGACACTTCATCTCTACCACAAAATAGTAATAATAATACAAAAATTAGCCAGGCATGGTGGTGCATGCCTGTAGTTCCAGCTACTTGGGAGACTGAGGTGGGAGGATCACTTGAGCCCAGGAGGTCGAGGCTGCAGTGAGTCATGATCACGCCACCGTACTTCAGCCTGGGTGACAGAGTGAGGCCTTGTCTCAAAATATATATATAAATAAAAATAAAAAATAAAGGAACAGGCTTGGGGTGGTTTCCCATGGTCAGCTGCCTCTCAGCTCAGCTGGGCAGCTCTTCCCCGCTTGCTAAGACTGAACCCATCTTTTATCTCATCTGATGCCTGCCACAATAGCAGAGGAAGTGGGGATTTCCAGACCCATTTGACAGATCAGGCAATGGGGGCTCAGAGAGGGTAAGCAATTTGCCTAAGGACACACAGCTGGTTCTTCCTCTGCCAATGTTCCCTCACTTTGCACCATTCCCTTTTTGATGACCTTTGTGGGAGTCACTGCTTCTGATCCAGAATCAGATTATTATTTAAAATAAAAGATAATAATGGTAACTAAAGTTTGAATACCTACAATGTAGCAGGCATTTCCTACACATTATTCCATTTAATCTTCAGAGCATATTTTATTAAATATCCCAGAGCAGGTATTGGTGTCCCTTTTGGGGATCCCTCCCACACATACTTCAGACAGGCCTTTGACATTGCTAGGGAGACACGTGAGGTTCCCACTAGTGAGCTCTGCCATGGGGCCTCACAGTCACTCATTCACTAAAGCAGGTATTGAGCACCTACACCTTACCAGGTCCTTGACAAACTGTGAAGTGAGGTGCACTGCTTTATGAATTTCCATATGGATCACCACCCAGCTTGATATGAGGTAAAGGCAAAAGGGAAAGGAAAGGAGATGGGAAAGGAGGGGAATGAGGTGGGGAGGGGTGGGAATGAGGTAAGGAGGGGAGGGAATGAGGTGGGGAGGGGTGGGAATGAGATGGGGAGGGGTGGGAATGAGGTGGGGAAGGAAGGGAATGAGGTAGGGAAGGGAGAGAAGGAGGCGGGGAGGGGAGGGAAGGAGGCGGGGAGGGGAGGGAAGGAGGCGGGGAGGGGAGGGAAGGAGGCGGGGAGGGGAAGGAAGGAGGCGGGGAGGGGTGGGAAGGAGGCAGGGAGGGAAGGGAAGAAGGCAGGGAGGGGAGGGAAAGGGGCGGGGAGGGGAGGGAAGGAAGTGGGGAGTAGGTGGGGAGGGAAGGGAAGGAGGTGGGGAGGGGAGGCAAGGAGGCGGGGAGGGGAGGGAAAGAGGTGGGGAGGGGAGGGAAGGAGGTGGGAGTAGGTGGGGAGGGGTGGGAAGGAGGTGGGGAGGGGTGGGAATGAGGGGGGAAGGAGGTGGGAAGGGAAGGGAAGGAAGTGGGGAGGAGTGGGGAGGGGTGGAAAGGAGGTGGGGAGGGGAGGGAAGGATGCCACAGCCAATAAATGCAGAGGCCACAGCCATGACTGTGGGATGGGGAAAAGATGAAGGGAATTCGGCCGTTTTATCTCCAGGAGAAGGGGCTGGAGGGCTTGGAGAGGGCCTGGGGAGTGGGAGGTGGCTGTGGAGGTGAGACTCCCCCAGCCCTGGACCAACAGCCAGGGCTCCATGGTGGAGCCAGACGGTCCCACCTTGGGTGGAGGCTGAGCGTGTGTGAGGCACTGCCCTGTGTCTTCCTTTGCCTGGCCTGGCTGCCATCACAGGCCCCCTCCAGGGGAGATTCTAGGAGGAGGGTCCAGGCCAGGCCTGAAAGGACTTCACTCCTTGGTAACTATCCCTCAGGGTTGACCCAGTGACACAGGTTCTAGGGACCTACTTCTAGGTTTGCCGCCTCCATCTCCATCTCCACCTCCACCTCCACCTGAGTTCCCGCATCCCCTCCCAAAACCCAGCACTGCTGGGTGCAGTGGCTCACGCCTGTAATCCCAGCACTTTGGGAGGCCAAGGCAGGCAGATCACTTGAGATCAGGAGTTCGAGACCAGCCTGGCCAACATGGTGAAACACATCTCCACTGAAAATACAAAAATTAGCTGGGCGTGGTAATGTGCGCCTGTAATCCCAGCTACTAACGAGGTTGAGACAGAAGAATTGCTTGAACCTGAGAGATGGAGGCTGCAGTGAGCCAAGATACCATTACTGCATTCCTGCTTGGGCAGCAGAGTGAGACTCTATCTCAAAAAAAAAAAAAAAAAAAAAAAAAAAAAAAAAAGAAAGAAAAATTAAATTAAATGGTTAAAACAGTAAATTTTATGTTATATATATTTAACCAGAATACAAAAAACAAACAAACAAACAAAAGCCTGCCAGAACTTTAGCACAATGCTGAACTCGGCATAACCCACCAATGGCCAATGTGGATGTTTTACCAAATTGGCTCAATGGGGCTGTGAGTGGCAAAACTAAAGCTGGTGCTGTGTGGACCTGAGCTTGGCCGCACCTGCCACAGGTGGGAAGCGAGGCTGAGGTGGCAAGGAGAGGCAGGGCCGCGGGGGTGTGGAATGGTGCGAGGCTGGGAGCAGAGCTGAGCGGCCACTGGCTGTCCTCAGCAGAAGCTGGTGGGGCACCCTGAACAGCTCAGACCGAGCCACAGGCACTGGCTAATGGTAGCTCATACCATTATTGAGCACTTGCTGTGTATCAGGAATTTCTACAGACCTTCGAAGTACCATGGTTGATCTCCACTACACAGATGAGGAAACTGAGGCCCAAAGGAGAAAAGCAGCCTGCCCAAAGCCCCCAGTTGACAGGAGGCAGTGCAAGGCCTGGAACCACATCTTTCATAGCTGTCCTCTCCCTGCTGGCAGCTCTGCCTCCAGCAGCCATTCACTGGGGAGGTGCCTGGTGCTAAGCTGGAGCTTCCAGCACTGGCCCTCACTTCCCTGGGCATCCTGAGGGCTCTGGCTGTGCAAGCAGTGGGCCTCGGTCTACAGGTACATCCTTCATGGAAGTTGCTGGAAGCAGATGTAGGCCAGGCCAAGACTCAGGGTCAGTGATTCTGTTCCGTCTGGGGACGGGGAGCTAAGGGGATCACCACTCCCAGCCCCTCCTCTGGGGGCTCACAGAGACCTCTGGGGAAGAGGTGATGGAAGTTAAAGTGGACTCTTGCTCTCCTGCCCTCAGCCCAGGGGCTGAGCCACTCCAGGAGGGTTTCGGAGGCCTGCCCCGCCCCCAGCTGCTATTAGTGCTGCCATGGCCAGCCACCACCGCCTCAGGAAAAAGAGGAAGTGGTCAGAAGCCAGCAAGAGAGAGCCTTAAAAGAGGACATGTCCCAACCCTCACAATCCCCTCCCCTTCAGGCGAAGTGGAGGAGCTGGCCGGGCGCTTCTCGGAGCTGGCCGGGAGCTTCTTGGAACCTTCCACCCAGGGAAGCTGGAACCTGCTTTCACCCCACAATGATGTTCTAAAAACACCCTAGAATTCTGAGGGCCTCCAGGCTTCCAGCATCAGGGAACTCTGAGAGGCAGAGGTGGGGAACAGTGGAAGCTCCCAGCTCAGCACCCAGCACTCAGCAGGCTCATAGTTCATGCGTGATACAGGGGGCCTACGTTACAGTGAAGAGTTGTAGGTTCAAATCCTAGCTTTTATATATATATTATATACATATATTATATATTTTTTATATTTATTTTTTGAGGTAGACTCTTGCTTTGCTGCCCAGGCTGGAGTGCAGTGGCATAGTCTCGGCTCACTGCAACCTCCGCCTCCCAGGCTCAGGCAAATCTCCCACCTCAGCCTCCCGAGGAGCTAGGATTACAGACACCTGCCATCACATCCAGTTGATGTTTATATTTTTAGGAGAGACAAAATTTCACCATGTTGGCCAGGCTGGTCTTGAACTCCTGACCTCAGGTGATGCACCCACCGTGACCTCCCAAAGTGCCGGGATTACAGGTGTGAGCCACTGCACCCGGCCTCTTTTACATATTTATAGGGTAAAAAGTGACATTATGATCTATGAGTACAATGTGGAATAATTAAACCAAGCTAGTGAACATATCCATCACCTCCAACACTTAACTTTTTTGTGATGAGAATGAATTTACTCTCTTAGCAATTTTGAAATGTACCATACTCTATTATTAATGACATTTACCATGCCATACAATAGGTCTCAAAAAAAACCTGTATTCCTCCTGAGATTTTGTACCCTTTGACCACCATCTCCTCATTTCCCCTCCTCCAGCCTCTGTAACTGCCATTCTACTCTCTGCTTCTATGAGTTTGACTGTTTTAGATTCCACATATAAGTGAGAACATGTGATATTTCTCTTTCTGGGCTTGGCTTATTTCACTTAGCATAATGTTCTCCACCTTTGTCCATGTTGTCACAAATGACATAATTTCCTTGGCCATCAATCTCCAGTTCCAGGCTGGACGCAGTGGCTCACTCCTGTAATCCCAGCACTATGGAAGGCTGAGGCAGGTGGATCACCTGAGGTCAGGAGTCTGAGACCAGCCTGGCCAACATAGTGAAACCCCATCTCTACTAAAAGTACAAAAATTAGCTGGGCATGGTGGAACGCACCTGTAATCCCAGCTACTGAGGAGGCTGAGGCAGAAGAATCACTTGAACCCTGGAGGCGGAGGTTGTAGTGAGCCGAGATTGCACTACTGTACTCCAGTCTGGACAACAAGAGTGAAACTCTGTCTCAAAAAAAATAAATTAAATAAATAAATAAATAAATAAATAGGCCAGGCGCGGTGGCTCACGCCTGTAATCCCAGCACTTTGGGAGGCCAAGATGGGTGGATCACGAGGTCAGGAGATCGAGACCATCGTGGCTAACGCGGTGAAACCCCAGTCTCTACTAAAAATACAAAAAATTAACCGGTCGCAGTAGCGGGCGCCTGCAGTCCCAGCTACATGGGAGGCTGAGGCAGGAGAATGGCGTGAACCTGGGAGGTGGAGCTTGCAGTGAGTCGAAATCGCACCACTGCACTCCAGCCTGGGTGACAGAGGGAGACTCCGTCTCAAAAAAATAAAATAAAATAAATAAATAAATTAATTAATTAATTAAAAGGCTGGGCATGGTGGCTCATGCCTGTAATCCCAGCACTTTGGGAGGCCGAGGCAGGTGGATCATGAGATCAGGAGATCAAGACCATCCTGGCTAACACCGTGAAACCCCATCTCTACTAAAAATACAAAAAAAATTAGCCAGGTACGGTGGCGGGCACCTGTAGTCCCAGCTACTCGGGAGGCTGAGGCAGGAGAATGGCCTGAATCCAGAAGGCGGAGCTTGCAGCGAGCCGATCACGCCACTGCACTCCAGCCTGGGCAACAGAGGGAGACCCCATCTCAAAATAAATAAATAAATAAATACTCTCCAGTCCCAATTCTGCTTTTTAAATGCTGAATAGTAGTCCATTGTAAACATGTGGCACATTTCTTCATGCATTGATCTGTTGATGGACACTTAGGTTGATTCCATAATTCGGCTATCGTGAATGATGCTGCCATGAACCTGACAGTGCACACATCTTTCAACAAACTGATTTCAAAACTTTTGGGTAAATATCCAGAAGTGGGATTGCTACACTGGACCTTTTTTTTTTTTTTCCTGAGACATCACCCAGGTTGGAGTGCAGTGGTGTGATCTCAGCTCACTGCAATCTTTCCCTCCCAGGTTCAAGGGATTCTTCTGCCTCAGCCTCCTGAGTAGCTAGGATTATGGGTGCCCGTCACCATGTCCAGCTAATTTTTTTGTTGTTGTTGTATTTTTAGTAGAGATGGAATTTCACTATGTTGGCCAAGCTGGTCTCGAACTCCTGGCCTGAGGTGATCGGCCCGCCTCGTCCTCCGAAAGTGCTGGGATTACAGGCATGAGCCAGCATACCCAGCCGAACTGCTGGATGTTACACATTGTTTTCTATGTTTACTAAAACATATATATCTCTATGTGTTTATAACTTTTTTTTTCACAATGGGATCATATTATTCTACTGCTGTTTTGACTTAACAGTATATTGTAGATCTCTTTCTAGGTCAGCATATCCAGCCAAGTTTCTTTTTCTCAGCCATGGCACTTTGCATTCCATTGTGCAGATGGATTACAGTTAAGTGAAGCAGCTGTCCATTGATGGACATCTCAGCTCTTTCTAGGTTTGTGTCTTTGCTTCATAAGCAATGAATCTTTGGACATGTATCCTTGAATACTGGAGTATATCCACAGGGAAACAAAAATCATTTGCCATGTAAATGCTGGACACATATCAAAACAATTTTGATAGAAACCCCAAATTGTCCTCCAAATACTTCATTGCTTGAATTGGTAACACTCATCTATTTCTTTATTTAATGAAGGCCAGGCACAGTGGCTCATGGCTGTCATCCCAGCACTTTGGGAGGCCAAGGTGGGTGGATGACTTGAGGTCAGGAGTTCGAGACCAGCCTGGCCAACATGGTAAAACCTCATCTCTACTAAAAATACACAAATTAGCTGGGTGTGATGGTAGGCGCTGGGATTACCGAATCCCAGCGACTCGGAAGGCTGAGGCAGGAGAATCACTTGAACCCAGGAGGTGGAGGTTGCAGTGAGCCAAGATCATACCACTGCACTCCAGCCTGGATGACAGAATGAATGAGACTCCATCACAAAAAAATAAAAAATAAAAAATAATTTATTTAATGAAAAAGGCTAGTTTGTTTAAAGCATATAATTTGACAAAAATCAATCAAGCGATTTTTAAAAGTCTGCCTCTTCAAGGATTATAGAGATGTTAAAAAGCAACCCAGATGGGTTTAGAGAACAGGATCTTTGGCTGAGTTAGCTCCTAGCCTCCCAAATAATCCACCCAACCAGTTGTGCGAGAACATGTAAATCAAACCCCTGGTTTGGCTGCCCGGCATCCTAGACTGCTGTTTCCTGCCTGAGGGGCCCCTTGTGAAAGTTGCAGTGGAAAGCAGCTTCAGTGAGCATCACAGCCTGGAAGTAATCCACACCCTCATCTTCAACCCTGAGCTGTCTCCTGCCACCCCCGACAGTGCCTGGAGAGGTCCCCTGCAGGAGGGAAGGAGCCAGATTCAGTCATAGTCAAGACTCCGTTTCAATCCCAGCTCTGCCAGTGTCTCACCAAGCCTCTCTGAGCCTCAATTTTCCTAATCCGTCAAATGTGCCAGATAAAACCTAACTGGTTCACAGGGTTGCAATGAGGATAAGATGTGGAAACAGATATGAAAGATATCACTGGCTTTCCTTCCTTCTGTTTTGGGTTTACCGTCAAGTGTACAAATGAGGAATAGGAGATCCGAGTCTGGGGTTTTCTGACCACAAGTGCTTTCCCAGAAACAGTCTTCTTTGAAGTTATTTTTTTTTTTTAATTTGAATAGTTTATACAGGCACATCGTAGGCCATTCAAAAGGACTAAAAGAGTAAGTGCGAGAAGTCCCCTGTTTACCCCTATTGTCCCCTTCCCCAATCCAGTTCTCCTCCCCGAGGCATCCTTAGTCACCTCTTTCTTGTGTCTCCTTTCAGACTCAGTCTTTGACATTTCCACAAAAATGCGGCATTCTGCATACCCTGCTCTGCACCTTGCTTTCTTTATTTTATTTTTTTTATTTTTTAAGTTTGAGATAAAGTCTCACTCTGTTGCCCAGGCTAGAGTACAGTGGCACCATCTTGGCTTACTGCAACTTCCACCTTCCAGGTTCAAGCAATTCTCGTGCCTCAGCCTCCTGAGTAGCTGGAATTATAGGCATGTGCCACCATGCCCAGCTAAATTTTGTATTTTTAGTAGAGATGGGGGTTCACCATGTTGGCCAGGCTGTCTCAAACTACTGGCCTCAGCCGGGTGCAGTGGCTCAGGCCTGTAATCCCAGTACTTTGGGAGGCTGAGGTGGGCAGATCACCTGAGGTCAGGAGTTCGAGACCAGCCTGGCCAATATGGTGACCCTGTCACCTTTTGCATTTTTAATAAAGATGGGGTTTCAACATGTTGGCCAGGCTGGTCTCAAACACCTAACATCAAGTGATCTGCCCGCCTCGGCCTCCCAAAGTGCTGGGATTACAGGCGTGAGCCACCATACCCAGCCCCATTAATATTCTTAACTTTTGTCATTTTGAAAATATTTGAGTGTGTCTGCAGGAGAAATTCCTAGAGGTGGAATCACTGAAGCTGCACATATATGCCTTTGTAATTTTGAAAGCCATTGCCAAATTGCTCTTTATAGAGGATAAACCCATTAATACTATCAATAGTACTGTTTGAGGATGCTTGACCCAGAAGCTTGTCATACATTTTTAACTTTCATCTAACTGTGTCCTGGCTAGCAAGGCGGTTGGTGTACGTTTGCTGAATCCCTGTAAGTGACCAGATTTCCTTACCTTTTTGCCTATGAATTTTGGCTGGAATCTCAATGAAATTATAACTCCCAAAATATGACAAAGTCCCCTGTGCTCTCCTGGAGCAGAATTCATACTCCTGGTTACAAAGCACATCTGTTTGCTTTGTAGGCTCTGCTCACTCCAAGAGAAGAGGGCAATGAAGGTGTGTCAGGCACTGTATCAATTACCTGACCAATGTTTTCAAGCCTGAGAAGTGGGAATTATTAATATGCCCACTTTACAGATGCTTGGGAGGTTAAACTGCATGTTTACTCAAGTTCGAGTGAGAAATAATCAATTCAGACACGAATGGCATCACAGAAGTGTGTGTTGCTCTTATTCTCTGCCTCCTTGGGTGTTGGGGATGGAGAGTGACAAAACCAAATCCACTTAAATTCAAAATCCAAAAGTTGTTCATCCCCTGCCGGTGCTGGGGTGAGAGCCCCTCGGTTCCCACCTCCTGGCTTTTGGACTACGTGAAAACGATCCTTCCCAGAAGGTACCACTGTTGGGGCTCACCCCGCCCCGGCGGCCGTTTGGACTACATTTCCCAGAATGCAGTGCGTTCACTGCTGCGGGCATGCTTCCGTTTCCGCCCCAGATGTTTTCTGGGAGTTGTGGTGTCCACCTGTGCTAGGGGTGAAAACGCAAGCACTCAGGGCAGCCTGCTGGTGGTGGCGACGGACCCCTACGTGGCACAACTAGATGAAGTTATAAACCGGGAAGCACTGTGGAGGCTGAAAGCGTTTCTACCTTACTTTATGCAGGAGGCCGACCCTGTTTGTGGCCACAGCACCCTGAGCAGCCATGGGCTGGTCCTGTCTGACTTTGGGGTTAATAGAAGTTCCATTCGACTTTGGCATCGTCTTGCCTGCTGAGTTTTCTAGGGGCCATGAAATTCCTTCCCTGGTTCTGTGACATCATGTTGTCTCCAGAGGTGCATCTTTGTTTTTCCTCCTTCAGACATTTAGTCCCTTCTAATAAAGAAAAAGGAAGGATGCACCTTTGAATGGGCTAGTCTCGAGACAGAGAGTCAGGTCGTTCGTTATATGACAGCCAGGAAGTTCAGGAATAAAGTCTGGCTGCTGAACTCAGCCTCTGAATGGAAAACTGAAAGCAGAGGTTCCCAAGTGGGACTCTGTTTAAGCATGCATGCCCATGCCCCTCCAGATCTGCTGAATCAGCCTGGGACAAGCTCCCCACTGAACCTAATGTCAGCCAAGGTCACAACCTGAGATTTACAGGAAAAATGCGAAACACCAGCATTCTAGACTTAACCTACTTTTTCTTATAGAAGCTACCAGACTGCCCACCTTGAGAACAGTAAATGTGCATAATTTATCTCTGTATCCCCAGGAGCCAACCACATGCAGCCCACAATAGGAAGCAGACTTGGGGTTGACATCCAGCTGGTAATTACCATATGGCCTGCAGTCTGTGGCCAGTGGCCATTAGTTAGTTAGGGTCCATGTCATCTTGGTTGTTAAATATGTTGAAAGCAACCCTGAGTTATAGTCGTTGTTTGGATGCAACTGAGCAAAATTCAACTTGGGAGAGGCAGAGGATGGTCAAACATGAAGATTTTAGGTGACAACTTTAAAGGATATTGCAACTTATAGAAAAGAGAGGTTTCTGTGGCCACAGTCGTCCAAGAAGGCACTAGGTCACATGCCCTTCCCAGCCAATCAGTGGGAGGGGGACTAGCAATGCCATCGCTGGCTTAGACCAATCAAGATTGAATCTTGGGCGGCTGGGTTACCCAACACAACCTTTTCTAGTTCAGCCCTGCAGTGACCTGGATGCAAAACCCAGCCCTGTTGCTGGAGGTCATTTACAACCAGCACTTAATCATCTTATATTCTTTGCTGAATGTTTATGGAATCGACAGGAAAAAGGTTCCACTGCGTAACAGTCTTTTTAAAGTCCAGGTTGGGGTTAAGATGAGACACTTTGGCTCCAGAAAAACCAACCCTTCTTCCTTTCTCCTTCCTTCCTGTAGCATCCAGCCTGTTGGCCCCCTTTTTCACCACTCCAGATACTCTCAACAATTCCAATTCCTGGACTGGGAACAGTAGCTCACGCCTGTAATCCCAGCACTTCGGGAGGCTGAGGCGGAAGAATCGTTTGAGCCCAGGAGTTCAACATCAGCCTGGGCAACATAGTGAGACCTTGTCTATACAAAAAAATTTTTTAATTAGTTGGGTATGGTGACCCACGTCTGTAGACCCAGCTACTCAAGAGGCTGACGTGGGAGATCACTTGAGCCCAGGAGGTCAAGTCTGCAGACAGCCATGGTCTGGGAGACAGAGCAAAACTGTCTTAAAAAAACAAACTTGCCTCCTCATCATCCCCACCAGCTTCACCATCATGACTGCTGTTTATGGAGTGCCAAAAGATTTGGAATTTTTTTGGTTACAAGTGAGAAGAAAAGTCACCTCAATCTGTTTTAATCAAAAAGGGAAGTTGGCTGGGCGCGGTGGCTCACACCTGTAATCCCAGCACTTTGGGAGGCCTAGGCGGGTGGATCACGAGGTCAGGAGTTTAAGACCATCCTGGCCAACATAGTGAAACCATGTCTCTACTTAAAAATACAAAAATTTAGCTGGGCACAGTGGCAGGCGCCTGTAATCCCAGCTACTTGGGAGGCTGAGGCAGGAGAATTGCTTGAACCCACGAGGCGGAGGTTACAGTGAGCTGAGATCACACCACTGCACTCCAGCCTGGGTAACAGGGCAAGACTCTGTCTTAAAAAGAAAAAAAGGGAAGTTATCCCCTCATGTAACTGAAAACCCAGGGGTACAGTCACAGCTGGATCAAGGGGCTCCAACGACATCATTTCATCTTGCCACTCTCCCTCCCTTGGGGTGGGCCTCAGCTCCAGGCAGGCTGTCTCCCACAGGAGCCCTGCATAACTGCAGCTTTCCTTTCTCCCAGCTTCACATCCACAAGAGAGAGGATCTGCTAACCCACCAGTTCCAATAAAAGCCCTGAGCCCGGCTCTCCCCAGCTCAGGGTGGATGAGGTGCCCATTCCTGAGCCCAACCTCACCCCATTCACTCCACTCTGGCCCGTCTGGCCTCCAGCTCCAGGAACGTCCCTCACTCCCTCCAGCCTCCTGGCTTTTGACCACGCAGGTCGCTCTGCCTGGGCTCTTTGCCTGGGTGACCAGTGTTCCAGCAAGTCTATGCCAGTTAGGGTCCAGTCAAGAGACAGAGCACACTGGTTCTTTTGTTTTGTTTTTGTTTTTGAGATAGAGTCTCTCTCTGTCACCCAGATTGGAGTGCAGTGGTGCAACTATAGCTCACTGCAGCCTCAACCTCGTGTTCATGTGATCCTCCCACCTCAGCCTCCCAAGTAGCTGTGACTACAGGTGTGTGCCACCATGCCCATCTATCTTTTTCTTCCTTTCCTTTCCTTCCTTCCTTCTTTCCTTGCCTTTTCTTTCTTTTCTTTTCTATTTTTAGTAGAGACAGGGTCTCGCTATGTTGCCCAGGCTTGTCTCAAACTCCTGGGCTAAAGTGATCCCCCCACTTCAGCATCCCAAAGTGCTGGGACTACAGGAATGAGCCACCGAACCCAGCTAGACTGGTTCTTTTGCCAGATAAAACATAATAGGTGAACTGTGAAGCAGGTGTTGAAAACCAAAAAGATGAAATGAGACACTAAGGTATTGCAAGTTGATGATGACACAGAGCAGGCCCCCTTCACACGTCTGGAAGAACAAGAGGAGCGGGACCAATGATAAGAACTTCAAAGCTGGGAGGAGGAGGGGACTGTGAAGCTGGGTCCCAGAACCTGAGGACATCTGGCCAGATGGGAAGTGAGGCTCCCCAGCCCTGGTTCACTCCCCTCTTGTAGCACCTGGCCCTTTCCTTCATAACACCCTCCATGGGGTAACAAATGATTATATATGCTATCATCTGTCTTGAAGTCTCCCCACCAGCTCCCTGAAAGCAGTGGGATGCCTGTGGTCACTCCTGTCCACCCCAGTTCCTGGCACATACTAAGTGCTCCTCAAACCATTGTTGATGGAATCATTTCTCAGGGGTAGTGCATGGGACATTCCTGCCCTGGCTGGACTAAGACTCTGCCACGTTATCTAAACCCTCCTTCACCCTGCATGGGGGCTGGGGATCCAGGGAGAAAGGCTGGGCCCCAGGAGTAGGACAGAAGATGACAGTCACTCTTAGAGTCATACATGTGCAGGGTCATCACCTGTGAAGCAGCACCATCCTCAACTCTGCACCTGGAGCCCCTCATTGGTCTCATCCCAGTCAGGCTCTTCCTTGAGCACTGCCCGGCACCTAGCAGGTTGAATGCATGAATGAGACCTAACCCCTATTTTCCAGGGGTACCATGTACTTGGAGTAATGGATTTTCTCGGTCATCTTTTGACTGAGAGGTACTCTGCTACCTTTTCAATTTTAGCCACCGCCCCCCAGCCCCGTCCCCACAATGGTAACTTTTGTGTGCTTTCTACCACAATTAAAATCTGAGTTTAAATGTTGAGCACACGGAGGAAGCGAGTAGAATTTTGAGTATTGGAGGCAGGGAAGGGTAGGAGGGAGGAGAGGACAGGGGGAAGTTGGTGAATGGACACAAATTTCAGCTAGGTAGGAGGAACACACTCTGGCGTTCTGCAGCACTGTGAGTGAATATGGTTAACTGTGGTTTATTGTATATTTTCAGAGAGCTAGAAGAGATTTTGAATGTTCACAACACAAAGAAATGACAAACATTTGAAGTGATGGATATGCTAATGACTGATTTGATCATTATACTTTTTTTTTTTTTTTTTTTTTTTTTTGAGACCGAGTCTCTCTTCACCCAGGCTAGAGTGAAGTGGCACGATCTCAGCTCACTGCAACCTCTGCCTCCCGGGTTCAAGCAATTCTCCGGCCTCAACCTCCCAAGGAGCTGGGATTACAGGCACGCACCACCACACCAAGTTCATTTTTGTATTTTTAGTAGAGACGGGGTTTCACCATGTTGGCCAGGCTGTTCTTGAACTCCTGGCCTCAAGTGATCTGCCCACCTTGGCCTCCCAAAGTGCTGGGATCACAGGTGTGAGCCACCACATCCAGCCTGATCATTACACATTTTATATGTGTATCAAAATATCACTCTGTAGCTCATAAATATGTACAAATTGGGGGAAATCCAAAGGGTAAAATATTTTTATGGAAAAAAATCTCCCCCCTGCAAGTAATAAGCCATATGATACAATGGCTGCTTTGGAACCAGACTGGGTTCAAATAGAAGCGATTCTACTTCCTGGCTGTGTGAGCCTGAACAAGTCACTTTACCTCTCTGAGCTGTAGTTTCCTCATCTGTAAAATACAAGTAAAATAACCTCAAAGCCCCAACACAATACCTGACACACAGTAGGTACTTAATACGTTTGTTTGTTTCCTCTTGTTGTAAATGAGCTCTAATCACATCAGACCTGGAGGACCCACCTCCCTAAGAGTGGGCCAGTGTCCCAGTGTGAGGCTGGGCCTGGACGTCGGGCAGCAGGTGGACCAAAACAAAGGCCAAGAGCCCTGGTCCATGGAGGAAGGGGGCTGCCTTGGGGGAACCTCTCTTGCTCTATGGGGCACAAAGGGCGCATGGATTGAAACTCTATTCAAACTTGCTTAAGCAAACTGGGAGATTCGGTCTCACATCTGTGGGAATTCCAGGGAGGATTCTGGCTGGCAGGCAAGGTGGATCCAGGGACTCAAGAGAACCTTCAACGGGTTGGTCTCATTCTTTTCAAGTCCTATGTGCCAGGGATGCTGACCACAGCCCCAGGCCTCTGCACCCACAGTGGGAAGAGGAAGCTGTTTTTTTGTTTTGGTTTGGTTTCAGTTTTTTGTTGTTGTTGTTGGGGTTTTTTTTTTGTTTTTTTGTTTTTTTTTTTTTGAGATGGAGTCTGGCTCTGTTGCCTAAGCTGGAGTGCAGTGCCACTATCTCAACTCACTGCAATCTATGTCTCCCAAGTTCTCCTGCCTCAGCCTCCTGGGTAGCTGGGATTACAGGTGCACGCTACCATGCTCGGCTAATTTTTTACATTTTTATTAGAGATGAGGTTTCACCATGTTGGCCAGGCTGGTCTCGAACTCCTGACCTCAGGCCATCCGCCCACCTGGGACTCCCACAGTGCCGGGATTACAGGTGTGAGCCACCGCGCTCAGCCAGGGAAAAGGAAACTTGACTCCCAGAGCCTCTGCACACCAGCCCCAGGGATGTGCTCATTTGCTGGGGGGTCACATGCCCACCCTTGACCCTGTGACTGGTCCATGCACTGGGATGCAGTGATTGACTGTGCCTGTGTCACATAGCTGCCCCACTGAACCAGCTTCCTAAGGAAGACGGTAAATGTCACTAGAAGAAAAGTGAACCTTACTACCTGCGTACCTGCCACACACTGGTTTTCTTCTTTTGTTTTCTTTTTGGAAATGGAGTTTTGCTGTGTTACCCAGGCTGGAATACAGTGGTGCGATCTCAGCTCACTGCAACCTCCACCTCCCAGGCACAAATGATTCTCCTGCCTTAGGCTCCCGAGTAACTGGGATTACAGGCATGGGCCACCACACCCAACTAATTTTTGTATTTTTAGTAGAGACGGGGTTTCACCATCTTGGCCAGGCTGGTCTCGAATTCCTGACCTCCAGTGATCCACCTGCCTTGGCCTCCCAAAGTGCTGGGATTACAGGCATGTGCCACTGCACCCGGCTCTACACACTGTTCTGAGCACTTATTAATTCATTTCATTCTTTTAACAACGGTATGGAGTAGGGGTCATTTCATCATGCCCATTTCATGGATTAAGAGTTGGAGGCACAGGATGTTTAAGTACTTTGCTCAAGGTCACAGTTGGTGAGAGGCTGGGAGCCAGGATTCAGTCCCAGGCCGTCTGGCTCCAAGTTCACGTGCTTAACCACCACGCCACTTTGCCTCTCCTCATTCCACAGAAGCAAGAGTATGTCCTTTTAGGGTCAGCCACAGGAGAAGGGGTCCCAGCCATTCCCTGGAGGAGTACAGGGGAGCAGCTGGACCTCAGGTGACCCAGCCTTAGCACAAAGTCTGTCTTCAGTGCCCTCTGTCTGGAAAATGCTGGGGGCTCCCAGAGAATGTACCAGAAATAGAGGCCACTTCCCAGGCTCCACTCGAGGGGAAAAAGCTCTAGCCTGAAGACTCAGATACTGACCAACTTTGCCACTGCTGCCACAAGCACAAGTTGGCTGTGTGACTGTAGACCTGTCACTGTCATTCTCTGGGCCTATTTCTTCCTCTTGCACATAAGCAGATTGAGGTTTAATCCCCTGGGTTCTCGCTGGGGAGAAGCTAGGGGCGAACTAATACCCCAGCCTGTGGTCGACCACCAAGTTCTCTGGCCTCAACAGCCCCAGGTGCTGGAAGAACAAAAACTCCCCCTGCCCCCACCCAGACACTGAGTACCAATGACTCCTGGGCCCCTAGAGGGAGAAGGCCCAACGGCGGCCCCAGCTTCCTCCTGCACAGCACTCTCTAGTTCACGCTCATCACTCCTGGGCCTGCCCTTCCCACTCCCTCTAGGCGGCACCCCTCCCCCTGCCAGGCTGGGGCAAGTTCCGCCCCTGCCACAACTTCCCCATCTGCCCTCTTAGCCCCCAGCCTGTTGTGAGTTCTTAAAACAGGTACCAAAAACTCACAAGGGCACTAGCCAGTGCCAGCTGGAGTGATTTTGTCCCTCAGGTAGGGTTTCCAGATTTAGGAAATAAAAATGCAGCCTTTGAACATAATTATACAAAAACATTATGTGTCTATCTGAAATTCAAATTTTCAAAGTTAAATTCAAATTTAACTATTTTATTTGGCAATCCTGCACTCAGGGGACACTGCCCGTATCTGGAGACAGTTTTTGATGATCCCAGCTCAGGGGTGCCACTGGCATGTAGGAGGTCAAGGCCAGGGATCCTGTTGAATACCCTACAGTGCACGGGACAGCCCTCACCACAGTGATCCGGCCCCTAATGGCAATCGTGCTGAGGGTACGAAACCTCCCCATGATGGCCTTCCCAGCCCTAACACACATGCTCGCCTGCCATCTTGGGAACTTATCAGAGGAAACCGTGGTGATCCTTACGTGAAAGTCAGGGAAACTGAGACACAGGCAAACTGTCTTATTCAAGGTCACACAGTGCCGTCTTTCCTTCTCTAATAAACTCATTGGTTCTTCTACAACACGGAGTCACGCAAGGCCAGCCAGGAAATGCAGGTGGGCAGAGGGGTCAGATAAGAGCTTTTCAGGGTTCCCAGACCCCCGGTACTGGGGTCCTTTGGGGCTGGGTAAGCCAGCCCTGGAGAGGAAGAGGAACCATGCTGATAGGCGTCACTGCCAGGCTGTTGTCAATCGTGCCACCAGGAGGCAGCAGAGACTGGGAAATAATTCTGCACACCTTGCCCTGCCCGGCACTGCAAGGAACTCATCAATTCCCGGCCAGCCCCACCCCTCCCCCGGCCCAGAATCTGATGCCGCTGCTCTAGGACTGGCGCCAGGCATCCGCATTTTTTAAAACTGCTCTCAGGTGATTCTGTTGTACAGCGAAGATTGCGAAATTCTGGTCTTAGGCTTTGGTTTTCTTTCTTTCTTTTCTTTTTTCTTTTTTTTTTGGAAACAGAGTCTCGCTCTGTCGCCCAGGCTGGAGTGCAGTGACGCGATCTGGGCTCACTGCAACCTCTCCCTCCTGGGTTCAAGCGATTCTTGTGTCTCAGCCTCCTGTGTAGCTGGGATTACAGGTGCCCACTACTACACCTGGCTAATTTTTTGTATTTTTTTAGTAGAGACGGGGTTTCACCATGTTGGCCAAGCTCGTCTTGGAGCTCCTGACCTCAAGTGATCCACCCGCCTTGGCCTTCCGAAGTGCTGGGATTACAGGCGTGAGCCACGGTGCCATCCAGTCCTTGGTTTTCATCCCTGATTGCACAGCAGCATCACCATGAAACTTTAAAAACTACCACTGGTTTTTTAAAGTCTATCCACGGGTGCGTGGATAAACAAATGTGGTCTAGACAGACAACAGAATATTAGTCGACTGTAAAAGAAATAAAACTCTGACACGTGGCCAGGCACGGTGGCTCACGCCTGTAATCCCAGCACTTTGGGAAGCCAAGGCAGGCAGATCACCTGAAGTCAGGAGTTCGAGACCAGCCTGGCCAACATGGTGAAAACCCATCTCTAGTAAAAATACAAAACTTAGCTGGGCATCATGATGTGCACCTGTAGTTCCAGCTACTCAGGAGGCTGAGGCAGGAGAATCACTTGAACCTGGGAGGCGGAGGTTGTAGTGAGCTGAGGTCACGTCACTGCACTCCCCTGGGTAACAGAGCAAGACTCCATCTCAAACAAACAAACAACAACAACAACAAAACGAACACGTGGTACAATATGGATGAATCTCAAAGATATTGTGCTAAGTGAAGTAAACCAGACACAGAAGGACAAATACTGTAGTTTCTGCAAACAGGAGACTCATAGCGCAGTCAGATTCGATTCATAGAGGCGGAAAGCAGGACGGTGGCTGCCAGGGGCTGTGGGAGGAGGCAGAAATGGGGAGTTTGTGTTTAATGGGCACAGAGTTTCCCTTTGGGAAGATTAAAGTGTTCTGAGGAGGATGGTTGCATGGCAGTGTGAATGTACAGAATGCCACTGAATGGGACACTCAAAAATTGTTAAAATGGGCCAGGCATGGTGGCTCATGCCTGTGATCCCAGCACTTTGGGAGGCTGAGGAGGTTGGACTCCCTGAGCTCAGGAGTTCCAGACCAGCCTGCGCAACATGGTGAAACCCCATCTCTACCAAAAATACAAAAAATTAGTTGGGCATGGTGGCGGGCGCCTGTGATCCCAGCTACTCAGGTGGCTGAAGTGGGAGGATCGCTTATGCCTGGGACACGAAGGTTGCAGTGAGCTGAGATTGCACCACTGCACTCTAACCTGGGTGACAGAGTAAGACCCTGTCTCGAACGGGCGGATCACGAGGTCAGGAGATCGAGACCATCCTGGTGAACACGGTGAAACCCCGTCTCTACTAAAAAATACAAAAAACTAGCCGGGCGAGGCGGCGGGCGCCTGTAGTCCCAGCTACTTGGGAGGCTGAGGCAGGAGAATGGCGTAAACCCGGGGGGCGGAGCTTGCAGTGAGCTGAGATCCGGCCACTGCACTCCAGCCCGGGCGACAGAGCCAGACTCCGTCTCAAAAAAAAAAAAAAAAAAAAAAAAAAAAAAAAGACCCTGTCTCGAAAATAAATAAATAAATAGTTAAAATGATACATTTTATATTATATTTTCATTATAATAAAAGAAGCAGGAACATATATGCTGGGTTTCACAATTAAAGCTTAAGATCATTCCACTAAACAAAAGCACAGATGCCAATGTCCAAGTCTCTCCCCAGACTAATAAGAAAGTCGGGGCTGATTCTCAAAACTGATATTTTCTTAGTGTCCCGGAGGAATTTAACATGCAGTCACCGTTGAGAATCTCTGCTGTAAAATCATTCTAAGATTTCAGCACTCTGTAAGAATTATTGCTGCTCTAGCCATTTATCTCTTGTGATGGTATTAAACTGTGCCCACAGATTCTTTTATACTCCTCCTTCAAAAGGTAGAAACTAGTCGGGCATACTGGCTCATGGCTATAATCCCAACACTTTGGGAGGTTGAGTTGGAAGGATCCCTTGAGCTCAAGAGTTCGAGACTTCTCTCTCTCTGCTAACAACACCAAAAAATTAGCAGGGCATGGTGATATGTTCCTGTAGTCCCAGCTTCTTGGGAGGCTGAGGCAGGAGGATTGCTTAAGTCCAGGAGGTCAAGGCTGCAGTGAAGTATGACTGCACCACTGCACTTCAGCCTGGGCAACAGAGTGAGACCCTGTCTTAAAAAAACAAAAAGAGGTGGAAATTACTTCCTTTCCCCTTGAGAGTGGGTTGAACTTTGTGACTTGCTTCTAACAGGAAAAAAAAAAAAAAAGGAAAAAGCAGAAGTAATGGTGTAAGACCCAGAGACAAGGTCATCAGAGGTACTTTGGCTTCCATCTTGGTCTTTCTCTTTCTCACTTGAATCATTGACCATGAATACAGGCAGCTGCCATGTCAGGAGGGCACTCACGTAGCCTATGGAGAGGCCAATGTAATGAGAAACCAAGGCCTCCTGTTAATAGCTGTGCAAGGGATCCATCATGTAAGTGGATCCTCCAGCGCCAGGCAAGCTGTCGTATGAAACTGCAACCCTAGCCACCATCCTGACTGCAGCCACGTGAGAGGCCCTGAGCCAGAACTACCCAGCTAGGCACTCCCAAATTCCTGACCCACAGACATGGTGAGATAATAAATGTTTTCTGTTTTAAGCCACAAATTTTGAAATGATTTCTTACACAGCAATAAACAACTAATATACATCCATCCGTGAATTACTCAACGATCCACACATCCATCTATACACCCAACCATTTATTCACCCATCCACTCACCCACCAATCTATTCATCCATCATCCATCTATCTATCCATTGATCCAGCTACTCATTCATTTACCCACCCATCCACCCACCCACTCATCATCTACTCAGTACAGAACCCAGGGCCTAGCCCACAGTAGATTCATGTAAATATTTGTCAAATGAATGAACCAAACATTTTGTAAATGTCTGCTCTCCATTTCTTGCCAAGACAGGCCAAGGGAGGCTCAAATGTGGCCTCTGGACCACTGTGAGATGAAACCAGTGTCTGGTTCTGCCAGAGCAGCTCTGGCCTCTGGACGCTATTGGCCACCTCCTAGGCCCATTTGGCATCATCCCCTTCTGCTAAGAACCACCCACCCTTCTCTCACCCACCCACACGCAAGCTGCATGGGCCTGCCTGGTAGGAAAAACCTGGCTCTGTCCCTCCCTCTCCCCCACCCCACCCCACATGCACCCGCTGGGGCTGGTCATCCTGGAAGGCTGGGAACAGAGAACCTGCTTGCCCTTCCAAGACAGTTTGTGACAAGAAGATTTGGGTTCTTTGAGGTTCAATAACTTGGGCCAACTGGGGCAGCCATAGGGAGGTTTTTGGCAAAGACCTGGCTGCCTCTTCCCAGAGAATGTCATGCAGGCCTGGGCCCTGCCCGACCCATCCCAAATACCCACTTCCAGCCTATTCCCTTCTCTTCCCTCGTTGTTCACCTTACAGGCTCGGGCCTCAGTTTTCTCATCTATAAAATGAGAATGACGAGAATAGTTTGGAGATGAGATGACACGTGCACAGGGGAACCTTCAGCAAAGGACCCGGTGAGCAGCAAGTTCTGCAGTGCATGTGGGGCTACTGTGGACTGAGTGGATGGACAGTGAGACCAATGACACCCAGAGGCCCATGAGAAGCCACTGATCTGGCCCTCCCCTCTCCTCCCCTGTGCCCACTCTGCCCTGGCTTCATCCCCTCCTCCTGCTCTTCACACTCTGTGCCCACTCCCACCTCTGGGCTTCTGCACTGGCTGTTCCCTTTGCCTGGAACATTCTTTCCCCAAATACTGACTCAGTTCCCTTCTCCCTTCCCTCAGGTTTTTGTTCAAATATCACCTTCTCAGTGAACCCCACTTGGATACCCCTTCTCCATTCTCGCTAGTCCCCTTTCTGGATTAATTTTTCTCTACTGTATTTATCCTTTTAAAGTACTACATCTTTTCCACCTTTCTTTCTTTCTTTTTTTCTTTTCTTTTTTTTTTTTTTTTGAGATGGAGTCTCACTCTGTCACCTAGACTTGTGTGCAGTGGCACCATCTCAGCTCACTGCAAACTCTGCCTCCCGGGTTCAAGTGATTCTTGTGCCTCAGCCTCCCAAGTAGCTGGGTCTCACCACACCAGGCTAATTTCTGTATTTTTAGTAGAAAGGGGGTTTCACCATGTTGGCCAGGCAGATCTCCAACTCCTGACCTCAAGTGATCCACCTGCCTCGGCCTCCCAAAGTGCTGGGATTACAGGCATAAGCCACCACACCTGACCCACTACATCTTTTCATTGTTGATTTTGTTATTGCCTGACTCCTCCCAGAGCATAAACTCCATAAGGGTGGGAGTTTTGGTCTTGCTTATTCATAGCTAGATCCTCAGCATCCACCAGAGTGACCGGCACATAGTAGGTGTACAGTCAACATTGATGAATGGAGGGGGGATGGATAGTGAATGTATGTATGAATAGATGAATGAATGGGTGGATGGATAGACAGATGGGTGGGTGGGTGAATGGATAGATCAGTGGGTGGGTGGGTGGATGGATAGGTGGATAGACGGATGGGTGGGTGGATGATGGTGAATGGATGGATAGATGGATGGGTAGAGAGATGGATGGATGGATGAGTGGGTGGGTAGATGGAAGGGTGGATGGACAGAGGATGGACAGATGGATGGATGGATGGATGGATGGATGGATGGATGGATGGAGAATAGACGGATAAAGGGTGGGTGGATGGGTCAGTGGGTGGATGGATGGTCAAAATAAGAGGAGACTGAGTGAGCCTTCTCCAGCAGTCTTGAAATCACCATCTAGATATGAGTTCCCCACATTCTAGAGAAAGGTAGAAAGCCAAGGGCCGACCCCCGGGGCCTATTAAAAAGTAGTGCAAAATATTCCACTCTCTCCGGATGTCATCCCATCTCCAAAAGAAGACTGGAGGTCCATGAGCAGGGAGAGAAAAATAAGGAAATACCCTTCCCAGGTTCCAGGTTCACTCCTGTCCTCCAGCCACCCCCAGCCCAAGGCAGGTGATGCTTGATCTTCATGCTGCCTGCCTGGACTAGAGGAGAAAGAGTTGCCAAGAGGTGCCTGGGTGGGGAGAGGTGACCACAGCAATGTCCTCCAGTCTACAAGTCAGGGCAGTGTGAGTTTCTGGGAGTCACGTGGACACTAGGAGGCAGTAGGCCTGAGACAGCTTCCTGTTATCCCACCCAGAAAGGAAAAAGAGACCCAGCAGGGGGCAGCAGGAGGTGGGAGGTGGTCCACAGGGGGAAGGGGCTGGGGGGAACATGGCCTGGGGACCATCACCTCCACCCCTGCCTCATGGGGTCTCTCCCAGAGCTGGCACCTGGGCCACCATTTGAACATCCCCACTGTCAGCCAGAGAAGCAGCAATGGCCTACGGAGGACAAGGGCAACACCAGCAAAATGAGGCAGGTACTCAGAAAAGGGAGGGGCTGAAGGAAACATGAACATAGTTTTGAGGCCAAAATCTTAACTAGTGTAGACTGACCTTTTGCTACAAAGGTATTTTAAGAAACTGGAAAAGCCCAGGCATGACGGCTCACACCTGTAATCCCAGTGCTTTGAGAAGCCAAGGTGGGAGGATCACTGAAGGCCAGGAGTTTGAAAACAACCTGGGCAACATGGTGAGACCCCCTCTCTATAAAAAATTTAAAAATAAGTCAGGCGTGGTAGCACTGGCCTGTAGTCCCAGCTACTCAGGAGGCTGAGGTGGGAGGATCACTTGAGTCCAGGAGGTTGAGAGTGTGGTGAGCTATGAGGGTGCCAGTGTACCTCAGCCGGGGTGACAGAGTGAGACCCTATCTCCAAAAAAAAAACCACATCTATAAAAAAAAACCAAACTGGAAAGATCTGACAGAGCAGCGCGTAGCACTAAGAACACCGTTTCACATATGTGCTTCAGGGAACACATGTGTGAACACAATAAATAAACCAGTAGCTTCCACAATGTCCCTTGTAGGTCCTGGGGCCACAGGGAAGATTCCGTGACCTCATAAAGCATTCAGGACACCGCTTGGCACAAGGAGGGACTGGGTCAATGTTCCTTAGCGAATAGGCACTGGAAACAAAACACGGGGAGTGGAGGGAGGTCAGTAAGAGGCTGCTGGTTCCCTCTTCGTGCGCTCCTGTGGCAGGCCAGGTCTCACTAACACAGGCCTCATAACAATGGTTTCGGCACTGACTGAGTGGTTCGGTGAAATATTAAAAGCTGAAAGAGCCAGTACCCTTCTACAAAGACTGGAATATCACAAAAGCCCACCAAGAGTTTTGCCTGGGCCTTTCCTGGGCCTTGAAGCATGACAGGAAAACGAAGGAATTCTTAATGGGACCCATTTAGGATTAAACAAATTTTATTGGGGGTCTGAAATAACTCCCCAGACCTCCACAGACAAGTTTACTGGGGGTCTGAAGGAACTCCCCACACCTCCATGATTTAGTAGGAGACAAGATAAGGGTAATCACCCCAGCACCTGGACCCATTTAGATGAACTAAATTTACTGAGGCTCCAGAGGAAGAGCTTCAGGACTCAGACTTTAGCTACAGAAGTTAATCACTTATGTCTTTAGATGAATGCACACTTAGACGTAGACATGTAGCTTAGAAGGTATATAAGCTCTGGAAAACTTTGTAATTTTGAGTTGGTCTGGGGATAATCTCCAGGCCTTCTCCCTGTACCCGGTTACAGAAACAACTCCTTCCTTTCCCCGTTCATCTGCATCTGGTTATTGGGCCGGAGAATAAGCAGCCCCACCCTCAGTTTGGTCCGGAAACACTCCTGTTAAAGGGAGGAGCACAGGAGCATACCAGAACACTCTTCTGCCAAGACAACTTCCAGACTGGGGACTAAGTCTCTGGACCCCAGGGTGGGGAAGCCTGGGCCCCCATCTCAGGGGGTTCCTCATCGGCTACCCCAGGAGCTAGTGCAAGGCCGAAGCCACGTCTGGGCGACACGGGGCGGGGCGGGCTGGGTGCAGCAGGGAGCCCTCCCATTCTGGGCATCCTGCCTCTGCCAGGGCTGTGCTCCTAGGTGGAGCCACCGCCTGCGCCTGCACCGCCTGCAGGACCCAGGTCTGTGCCTTCTGCTTCCCTCAGCCTCGCAGAGCCTCCCCGCCCCGGGCTCCCGCAGCTGCAACGCTGGGCAGGGAAGCCGGATCTCCATGACAACGTTGACGTCATCGGCCCCGGGCTGGGAACTGCCTCCCGCCCCCAGCAGCGGCCAGGCCCAGCCCCAGCCCCAGCCCGGATCTGCAGCAGCTGGGACCCCCAGGGGGGTTGGCGCCGCAGACCCTGTCCTCTGACCTTCCCGTCCCGGCCACCAGGGGCAGACAGGCGTGAACAGACCAGCCGGGCTCTCACCTGCCTGCCAACTTCCCGAGATCCCGCTTCTTCCCGCCCTTCCCTTTTGTCCTCAAATTGCTCTCAGCTGGTTGCAAGCTCAACAGACCTTGCTTCCTGTTTCATTAACTGGAAGCCCCCTCCCGGGAGAATGTGCATTTTAATAGAATGTGGGGAGTGATGAGCTCGCTGCTCCCTCGACGGCTTCACCTCTGCCTCCCTTTACTCCACAATAAAGAACAACTCCCAGATTATCATATAGCCCCTCCCCCATCCCGGGCGTCTACCCCGTAACAGCTTCCCACTGCCCTAGTGCTGCGACTTCAGAGACCTCGGCTCTCCGCAGCGACTCAGGCCCCCGTACCTCCTCCTGCTCCTCCTCCTCCTCCCTTCCAGCATCTGTTCCGCCGCCGAATTGCCAGGCTCTGCCTCGGGGCCTCCGCACATGCTCTTCCCTCTGCCTGCAAGGCGGTTCCCTCCTCCGCCTCCCCTCGGGCTGGAGACTCCAGCTTCTCTCCAGGTCTAGGCTCGCAGGTGAGCTCAGTGCTGCCCCCTCTTGAAGGCGCTCACAGCAGCCTGCACTTCCTTTCGGCCCTCCGTGGCTGTCCCGAGGGTGAGGACAGTTAACAATGAAGTACTGTGTGTTTCCAAACAGCTACAGGAGGCGTCTGAATGTTCTCACCACAAAGCAGTGATCAAGGTTTGGGGTGATGGATTTGCTCGTTAACCTGATTTGATCATTACACAATGTGTACATGTATGGAAACCTCGCGTTACACCCATAAATAGGTACCATTGCCAAGTGTATCTGAGACAGGGCTCGATCAATCGAGAGAGTTTATTTTGCAAGGTTTAAGGACGTGCCTGTGACACAGCCTCAGGAGATCCTGATATGTGTCGAAGGTGGTCAAGGTACAGCTTCTTTTTATGCATTTTAGAGAGGCATAATACATCAATATGTGCAAGATGGACATTGGTTCCATCTGGAAGGCTGGGGCAACCCAAAGGGAGCAGGGGCTTCCAGGTTGTAAGTAGATGTAAATTTTTTCTGTTTGCCAATTGGTTGAAAAAGTTATTATCTGTAGTAAGAAATGTCTGAGTCATGGCCAGGTGCCGTGATGTCAGCATTTTGGGAGGCCAAGGTGAGTGGATCACTTGGGGTCAGGAGTTTGAGACCAGCCTGGCCAACATGGTGAAACCCTGTCTCTACTAAAAATACAAAAATTAGCCGGGTGTGATGGCACATGCCTGTAATCGCAGCTACTTGGCAGGTTGAAGCGGGCTGAACCTGGGAGGTGGAGGTTCCAGTGAGCCAAGATCACGCCACTGCAGTCCAGCCTGGACAACACAGTGAGACCCTGTCAAGAAAAGAAAGAAAAAAGAAACAAACAGAGAGAGAAAGGGAGAGAGAGAGAAAGGAAGGAAGGAAGAGAGGAAGGGAAGGAGGGAGGGAGGAAGGAAAAAAAGAGCCAGGTGTGGTGGTTCATGCTTGTAATCCCAGCACTTTGGGAGGCCGAGGCGGGTGGATCACGAGGTCAGGAGATCAAGACCATCCTGGCTAACATTGTGAAACCCCGTCTCTACTAAAAATACAAAAAAATTAGCTGTGCATGGTGGCAGCGCCACCATGCACAGCTACTCAGGAGGCTGAGGCAGGAGAATGGCGTGAACCCAGGAGGCGGAGCTTGCAGTGAGCCAAGATTGCGCCACTGAACTCCACCTCCAGCCTGGGAGACAGAGAGAGACTCCGTCTCTAAAAAAAAAAAGAAAGAAAAAAGAAAGGAAGGGAGGAATAAAGAAAGAGAAAAGAAAGGAAGGGAGGAATAAAGAAAGAAAGAAAATGTCTGAGTTGCAATATGGGTTGTGCAGACCAAGGTTTTCTCATGCAGATGGTGCCTCCACGTAGCAGGCTTCAGAGAGAATAGGTTGTAAATGTTTCTTATCAGACTTAAGGTCTGTGTTAAAGCTGGAGGGTATAATGAGAAATGTCCAACCCCCTCTTCCAGGACGGCCTGAACTAGATTTTCAGGTTAATTCTAGAATGTCCTTGGCTGAGAGGAGGGGTCCGTTCAGAAGGTTGCAGGGCCTTACAATTTTATTTTTGGTTTACAGTGTCTGTTAAAAACAAAATAAAATGCAAAACAAAAAGGAAACTGATTTGTATGATCATTTGTTTAGCAGTTGCCTCCACCCCCAGACTGTATGTGGCCTGAGGGTGAGGATGGCATTAGTTCTATTCATTCCTGAGTCCCTAGCATGCAGGTCACACAGTGAGTGCTCAACACATATTTTTAGACAGCCTTATTGAGGTATAATTCATACACCATTCAGTTCACCCTTAGAAAGTGTACAGTGCAGTGGTATTTAGTGTATTCAGAACTGTGCAGACCTCATTATGTTGGATTTTAGAATGTTTTCATTACCCAAAAATGATACCCTGTACCTGTGGGCAGTCACCCTTCTATCCCCCATCTCCCTCAGCCCTAAGCAAGCACTAACCTACTTTCTGCTTCTATAGACACTCTGGATGTTCGTATAAATGGAATCACACAGTATGTGCACTTTTGTGACTGACTTCTTCCACTTAGCACAGACTTTTAAGGTTCTATTTGATACATTGTGCTCAATGAATAAATGAATGGGTGACTGGATGAATGAAAGGCTGTGAGAAGCAAAGGCAGGGCCCTCTCCTGATGGGATGATGGGCAGTGGAAAGGAGGGCTCTGGGTACACTTTGGGATCCACGTCTAATAAGGATGCAGCTCTGACTGAGTCTACAACTGCGCGCCCCAGGCACATCTCTGAGGGTCTGCAGCCCAAGATCAAAATACCAGTCTTGTGGCCCAACCCCTGAGTTTAGATGTAGGTCAGAGGCTGGGCGTGGTGGCTCACACCTGTAATCCCAGCACTTTGGGAGGCCGAGGCCGGTGGATCACGAGGTCAGGAGATCGAGACCATCCTGGCTAACACGGTGAAACTCCGCCTCTACTAAAAATACAAAAAATTAGCCGGGCGTGGTGGCGGGCGCCTGTAGTCCCAGCTACTCGGGAGGCTGAGGCAGGAGAATGGCGTGAACCTGGGAGGTGGAGCTTGCGGTGAGCCGAGATCGTGCGACTGCACTCCAGTCTGGGAGACACAGCGAGACTCCATCTCAAAAAAAAAAAAAAAAAAAAAGATGTAGGTCAGAAGACCTACCCACCGCCTCTCGTTCCACGAGAAGAACTGCTTTCTGTTCTTCACACTGGCATTTTTCATTCATTCATTCATTTATTCCACAGGGTCATGGTTATAATCTACAAGTCCTTTGTAAATGAATATACTCTTTTTTTTTTTTTTTTTTTTTTTTTTGAGACGGAGTCTCGCTCTGTCGCCCAGGCTGGAGTGCAGTGGCGCGATCTCGGCTCACTGCAAGCTCCGCCTCCCGGGTTCACGCCATTCTCCTGCCTCAGCCTCCTGAGTAGCTGGGACTACAGGCGCCCGCCACCGCGCCCGGCTAATTTTTTGTATTTTTAGTAGAGACGGGGTTTCACCGTGGTCTCGATCTCCTGACCTTGTGATCCGCCCGCCTCGGCCTCCCAAAGTGCTGGGATTACAGGCGTGAGCCCGGCCATATACTCTTTTTTAAAAAAATCAATTGCAAGAGACAGATGGTGGTTCTCAATTGAGACTTTGGGTTAGACCTGGGAATCTTACCTCTGCAAGTCCATTCTGTCAGAACTCATTCCAGGAGGTCATGCCTGAGACCGTTAGTGCTTGGTCTCAGTGTTTGATGGGACAGTGCTCCCAAGGGGCTTGGAAGGCCTCTCTGTGAACATGGATGCTAAGTAGAAATGATTTTACCAACATGTAAATGCTGTCTCAATTCCTGCCTCTCAGTGCCCCAATTCCTTTTGTTTGGTTTTTGTTTTGTTTTGTTTTGTTTTTGAGATGAAGTCTTGCTCTGTCACCTAGGTTGGAGTCCAGTGGCATGATCTTGGCTCACTGCAACCTCTGCCTCCCAGGTTGAAGCAATTCTCCTGCCTCAGCCTCTCAAGTAGCTGGGAGTACAGGCATCTGCCACCACGCCCGGCTAATTTTTCTACTTTTAGTAGAGATGGGGTTTTGCCATGTTGGCCAGCCTGATCTCAAGATCCTGACCTCAAGTGATCCACCTGCCTCAGCCTCCCAAAGTGTTGGGATCACAAGCATAAGCCACTGCACCTGATCAGTGCTGCACTCCTTATTATATGGCCACTGCCTTGGCTACTGGTTTATAGAAATTCTAGAACTGCATTGTCTATACAGCAGCCACCAGCTATACATGGCTGCTACAGAGCACTTGAAATGTAGCTGGTGTGAACTGAGATATGCTCTAAATGTGAAACACACACTAGATTTTGAAGACTTAGTATGGGGGAAAAATATGTAAACTATCTCATTAGTCATTTTTTATATTGACTACACATTGAAATAATATTTTGGATATGTGAGGTTAAATAATATATATTGTCACAGCATTTTGGGAGGCCAAGGCAGGTGGATCACCTGAGGTCAGGAGTTGGAGACCAGCCTGGCCAACGTGGTGAAACCTGGTCTCTACTAAAAATACAAACAAATTAGTCAGGCGTGGTGGCAGGTGCCTATAATCCCAGCTACTCGGGAGGCTGAGGCAGGAGAATCGCTTGAACCCGGGGGGCGGATGTTGCAGTGAGCCAAGAACACGCCATTGTACTCCAGCCTGGGCGACAAGAACGAAACTCCTTTAAAAAAAAAAAAAGAAAAAAGAAAGAAAAGAAAAGGAAGAAAGGAAAAAAAGAAAGAAAAGAAGAGAAAAATATATTGTCAAAATTAATTTCACCTGTTTCTTCCTCCTTTTTAAAATGTGGCTACCATAACATTTAATTTTATCTACATGGCTTGTCTTATTTCTTTTAAACAGGGTACAGGTATGGTCTGAAGCATCCCATATCTGTGATGGATGCATCTCCAGGGCTGTGAAATGCATTACTGCTGTTCACAAAACAGCCCACAGGGAATCATAGTCTCCCACCTGCCCTGCCCAGCGGTAGCCAGCGAATGGGTAGGGAGAGCCCCAGAGAGGAGCTGCTTCCAGGGTAATCCTGGTCCCAGGAAGTAGTGGGATTGCAGAGCCTCCTTCCCAGTGGATCTGAAAGCCCTGTCTCCTCCCTGGCAAATCAAAGAGGAGGAACATGCCTGGTGTTCTGGGGGGAAACGGTGCATTGCTCTTGCCGGCATAGTTACAGAACAAACGGCCTAGAGATCTGTCACCAGGAGCGAGGAGGAGTCTCTTTCATCCTGTCCTCATCCTTCCGGTTCTGCAGAGATGACCCAAAATGCTCCAGAGAAGGTTTCACTACAGTGATGAGTGGATCCGGCACGTGGATTTCTTTGCTGACAGACATCTCCCTGACAAATCAGAGGGAAGCTAGTCCAGGCTTTTTGTACATGCAACCTATGCAGTCACACAGAACTGAGCTTAAAAGGGTCCTGTGCTTGGTTTAATGCTCTGCTAATGTTTTCTTAAAATTCTTAATCATTTTTGGAACAGGGAGCTTGCATTGTCATTTTTCACTGGGCTCTGCAATTGACGTCACCAGCTCTGAGCCCAGGGCTGCTCCAAATTGAAAGCGCACAAGAAATACCTGAAGATCTTGTTAATACACAGATTCTGACTCAGGAGGTCTGGGGTGAGCCCTGAAGCTCTACATTTCTCATGAGCTCTCCAGGAATGCTGATGCCGCCGGCCCACGGCCAGACATTGAGCAGCAAGGCTTCTAGACCAGTGGTCTCAGCCCTGGCTGCACACGAGACTCAGTTAACAAGCTTTTCCACATCACACATCCAGGCCGCACCCCAGAGTCAGTAGGTTTTAAAGCTCCTCAGGTGATTCCAATGTGTAGCCAAGGCTTCTAAGGCAGCGCTTCTCAAATTCTGTGTGCACACAAATCAGCTGCAGACCTTGTTAACAATGTAGATTGGGCAGGGCACAGTGGCTCATGCCTGCATTCCAAGCACTTTGGGAGACCGAAGTGGGCAGATCACCTGAGGCCAGGAGTTTGAGACCAGCCTGGTTAACATGGCAAAACCCCGTCTCTACTAAAAATACAAACAATTAGCCAGGTGTGGTGGCAGGCACCTGTAATCCCAGCTGCTCAAGAAGCTGACGCAGGAAAATTGCTTGAACCTGAGAGGCGCGGGCATAGACTGCAGTGAGCCGAGATCACGCCATTGCACTCCAGCCTGTGCACCAAGAGTGAAACTCCATCTCAAAGAAAAAAACAAAAAGCCAAAAAAACCAATGTAGTTTCAGGCCTGGTGTGGTGGCTCACACCTGTAACCCCAGTACTTTAGGAGTCTGAGGTGGGAGGGTCGCTGGGGCCCATGAGCCCAGGAGTTCAAGGCTGCAATGAGCTATGATCACTGAATTGCACTCCAGCCTGGATGACAGAATGAGACCCTATCTCTAAAATAAACTAGGCTGGGCACAGTGGCTCACACCTGTAATCCCAGCACTTTGGGAAGCCAAGGTAGGCAGATCACTTGAGACCAGGAGTTCAAGACCCACCTGGCCAAAACGGTGAAACCTTGTCTCTACTAAAAATACAAAAAATAGCTGAATATGGTGGTGGGTGCCTGTGGTCCCAGCTACTTGGGAGGCTGAGGCAGGAGAATTCGCTTGAACGTGGGAAGTGGAGGCTGCAGTGAGACAATATTGTGCTACTGCGCTCCAGCCTGGGTGAGAGAATGAGACTCCATCTTAAAAATAAAATAAAATAATTAAAATGCAGATTCTGATTCGTCATATCCAGGTGGATCCTGAGACTGCATTTCTAGCTAACTCTCCTGCCATACGAAGGCTGTGCATACCTGGATCACAGGTGGAGAAGCAAAGCTCTAGACTCAGTCAATTGTCTATTTCTGGTTAGTATCAGCATTGCAGTGCGGACAGAAAGGAAAGGCAGCACTAGGGTTTTCAGGGCCTCGTCTGTATGTGGATGGAGTACACTGAAAAAATAAAGTCAAATATCCCACCATGTGTACATGTGCAGGTTGTGAACTGCACAAGTATGCCACATCTATGGGAATCCGTCCCTACCATAGCTTTGTATATTTATGATGACAATTTTCCAGCAGATGGCAGTAGAGTGTTTTAAGGAAGGGACACAATGTTCATCAAGAGGCTTCATAAGGATGGGCAAGTGTTGCTTTGATAGAAGTCAGGGTGCCACCACTCCCTCTCCTGAGTCCAGACACAACAGAGAGGAGGAACAGCCACCTTTTCATTGAAAGAAAAAATCTCGCTGGGCACAGTGGATCACACCTGTAATCCCAGTACTTTGCAAGGCTGAGGCAGGAGAATTACTTGAATCCAGGAGTTCGAGACCAGCCTGGGCAATGAAGGGAGGCCCTCGTCTCTTAAAAACAAAAAATTTAAAATTTAAAAATTAGCAAGGCATGGTGGTGTGCACCTGGAGTCTCACCTGCTCAGGAGGCTGAGGCAGGAGTATCTCTTGAGCTTAGGAGTTGGAGGCTGCAGTGAGCTAAGAGGTACGATCGAACCACTGCACTGCACCCTGAGTAACAGAGTGAGACCCTATCTCAAAACAAACAAACAAAAAAAAAACAATCTTTTTTGATGTTGCTTTTTTTATTGAGATGAAATACATAAAACATAAACCATTTAAAATTTTTTATTTCGGTGATGTTTAGAATATTCACAATGTGTGCGACCACCACCTCTAGTTACAAAACATCTTCCTCCTCCCAAAAGAAAACCCCACAACCACTAAGGAGTCACTGCCTATTCTTCCTTCCCTCCCATCCCTGGCAAACACCAGTCTGCTCTCTGTCCCCATAGATCTGCCAGTTTGGGATGTTCCAAATACAGAATCCTACAATATGTGGTCTTTTGTGTCTGGATAATTTCACCTAGCATGAGGTTTTTGAAGTTCATCTGAATCATAGAATGTATCAGCATTTCATTCCTTTTTATGACCAAATAGAATTCCATTATCTATGTGTACCACATTTATATATTTATTTATTTGTGATGGACAAAATTTCTCTTTTAATTTTTTTTTTTTTGGACAGAGTTTTGCTCTTGTTGCCCAGGCTGGAGTGCAATGGTGCGATCTTGGCTCACTGCAACCTCACCTCACGGATTCAAGTGATTGTCCTGCCTCAGCCTCCCAAGTAGTTGGGATTACAGGCATGCACCACCACACCTGGCTAATTTTGTATTTTTAGTAGAGACGGGGTTTCTCCATGTTGGTCAGGCTGGTCTCCAACTCCTGACCTCAGGTAATCCACCTGCCCTGGCCTCCCAAAGTGCTGGGATTACAGGTGTGAGCTACCGTGCCTGGCTCCTCTTTTACAATTTTATTTATTTTTTCCTCTGCTTTTAAAGGCAACGTAAATGGACAAAATTTTCAGTGTTTCCACTTGATGCCACTTTTTAAAAGTTGATGTGCAACATATATGGTAACTTACACAAATCTTAAGTGTAGAGCTCTGTGAATGTGTAAACATCTGTGTAACCACAGATCAAGATGTGGAAGGTTCTTGCTCCCCTTGTATTTGTCCATTTTCACACTGCTATAAAGATACTACCTGAGATTGGCTAATTTATAAACAAAGGAGGTTTAATTGACTCACAGTTCTGCATGGCTGGGGAGGCCTCAGGAAACTTACAATCATGGCGGAAGGGGAAGCAAACACGTCCTTCTTCACAAGGCAGCAGGAGAGAGAAGAATAAATGAGACAGGAACTTCCAAACACTTATAAAACCATCAATCTTGTGAGAACTCACTCACTGTCATGAGAACAGCATCGGCAAAACTGTTCCCATGATCCAATCACCTCCACCAGGTTTCTCCCTCAACACCTGGGGATTACAATTCAAGATGCGATTTGGGTGGGGACACAGAGCCTAATGGTATCACCCTTCCCAGTCAATAACAACCCCCCTTACAGAGATAACCAATATTGTGACTTCTATCATCATAGATGATTTGTGCCTATTCATGAATTTCTACAAATTGAATCATACAGCAAATCCTTTGTTTCTGGCTCCTGCCACACGACATAATACTTACCCAATTATTTTGTGTCATTGTGCATATCAGTCGTCAATTCTTTTTCTCCTGTTTTGTAGAATTCCATCTTATGAATACGTCACCGTTTATCTTTCCATTCTCCCGTTAATGGAGACATTTGTATTGCTCCACTGTTTGGCTCTCCCACACTTGGTTTATTCATTCTTCTGACAGTGGACATTTGGGTTGCTTCCACTTTTTGGCTATTATAACTAATGCCACTATAAACATTCTTATTTGTGTCTTCTGGTGGATGGATGAGCTCAGTGCTCTTGAGCTCTTCTCCTGCACATGCAGGAGTGGAGTTGCAGGGTCCTAGGGTAGGCATATGTTTAGCTTTAGTAGGTAGGCTCTCCAAAGTGGTTGAACCCATCTATCCTCCCATTAGTGATGCATGAGAGTTTCTTTCAGCAACCACCTCCATCTCTGAAAACAATGCAAATTGGTTCTCAGGCTCCCAATGGCAGAGCCCTACCAGGTTGGCCAGGAGGCCCCTCTGTCACTGATGGTCCAGGAAGGTATACCTGGTGGCTGTGCAGTTTTCCTGGTAGAGTCTTCCTGGCCTGCCTCAGGAAGGGCTGCCCCTTCAACCTATTCCTCTGTCCTCTAACATGGTTAGTCATTGTCTTAGTCTGGGCTTTCCTAGGAGCAGACACTGAGATAAAGATTTTCATTTGAGAGTTGGTCCCAGGAAATACCAATGGGACAATGAGAAAATGAAGTGGAGAAGGGAAGGAAATCCTAACAAGCCTGTGAGCACTGAGGGCAGCTGGAGATCAATCCCAGGGAGGCACCCTGGGAGCCAGAGGAGAACATGGGCCTCAGAACTCTACACTCCCCATGAGGAGTGAGGGAACTGGGGTATTGATACACTACTTCCCATATGTCATTGGTTGAGGGCTGCTGCCTGGGCAGAGGTGTTAATTCTAGGCCCTTGCAGCCTGCCTTAGGAAATCAGCCAAGGAAACTGAAAGTTAACCTTGACTCCGTGTGCACCCTCCCTCCATACCAGCGACCATGTGTTGCCATTTTAAGCCTGAGCTTCCCTTGAATCTGTGTGTTTCTTCACAGGGTGCAAGCCCCAGACCCGTACCCATCCATTTACCAACAGCGGAGGGATCTTCCCACAGTGCCTGGGTTATAACCTTGGCTCTCTCCCCTGCTTACCATGGACCTTGACCAAGAGATCCAGACTTTCCTGGCCTCAACTTCCCCGTCAATAAGGGGTCATGTTAGCATCTGCCTTGTAGGCTTGCTTCAGTGTAGTCCTATAAAATCCTTCCTACTGTGCCTGGTACACAGAGGGTGCTATGTAAGTGTTTTGTTTTAAAAATGAGTAAAACAATTGCAACCTTTTTTTTTTTAAATTGCGCATACCTCTCAGGACAAATCCCAGACTCCTAAATATGATTCATTAGTCTTTGGCTGGTCTCACCTCCACCTTCCCCTAACAGTGTGCTGCATGATGGCCCCAGGACATACATCCACCTGGAACCCGCAAATGTGACCTTATTTGGAAAAACAGTCTTTGGGGCCCGGTGTGGTGGCTCACACCTATAATCTCAACACTTTGGGAGGCTGAGGTGGGAGGATCTCTTGAGCCCAGGAGTTCAAGACCAGACTGGGCAACATAGTGAGACTCCATCTCTACAAAACATTTTTAAAAATTAGCTGGACATGGTAGTGCACATCTGTAGTCCCAGCTACTACGAGATTGAGGCAGGAAGATTACTTGAGTATGGGAGTTTGAGGCTGCAGTGAGCCACGATTGTGCCACTGGGTGACAGAGCCAGACCCAGAAAGAAAGAGAGAGGGGAGGGGAGATGAGGAGAGAGAGAGGAGGGGAGGGGAGGGGAAGAGACTGGACTGCAAAGATTGCAGTTGTGATTAAGGATCTCAAGACGAAGTCATCCCGGATCATCCAGGCGAGCCCTGGGTTGCTTCCACGTTTTGGCTATGAAGTCCAGCGGCATGTGTCCTTATAAGAAGGGAGAGGACAGACAGGCGATGAGGCCATGTGAAGATGGAGGTGGAGGCTAGTGCTGCAGCCACAAGCTAAGGAGCACCAGGAGCCATTGGAAGCTGCAGGGGTAGGGCATGGGTCCTCCCCGGTGCCTTCAGAGGAAGCACAGCTCTGCCTACAACTTGATTTTAGGCTTCTCCAAACTGCTAGATAACAACTTTCTATTGTTTTAAGCCACTCAGTTCGTGGTAAGTTGCTACAACTGATATACTCTGTAACCAAGCACTTAGTAACAAAGTACCCAAAAGGAGGCCACTTAAAATAAGAGATTCATCTTCATCTTCTCACACTCTGGCAGCTAGAAATCCCAGTCTTGGTGTCTTTCTGAGGGCTGTGAAGGGGAAGCTGCCACATCCTCCCTCCTGGCTTCTGGTGTTCACTGGCCGTCTTTGGCTTGCGACTGTACCACCCTAGTCTCTGCCTTCATCCTCACGTGGCCTCTCCCTGTCTCTGTCCCTTCACTCTGACATCCCTCTATGTATATCTCTGTGTCCAAACTTTCTCCTTCCAGCTGGGCATGATGGCTTATGCCTGTAATCCCAGCACTTTGGAAGGCTGAGGCAGGTGAATCACTTAAAGCCAGGAGTTCGAGACTGCCTGGCCAACATGGTGAAACCCCGTCTCTACTAAAAATACAAAAAAAATTAGCCGGATGTGATGGTACATGCATGTAATCGCAGCTACTCGGGAGACTGAAGCAGGAGAATCACTTGAACCTGGAAGGCGGAGGTTGCAGTGAGCTGAGATCACACCACTGCACTCCAGCCTGGGCGACAGAGCAAGACTCAAAAAAAAAAAAAAAAAAAAACAATTCTCCTTCTCAAATCGGTACCAGTCATATTAAACTTGTGCTCACCCTAATGATCTCACTTTAACTTGATCACCTCCGTAAAGACCCTATTCCCAAATAAAGTCACATTCTGAGGAACTGCAGCTTAGGACTTCAACATATCTTTTTTGGGGGCTACAATTCAACCCTGACAATAGCACCCCCCTCAAGCCCATCGCACTTCCCACTGGCTGTTCCCAGCCTATATCCAGCTCTGGTCTGTGGCCAAATCTTTGCACACTCCCTTTTCCTCTCTGGTGACTCAGCAAACATTTCATTCTTCATTCTGTACAGTATCACCTCCTCCAGGAAGTCTCCCGTGATGCCCATAGGCCTGGGTTCACTGCCCACCATCTGTGCCTGCCATAGTGTCCTGTCATGGCATTTGTCATGCAGTATGTGACTGACTCCTTGTCAGCATGCTTGGGTGCTGAGCCTCCGGAGGACAAGGGCCATGTCTCTTGCTACTGTTTCTTCTTTCTCTAAACCACTTTATTGCAGTCTAATCAACATACAAGAAGCCATACATATTTAACTCATACAACTCAATGAGTATGAAGGTGAGTATACAGCTGTGAAACCATATTGAAACCGCCTTTGCAAAATTATAACAGGATAAATTATGGCAGTGAAAGAAATCAGACCTAACCGACTCCATCTTGCTTCTAACCTTTACACTGTTCTTGTTCATTCCTAGGTGTAGGCCGAACTAACTTTGGGAAGGAATTCAGTTCATACTTTTACTCTGAAACAAAATTGATAACAGCCCTTTCCCAGAAAGACCCTCTTCTTGCCTGGGGACCAGACTGCCTTTGCAGTACTAACAAATTAGCTACAAGATTAGAAATTACAGTTTAGGGCCGGGAGCAGTGGCTTACGCCTGTAATCCCAGCAGTTTGGGAGGCCGAGGTGGGTGGATCACCTGAGGTCAGGAGTTCGAGATAAGCCTGGGTAACTCGGTGAAACCCCATCTCTTCTAAAAATACAAAATTAGCCGGGCGTGGTGGCACATGCCTGTAATCCCAACTTCTCGGGAGGCTAAGGCAGGAGAATCGCTTGAACCTGGGAGGCGGAGGATGCGGTGAGCTGAGATTGCGCCACTGCATTCTAGCCTGGGCAACAAGAGTAAATCTCTGTCTCACCAAAAAAAAAAAAAAAAAAAAAAATTTAGGGGGTCATGCAGTTTAGGGGTCATGCAGCCTCTGGCTCCAAGAGTATGAACCTTCCCCAGATTGCTCCTGGGGATAACATCACTATTGTAAAACCTAAGATTAGTGCTTGAGATATTTTGTAGACCCTGCGCTCATGGATCAGCTGACACCACCCAGACAAGTCATCTGGCTCAACCAGTTCTGCCATCCCACCCAGGGACAGAAAACAGCAAGAAAACTTCACTTCAACCCCCTGTGATTCCATCTCCAAAGCCACCAATCAGCACTCCCCACTTCCCAAGCCCCTACCCGCCAAATTATCTTTAAGAACTCTGATTCCCAAATACTCAAGGAGACTGATTTGAGTAATAATAAAACTCTGGTCTCCCGCACAGCTGGCTCTGCGTAAATTACTCTTTCCCCACTGCAATTCCCCTGTCTTGATAAATTGGCCCTGTCTAGGCAGTGGGCATGGTGAACCCGCTCGGTGGTTACATACAAGAAGCCTAGTTGTATACAACTACTCATCTAGTTGTATTTAACGCATACAACTAGATGAGTATGGGGACGAGTATACAGCCACGAAACCATACTGAAACTGCCTCTGCAAAATTGTAACAGAGTAAATTATGGCAGTGAAAGAAATCAGACCTAACCGACTCCATCTTGCTTGTAACCTTTAAGCTGTCCTTGTTCATTCCTGGGCGTAGGCCGAACTAACTTGGGGAAGGAACTCAGTTCATGGTTTGACTCTGAAACAAAATTGTTAACAGCCCTTTCCCAGAAAGACCCCCTTCTTGCCTGAGGACCAGACTGCCTTTGCAGGACTAACAAATTAGCGACAAGATTAGAAATTACAGTTTAGGGGTCATGCAGCCTCTGGCTCCAAGAGTCTGAACCTCCCCCAGATTGCTCCTGGGGATAACATCGCAGTCTGTGCCCTAAACCTTTCCATCTCCTTCAAAAGTTTCCTCCCACCCTAGTTATTTGTCACTATGATTGTGTGTGATAATAACATCTCCATGCTTAGCAAATTTTAAGTATATACTATAATATCGTTCACCGTATGGTACATCTCAAGGGCTTTTCCATCTTGCATACCTGAAACTTTGTTCCCTTTGACGAATATCTCCCCACTTCGTCCTCCCCTCAGCCCTTGGCAACCACCATTCCACTTTCCGTTTCTATGAGTTTGATTATTTTAGATTCCTCATTTAAGTGGTATCGTGCAGTATCTGTCCTCCTGTGCCTGGTTTTCTTCACTTAGCACACCATGCCTTCCAGGTTCCTCCACATTGTTGCAAATAGCAGGATTTCCTTCTTTGTAAAGGCGTAAAGGAACACCACTTTGGAATGGTGTTGCATTGTGTATATATCACATTTTCTTTATCCATTCATCTGCTGATGGACAATTGGGCTGATTCTGTGTCTTGACTGTCATGGATAGTACTGCAGTGAACATGACAGTGCAGGTCTCTTCTCTAGATCCTGGTTTTAATTCCTTTGGGTATGTCCCCAGAAGTGTGATTGCTGGATCATACATGGTAGTTCTGTTTTTCGTTTTTTAAGGAAGCTCCATACTGTTTTCCATAGTAGCTATCCACCAATTTACATTCTCAGGGACAAGGTACCAGGGGTCCCCTTTTGTCTGCACCCTCGCACCCTCGCCATTTGTTATCTTTTGTTTTTGATAATAGCCACACCTAACAGGTGTCAGGTGGTATCTCACTGTGGTTTTCATTTGCATTTCCTTGATGATAAGTGCCTTTTTTCTTTCTTTCTTTCTTTCTTTCTTTTTTTTTTTTTTTTTTTTTTTGAGACTGAGTCTGGCTCTGTCACCCAGGCTGGAGTGCAGTGGCCGGATCTCAGCTCACTGCAAGCTCCGCCTCCCGGGTTCACGCCATTCTCCTGCCTCAGCCTCCCGAGTAGCTGGGACCACAGGCGCCCGCCACTTCGCCCGGCTAGTTTTTTGTATTTTTTAGTAGAGACGGAGTTTCACCGTGTTAGCCAGGATGGTCTTGATCTCCTGACCTCGTGATCCGCCCGTCTCGGCCTCCCAAAGTGCTGGGATTACAGGCTTGAGCCACCGCGCCCGGCCTCTTTCTTTTTTTTTTTTTTTGAGATGGAGTCTCACTCTGTCACACAGGCTGGAGTGCAGTGACGTGATCTCAGCTCACTGCAACCTCTGCCTCCCAAGTTCAAGCAATTCCCCTGCCTCAGCTCCCGAGGAGCTGGGATTACAGGCGTTCACCACCATGCTGGGCTAATTTTTTGTATTTCTAGTAGAGATGGGGTTTCACCATGTTGGCCAGGCTGGTCTTGAACTCCTGACCTTGTGATTTGCCTGCCTCAGCCTCCCAAAGTGTTGGAATTACAGGCATGAGCCACCATGCCCGGCCCCTTTGCTCATTTTTATTTCTATCAAACAAATTCTGACAGACCTTTGCCCATTGATTGATTGATTGATTGATTGAGATAGAGTCTCGCTCTGTCACCCAAGCTGGAGTGCAGTGGTGCGATCTTGGCTCACTGTAAGCTCTGCCTCCCGGGTTCACACCATTCTCCTGCCTCAGCCTACCGAGTAGCTGGGACTACAGGCACCCGCCACCACGCCTGGCTAATTTTTTGTATTTTTAGTAGAGACAGGGTTTCACCGTGTTAGCCAGGGTGGTCTTGATCTCCTGACCTCGTGATCCGTCCACCTCAGCCTTCCAAAGTGATAGAGTTACAGGCGTGAGCCACCGCGCCCGGCCCCTTTGCCCGTTTTTTAATTGGGTTATTTGGTTTTTTTGTTATTGAGCTGTAGGTCTTTTGCTTCTTCTCACATGTTTTCTAGCACTCCCCCCGGACCTGTTGGAAGTGGGCCCTCAGTAATGAATTGCTGGATGCATGAGTGGATGAACGAGGCCAAGCCCTTTTCCAAGATTCTCTGACCTCTTTTTTCTTAGTGTGCTCTTGGGGAGCTTCTAGCAAAGTCTAGCTACCTTTAGAGCAGCCTGTCAGTCACAAATGACAGCTCAGCTTACCAGGTTCTCATGTTGCACAGCGGTGGGGAGCGCCATTCACACTGCAGCGTAAGTGACCGGAAAACAGCACATTCTAAGGCAGGCGCTGTAAGTGGGGCAGCCTGGAGATGTGCATTGCCGGGCAGCCCCAGAGCTGAGTTTGTAAGAATCCAATTGTTGCTCTCTTCGGTGAGCTTCACACTGCTCCCAATGACAGGGTCTGTCTTAAATTTCCTGAATTAATACTCCTGTCCCAGGCATGGGGTTAGATTTCTGTTGGACTCTCACTGGGCCCATCTGGGGCTGGCACCAACCGTTGCTGGTTTTGCTTGGAGGTGGGGGACGGTCATTGAGGTAGGTCCTCGCAGAGGACCCCTCAGAGAGAAGAGAATTATGGAGAAAAGGAAGGAAGTGCTAGCTATGAAGGGTGGGTGGGGCTCCAGGCTAGGTAATTAACAAGGGATGCAGAGGCACCCAGGAACCAGTAACCGAGGGGAGCTCTTACCACTCCCGGGTTGAAGGGCGAGGGGAGTACACGGTGTAACTCAGTGCAGCTGGGAGGAGGCACAGGCCAGGTGTGACCATCGCAGAGGTGCAGGCAGGGTTAGGGACGCTGAGGCACCCAGGAACCAGCAAGGGGCAGTTCCCAGGCTAAGGCTGAAGGGGTGAAACAGGGAGCTGCATTAGTTCGAGAGCTGGAATCCTGGTGGGCAACCCATGGAGGGAGGCAACTCCTGCCAACAACAGGCACAGCGGCTGGGATGCCAGGGAAGACACCCCCTACTTCTTCCAGCAGGGAGCCTGCATTCTCTCCCTTTTTTTTTTTTGAGACTTTGAGACGGAGTCTTGCTGTGTCGCCCAGGCTGGAGTGCAGTGGCCGGATCTCAGCTCACTGCAAGCTCCGCCTCCCGGGTTCACGCCATTCTCCTGCCTCAGCCTCCAAGTAGCTGGGACTACAGGCGCGCACCACCACGCCCGGCTAATTTTTTGTATTTTTAGTAGAGACGGGGTTTCACCATGTTAGCCAGGATGGTCTTGATCTCCTGACCTCGTGATCCGTCCGCCTCGGCCTCCCAAAGTGCTGGGATTACCAGCTGAGCCTGCATTCTCTAGCCTCACCCAGTGGGCAGAGGAGCTCAGCTGCTGCCAGGCAGAGCAGGGAGGAGGGCTGAGTGTGGCCCCCGGCTGCACCTTTCCCCAACCCTTAGAGCAATGAACATTTAGAGCAATGAACGCCAGGCCCTACGCCAGTAGAGAGGGCAAGATGGAGCAGGCTGAAGTGTCTGGCTCACGCATGCACATGTCTATACCAGTAGCTGGTCATCTGGTCCGAGGATGGGATCTCAGGGAGCCAAGGGCTTTTTGGACTGTTCATTTGATGTCCTTGGTGAGGCCTGCCTATCACCCCCGCAGTCAAGAGCCCTCCTGTCGTTTTCCATAGTGCCTGTGTTCCCTGGGTGACCCGAGGAAGGCACTGCTGAGTGACGGACACTCTCACCCTTTTTTTTTCTTCTGAGATGGAGTCTCACTCTGTCGCCCAGGCTGGAGTGCAATGGCGAGATCTCGGCTCACTGCAACATCCACCTCCCAGGTTCAAGTGATTCTCATGCCTCAGCCTCATGAATAGCTGGGATTACAGGTGTGGGTCACTATACCTGGCTAATTTTTGTGTTTTTAGGAGAGATGGGGTTTCACTATATTGGCCAGGCTGGTCTCGAACTCCTGACCTCAGGTGATCCACCCGCCTCGGCCTCCCAAAGTGCTGGGATTATAGGTATGAGCCACTGCGCCCGGCCTTCTCACCTTTCTTAAAAAGACTTGGCAGAGGCCTCTAGAAGGAGGCCACCAGGGCACAGAGAGAGGTGTGGACAGGCGGGGCAGGTAGCAGAGGGAGCTGGATGGTGTGGGAAGGACAGGGTGGAGGCTGGCAGAGGCAGCTCCAGCCAGAGTCTCTGGAGAGATGGTTTCGGGCCAGGCCCACAGTGGAGAGGCAGAGGGCTGGATCATGGACATCCTGGATTTCTGTCAGCATGTGGGGACAGGACATGCCTGGGCTGAGGACAAGGACACCCCTGCTGAGCTGGGGGACCCTGGAGGGTGACAGGTTTAGGAAGAGGGGTGAAAACAAAGCATTTTTTCTTTCTTTTTTTGTTTTTGAGACGGGAGTCTTGCTCTGTCGCCAGACTGGAGTGTAGTGGCGCAATCTCGGCTCACTGTTATCTCCGCCTCCCTGTTTTAAGCGATTCTCCTGCCTCAGCCTCCCGAATAGCTGGGACTACAGGCACGCGCCACCGCGTCCCGCTAATTTTTGTATTTTTAGTAGAGACAGGGTTTCACCATGTTGGCCAGGATGGTCTTGATTTCTTGACCTTGTGATCCGCCCGCCTCGGCCTCCCAGAGTATTGGGAGTACAGGCGTGAACCGCCGCACCCGGCCAAGATAAAACATTTCTTTTCGGACTTGTCAAGATTGCCTCTGGAGACATCTAGGGGGAGTAGGCAGCTGAAGTGTGGGCCTAGGAACCTGGCACTGACCAGCAGCACAGCATCACCTGGAAGCTCGTCAGGAATGCAGATTCCTAGGCCCCACCTAGAGCTGTGGCATCAGTATCTGCATTTCCACAAGACCCCCCAGGTGGATGGAGGGCACATTCCGTGGAGTAGCTCTGGGCTAGAGCTTTTGTAAGGCCCTGCTGAACAGCAGCATTGACCTTGGTCTATGACGTGGAGTCTCAGCTGGGGAGCGAACTGTTCTCCATGGGACATGTGGCAACATCTGGAGACACTCTGGTTGTCATAAATGGGGAAGGGGTGCTACTGTTGGATAGAAGCCAAGGATGCTGTTCAACGTCTGGCAACAAACACAACAGCTCCCTGCAACAAAGATGGCTCTGGCCCCAGTAGCCAACAGCAGCCAGGGTGCTGAGCCCTGGTCCTCAGGAAGTGCGTGCAGATGAAAGTGAGGGCGTCTCAGTACTGTTGGAGCCTCGGACTTCCCACCTGGGCTTCACCCCCTCCTTGGACCTTCTCCCCCTGGGCGCCGAGACACCACACACAAAGGCCAGACGTTGATGAGTCACTTACAGTTTATTTTTGCCTGAAAGTATTTCACATCTCTTTGTACACAGCTACGTGACAGTAGTATTAACCATCAGGAAAAGCAACAGTGCGAGGGGAAAGGTGGCATGTCTTGTTTCTTCTTTTTTTTTTTTCTTTTTATTTTTTTCTTCTGCTTCTTCCTGCACCAGAGTGCTGTGAAGTATGGGACTGGAGGGGCGCGGGGAGAAAAAAAAGAAAACCAAACAACTAAAAACAACAACAAAAAACAAAACACAAAACGGAACACACTCACACACACACGAAATAAAACCTGGCACGGAAAATGAATTAAGACTGGAACCCAATTTCTTTTTTTTTCCTTTTTTAAAAAAATGAGGGCATCGTAGGGGGGTAATAAAGTCTACCTAGCAAAGTATAAAACGACAAAAGCATGGTTTCCATTGAATAAGATTAAATATATATAAAACAAGTACACTGACTGTGGGGTAGGTTTGGAGGTGCCGGAGGAGGGAAGTATTTGTGCTAAACCAACAGAAAAAAGGGCTGGGGGGAGAGGGGGACCCCAAATAAACCATCAACGGGCTGTTCTGTACAGTGAGGGCTTGTTAAGAAAAAGCCGACTGTTTATAAAAGAAACGGAGGTTGGTTTGTCTTCGGAACAGGTGGGGACAGAAGGAGCGTCCTCATTGCAGTGGTCACATGTGGAAGGTGGGTGGGGAGGGCAGTCGGGCTGGCGGAGGCAACGTATCTCTTTTCCCAAGAGACCATGCAGAGAGGTGGGCATGCATGGGGCCACGTGAAGCACACGATGGCAGGGGGAGCCCATGGGTGACAGAGTCTCCGTTGGGGACAGGGGACAGCAAAGGCTGACAGGGACAGGAGCTCCCTGGGGGTGGGGAACAGCTCTTTCACCGGGGTGGACTGGAGAGGGCGGATGAGCAGCCTCCCGTTCAAGTCTAAAAGGTGCCGAAAGAGCTTGGGCCTTAGAGGAGCAAGAGGATCTCAATCCTTCCTCCTCCTCCAGCCTGAGCCCCACCTTGCGAGGGAGCTGGAGACATTTGGAAATCAGAAACGCACAGTGGTGGGTGGGGGAGGTGGGCAGACAGACAGACAGACGAGAGAGCATTAGCATAGAGAATCCATCACGAAAAAACAATTAATTGTTCCAAGGAGGTTATTTTTTTCTCTTTTTGTTGTCTGTTTGTTTCCTTTAAAAAAATAACAATACTACTACCACTAACCCGACAGCTGACTGGTTTCTACAGTACTACACGCCGGGGCGGGGCGGGGTGGGGCGGGGGGGCGGGGGGACCGTCGAAGACTTCATAAATAAGAGGCGGGTCCCAGACCCGCAATTTGTCAACATGTCTTAAATAGGTGCATTATTTAAATCTTATGTACAACAAGAATCACTTTGCATAGCAATGGTGAGGACACAGGACGGGTGCAGTGATGTGACTGGGTCTTCTTGTCCCAAGGGCGGGGGGCGAGTTCGCAGCTCAGCTCGGAGCCTCTAGGAAGAAAGCATCCTTCGTCCGGCCCGCAACGGTGGCATCAGAGTTGACTTTTCCCACACGACAGCATCAAACACAAAGGCAAAGAAAATCCACAAAGGGTCCCCCACCCCCCAGCCCACCCCCAACCCCCTCCCCGACCCGCTGATGCTCCTCTTGTTGCTACAAAGTCCACTTTAGATCAGGTCAAAGGTTCCAATTACGAAGCTAAAAGAATTCGGTGGGGGCTGGGCGTGCTTGTGGACCCCCTCCCCACCCCCTCCCCCCTCCGCCCCCAGAAAGACTCCCCATCTATCTCACAGCCAGGGCACCAGGGTAGGACCCCAGGACCGGCTGCTCTGCGGCTTAGTCAAGAGTTGTTTTGTCGCGGTTGCAAATGTCTTCCTGCTCGAGCTGGGAGCTTCACCAGGCTTCAGTGTAGCGGACGTCCACTTCCTTCAAATTGGGAAGCTTGGCCTGGGGGTAGCAATAAGGGTCCTTGTCACGTGCAGGCCATTCCCTTGCAGAAGCTGACAGTGCCTGACTCCACCCACACTGCCGGCTGGGGGTCCCTGCCACCCTCTCCCCACCTTGGTGCTGTGGGCTCCCTGGGCTCTTGGAGGGTTGGGTGGCCTTAGGCAGACAACAGAACAGGTGGGATGTGCCCTGGCCCCAGAGAAACCAGGCAGTGGGGCTCCCATGCCCCCACCTCAGAGAGGCTTCGGTCTCTGTCTTTGCAAGTGGAAGCACTGGGGTTTGAACCCAGGCCCTGCCACTTGCTGCTGCATGACCGTGGGCAGATAACCCAGCCTCCTGGAGCCTCAGTTTCTTCCTGTGTGGGCCAATCTGATTCTAGTCCCTAGCTCAAAGGATAGGGCTAGGGGTTAAATAGCAAATGCAGAAAGCCCAGGGCACCGTTATAAGCCCTATGAAAGGAAACTGTTCTTATTTTTACGGTTAGTGATATTCTCATCGTTATCAGAAAATGGACAGGGTGAGTGATGCGGATCCCCGTAAGTCCCAGGTACCCGGGGTTTGGCTTAGATTCTTCCCACTTGGGGCTTCCCCTTCGCTGGATGCGTTGCTAGACTCTACGATTCCACCTGCTGCGTCTCTCCATTGTTTTCTGCTTTCTGTTTCTGCTACTCAGACTTCCACTCTTCTTCTATAAACAGTTGGCTTTTTTTCTTAACAAGCCTCCACTCTACAGAGAGGTAGCTGCCTCCTAACTGGCCTCACGCCTTTACTTCCTCCCTCCCAACTTTCCTGTACACTGGCCAGCATACTTTTTGGATGCATGTACACATATGTATGCATGAACACGCACACATGTACACACATGCACATGCAATTCCTCACTGCTGCTCTCCTGTGCTCAACAACCCTCAATGGCTCCCCACTGCCCAGGCAGAGGTCACAGGTGGGGACCTGCAGCCACCTGCAGTGCTATAAAGCGTACTAAGCCAGCCCTTCAAAATTAGGAGACTTCGCAGAAGAATCTAGGTTTCAAGGTTCTCTTGAAAAATGGGAAGGTCTGGCCAGACTGGGCAGTGAACAGTGGGGCGTGGCCTGCCTGGCACTGAGTGTAGGCTCCTCCTCCAAAGGATAAGCAGCTGCTGTTTGCTCGAGTCCCCTCCACAGGGAGGCTGGTCACAGGCTGGCAGCATCAAGTTGGCACCATGTCTCTCTCAAATGTGTGAAAATGAAAAAATTGACTGAAAGTCATTTTTCTTCCCGAGTGGCCTTTCCTGCACTCCCCATGTCCTCTTTTCAGCTTGTTCTCAGTAGCGTCTGACTTTCAGCACTCTGAACTCAAGATAATCCAGGCAGCATTTCTCAAACATGAGTGTGCACAGGGATCCCCCAGGGTGGGGTTACCTGGGGTGGCCTGGATCCTGCATTTCTGTTGGCCCCCAAGTGGTGCCAAGGGCACTGGTCTGCAGATGCCACCCTGAGTGCTGAGGTCTAAATGCTGGGGTGAGTGATCTGCTGGCTGTGCCCCTGCCACCTGCTGCGTCCCATACATCCTCTCTTGGACCTCACTCTCTGCTGACTGTCCCTCCTGGCCCCACCAGGCCCTGTGCCCACCTTGGTTTGCTGAGCTTGCCTGTGCCTGCCAGGAAGGACTATCCCCCGGGCAGGGACTGTGGCAGCCACACCTTGGTGTCCCTGACCCTGACATGGGCCTGGTACACAGCAGAGGCTCCAGAAGCATCTGGAGGATGCCCCAGTGAGCACGCCCTGGCGGCAGGAGGCCTGGTTGTAGGAGATGGGCCCCAGCCAAGGGCTGCCGGGGGATTCCCTCTAAGTGGCTTCCAGGGCACGGAGGTGCCAGCATGGCTCATGGGCGCCATCTGTGCCTTCTCACCTTTGAGCCCAGCCCTTCTCTCCCAGGATGCTGGCCCTCTGCCGGTCCCGCCTGCTCCTTCTGGGGCAGCTGGTACAGCCCCAGGAGGATGGGGTGACAGGATGACAGGAGGCGACTGAAGGCCTGGCTCCTCCAACCTTCCCAAGACGTGCAAGTGCATTTCTTAAAACGCCCCTGTCTTCTACCCTCTGATCCTTTTTCTTTCCCTGATTTCACTTGCTGGCCTAGTGCTGGTGCAGTGCAGCCCTCAGTGGTGTGAGGCACCCACCCTGCTCAGTCCTCCCTGCTTCTACTCCTGCTCCCTCTCAAAATATTTATTTCCTAACACCCAGAGCACGCTTTGAAAAGCGTGACTCACTGCTCTGCTGTGACCTGTGAGGGCATTTTCATCCGGCCCCAGCCCATTCCCTCTCTCAGTTCCTGGCTACATTTGCTACAAAGCCAGGCCTTGCCAATCTCTTCTGTCTCAGGACCTTGACACTTGCTCTTCCTCTCGCCCTTTGTATTTCTGGCTTCTTACCTTTTGGGTCTCAGCTCCTGTGGCCTCTTCATCAAAGGGACCATCCCTGATCACCCCAGGCCACACAGGCCCTCCTATTTCCAATGACTTCCCTGCTGCTTCCTCTTTGTTACTCCTTTTGACCTGCCTTTATTTATGTATTGATCTGCGGTGTCATCGTCTTTTACTGGAGAATGAGCTCTGGGCAGCAGATGCACCAGCATCCAGATGCCGGCTGGAGAAAGGAGGGGAGGAGAGAGGGGAGGAAGGATGGAATTACCTTCAGATCTTCGTAGGTGTCAGCTGAGAGCTTGGTGCTGTTCATGTTTAAACTGCAGAGACTCTTCATGGCTGTACAAGAGACAGATACAGTTGTTAGGAGAGTGAGGCCCCAAAGGTATGCCGGTATGGGATGGCCAAGCTGGAGGAGCTGAACGTAGGTGCCAGGCCCCCTGTTAGGAGATGGGGCTGGGGAGGAAGGTTTCGCAGGCACAGCCAGGATAGGTGGCCTACTAGACACTGAAAGTCTGTTTCAGGCATGTGCTGGTCTGAACAGAGCCTTCGTTCTCTTCCCATCCGCTGAGTCTCCCTTCCCTTCTGGTCCCTCTGTCGTGTCCCCCCACTGCCTGGACCTGATGTCCCCAGAGCTTGCCTGCCACACCCCAGACCAGGCCCAAGATCTCCCCGCTAAGGGAACCCCGGATGCTCCCCGCCATCGTCACTGACTCGGGTGCTGCTTCTTGAAAGCAAGCCTCAACCTCTGCTTTGTGTAGGAGTCAAAAGGAGAGCAGACCCCTCCACCCACTCCCAGAGATGCTGAGCAGGGCTGCAGCGGGGACCAGGAATCCGCACTGTTCATGAGGACCACGCCCCCCGGGGAATGCCAGTGGAAGCAGTCCATGTGCATTTGCAGCCAAACTGGCTGAGCGCTGCCTCTCTGCTTCCATTGACCCAGTCACCTGCCCCCACCTCCTCCCAAGCCATCCAGAATTTGCCAATGACCCCGTAGGAGTCATGGCCCTGCCCAGGGTGCCTCCCCCTTGGCCAACTCCCACAAATCTGTCTTCACACCCAGACTCAAAAGCACCTCCCCCGGAAGCCTTCTCTGACTCTTCCCACTGAGCCACGGGTCTTCTCGTTTAAAGCAGTGGGCCTGGAATAGGGAAAGCCGGTCAAATACAGAAGCCGGGGCTCAACGTCCCTGAGGGTAGTTCAGTCAGTTGGGGTTGGGACACAGGAATTGGCCTTTCTAGGTTCCTTGAGAATTCTGTGGCTCCTTCTATTATGACAGGGCTTCTCAAATGTCAACGGGCCCGGGAGTCTCCCAGACATCTGCTTACTGTGCGCTGTCTGAGTCAGGAGGTCCGAAGTGGGCTTGGGAATGGACATTTCTGACCAGCCCCCAGAAGACGCTGCTGCCACTGGTCGGGGGACCACAGTGGCAACATACTACAGCCCCATCCTTGAACTTCACCCCTCAGTGGACTGCGAGTGTCAGGAGGGCATGGGCTGGCCTTATTCATTTTTTCTATTGCCTCTAGAATATAAGCTCCCTGAGGTCAGGGATATTTTTCTCTGTGTTGTTCCTGGCCCTTGGAATGGTGCCTGGTCCACAGCAGGTGTGCAGTGAACACATGTTCGTGAATGAATAAATTTCTCTATCTGTGCACGGTGCAGAGCCAGCTCTTGGCCAGTTTGGTTGAAGCAAAGAAGGAATGAATACAGCAGCCCCTCACCCCCCAGCTGCCCCCGAGGCACTCACAGCTCAGGGCCAGCAGGCCAGCGTCTGTGACCGGGGTCTCGCAAAGGTTCAGCACCTGGAGCATGGTGAGGTGTTCCGACAGGAGCCGCAGGCCGGCGTCTCCAAACTGTAGGGCACAGAAACTCTCAGCCCTCTCCTGGCCACCTCTGGGGAAGTGACTCGGAGGCTGGGGCAGAGGTGGAGGAAAGGGATGGGGACAGAGCCTTGCTCTGAGGCCCATGGCCCACCAAGCCCTGGGGTCTGGGCTGCGCTCGCTTCTCCTAAACAATTCCACGCCTCTCTGACCAGGGTTAGAATCCAGCTTCTGCTGTTGGGAGTGGAACCAGGCCAGAGCCCCTGGGAGTCAGTTTTGCCTCCACGAAGGAGGGCTTCGAACTTGTCCTTTCCTAGCTTCGAGATGCTGCCTAGGCGGCTTTCTCCTGCTGGGTGGACAGTGGAAGGATAGGGCTGGGCCAGGGGCAGGCTGCAGGGACTGTCCCCAGTTTCTCTTCTGGAAAACGAGGGTGAGGGCAGAACCTGCACTTCACAGGCGTGCAGTGAAGGCCCCTTCATCTGCTCTGTGCAGAGTACTGAGCGGTGCAGCTGACACTGAGCTGGGACTCAGCAGCCACTGGTGTTACTATAACAAAAAGACCCAGAAACCTCCCGCGCAGCCCCGGGCAGGCCAGTGAAGCCCGGCTCACGTCTCAGCTCCACCTCTCAGAACCTCAGGACTCGGAACTGGGCACAGTATTTCCAACTGGGAAATGGGCCTCAGGGCTTCATGAGGTCCTCAACCTCCTCTAGCCTCAGGGATTGGGTGCTGAGCTTGAGGAAGGGGTCATGTGGTAAGCGATGCCTGGGGTGTAGGCAGGGAGGCGGGTGAGGGGGAAGGGAGGAGGGTGAACGAGTTAGGAAGGAGGGTGGGGGGCAGGGAGGAGGGTGAGGGGGGCAGGGAGAAAGGCAAGGGGGTAGGGAGGAGGGCGAGGGGGCAGGGAGGAGGGCGAGGGGGCAGGGAGGAGGGTGAGGGGGGCAGGGAGAAAGGCGAGGGGGCAGGGAGGAGGGCGAGGGGGCAGGGAGTAGGGTGGGGGGGCAGGGAGGAGGGCAGGGGGGCAGGGAGGAGGGCGGTGGGGCAGGGAGGAAGGCGGGGGTGCAGGGAGGAGGGTGGGGGGCAGGGAGGAGGGTGGTGGGCAGGGAGGAGGGTGAGGGGGCAGGAAGGATAATGATGGGGGCAGGGAGGAGGGTGAGGGGGCAGGGAGGAGGGTGAGGGGGCAGGGAGGAGAGTGATGGGGCAGGGAGGAAGGTGAGGGGGCAGGGAGGAAGGTGAGGGGGCAGGGAGGAGGGTGAGGGGGTAGGGAGGAGGGTGAGGGGAGCAGGAAGGAAGGTGAGGGGAGCAGGAAGGAGGGTGGGGAGTAGGGAGGAAGGTGAAGGGGCAGGGAGGAGGGTGAGGGGGCAGGGAGGAGGGAGAAGGGGCAGGGAGGAGGGTGGGGGCAGGGAGGAGCGTGGAAGGCAGGGAGGAGGGTGAGGGGGCAGGGAAGAGGATGAGGGGGCAGGGAAGAGGATGAGGGGGCAAGGAGGAGGGTGAGGGGAAAGGAAGATGGTACAGGAGAACAGGGAGGAGGGTGTAGAGGTGGAGCAGGTGTGGAGGGCCTGGAGCAGGGTGGGAGGATGTACCTGAGTGGACCACAGGTTCAGCTGCTTGAGCGAAGGCAGTTTGATGAGGTGCTCGGCGCAGGCACTGGTTACATTGGTGAAGGCCAAACTGAGGTTCTCCAGGTTTCCGAAGGAGCCAGAGCTCAGCAAACGAGCCAAGTCAGCGTCCTGCAAGCAGATGCGGGAGAGGCCTGAGGGACCTGCTGGGATCTCCTGAGACCCTGGGCCCTCCTATCCCCTATCCTCCTCCTCTCCCTCGCCCTACAGGGAGCTGTTCCTGGGGGGCGGCAAATCCCAGGAGCCGAGGTGGGGGCACGGCTTGGTGGGATGGGCCAAGGGGGTGGTCAGAGAGGGAGGGGCTGCCGCACATCCCATGGATGACAGCTGCCAGGCGGAGGAGAAAGCCTCCAGTGCTGTGACTCACACCCTGAGTCACCAGCGGGGTGTTCCGAGGCCACGATCCTCCCACAGGCGTCTGTGCGTGTGTGTCTTTGTGTGTGTGCCTGTATGTGTGGATATCTGTGTGTGTCCGCATGTGTGTCTGTATATGTGTGTGTCTGTACCTGTGTGTGTCTGTGCATGCCTGTGTGTGTGGGTGTGTCCGTGTGTCTCTGTGTGTGTCTGTCTGTGTGCATCAGGGTATGTGGCTGGCTGTCTCACTCCCAGGCAGCAGCTCATGCAAACACCGAGGCCACACTCAACTCTAACGCCTGAAGACATCAGCGCATGCCTAAGCACTGGACTCGGAGGTTCCTGAGACTCCCCTCCATCCTTGAGTGTTAGTGGCCATGTGGCTGCCCGGAATGAAGGCTGATTTCCAGCCTCCCTTGCCACTAAGTGTGGCCCCACACACTAAATCCAGAAAACGGGATGTAAGTAGACATGTCAAGTAGAACTTCCAAGAAGTTTCTTTTTTTTTTTTTTTTTTTTTTTTTGAGACGGAGTCTCACGCTGTTGCCCAGGCTGGAGTGCAGTGGCGCGATCTCGGCTCACTGCAAGCTCCGCCTCCCGGGTTCCCGCCATTCTCCTGCCTCAGCCTCCTGAGTAGCTGGGACTACAGGCGCCCGCCACCGCGCCCGGCTAATTTTTTGTATTTTTAGTAGAGACGGGGTTTCACTGTGGTCTCGATCTCCTGACCTTGTGATCCGCCCGCCTCGGCCTCCCAAAGTGCTGGGATTACAGGCTTGAGCCACCGCGCCCGGCCAAAGTTTCTTAAGAGGAAGGGGTATGTCCTCCTTCCTGCTGGCTGGAATGGAAACAAGATGGCTGGAGCCTGAGCAGCCCTTTTGGTCCAGGAAGTAGCAGCCATGTATTAAATACAATGCGGGCATCAGAATAGAAGGAAGTAAGATCCTTAAAGACCTTGCAAAATGCGAATGGTAAGATACACAAGCCTCCAAGGGTTGCTGTGAGGATAAAATGAACTAATAGAATAGCATCTGGCACACAAATGCTCAAGGTATATCTGCTATTATTCCCAGTATTATTAATAACTGGATATCAACACCATTATCACCAACGATCTGTATCACATTTTAACTTTGTTTTTGGTTTTCGTATCTCTTCCTCTAAGCTACCTCCTGGAAGAGCTGGCGTGTTAAGTACTAGGGGGTCCTTGTGCCTCGCCCTCCATCACCTCCCATCTCAGCTGCAGACACCACCTGCCACTCCCCAACAGAGAGGACCAACCCACTCTCTCCATCCAGCCCCAAAGAGAACCAAACCAACTCACTGTCGACTTGGAGGGCAGTGTTAGCCTGGTGGGCCCGCCTTTCCTTTGCTGCAACAGAAACCAGGCTGGTTACAACCATTCTTTTCCCCAGGTTTCCATCCTGGACTTCCACCCCTGTTAACAGCACTCATGGAGCCATCATTATTTTCTCGGTTGTACAAGGCAACATGGTGGTCTTGGTCTCAGGGGCAAAGCCAGAGATGGGGTTTGAGCACCGGTGGTTTATTAGAAGGTGACCCCAAGAAACACCAGTAGAAGAGTGGGGAAGTGACACTGTGGCTGCCCATAATGGAAGGGGTGTTATCAATCCAGCTATCACTGGATAGATGGGTACTGGCACCACATCCCACCCGGGTACTCTAAGAAATGGTGGAGAAGCCATGTCTCAAAACGTATCTCACTGAATGGGTGACACATATCTCACTGAAGGGAGCTGGGGTATTTATACACACTCTCCCAAGAGGCACTGGTTGACGGCTGCTCCAGCAGATTAGAAGGCATCAATTTCCTGCCCCTTCTGTCCTTCTGTGCACACATGTGAGTACACGCACGTGGACACACAAAGTCCTTCAGCAAAGAGGTGTGGGTGCTGGCATTTGGAAGTTGGGCCCCCATGCACTTAAGTGGAAGGGTCTAAGGGACATGGAGGAGGGAGGGTGGGCACTGTCCTGGCCAGGCTCCAATGAGCTACGTGACTCTGGGCGTTGCTTTGCCTCTCTAGGCCTCTCTTTGATTACCTGAAAAGTGGCAGGTGGTAATACCAATTTCTTGGGTTTGGAGAAGAATTCAATGAGACTGAGGTCCACTCAGGTCCAAGTACTAGCTCCCCTGGAACCCGCCCTGGCCTGCTGGGCAGGGGAGTGGTCCGGAGCAGCCGGGGACTCACCAGCTCCTTCAACTCCCGCTGCCGGTCGCACAGCTGCTCATACATGCGCTTCCCCACGTCTGTGCTCTCCAGGGTTGAGATGATCTGCAGTTGGGTGTCGTTGTTGTCAATGATGTTGTATTCCAGCATCAAGCACAGGATCTGCCCAGAACCACAGTGGTGCATTATGGACCCGGCCTGCCACCCCAGCTAAGCACACTCTGTGCATCCCAAGGGTCTTGTTTTGAAAACCAGCAACCCCACTCTCCCCTCTCCGAAGCCCTGGCTGTGTGAGGCTGGGCAAATCACCTGCCCAACTTCCTGCCTGTGCAATGGTAGCACCAGTGCCCACGCACTGAGGTTCTCCGGGTTCAAACGTCAAAGGACATGGGAGTCTCCCAGGCGTCTGCTTACCGTGTTGTGTCTGGACACGGGGCAGGCCCCTGAGGATGTCTGCAGGCCCCTAAGCACTGGTGGGAAGCCACACCTCTTTCTCCCCCCAGTTTCTTCCCCAGTGGCTGTCACAAAGCAGGTGTTCAAGCTCATAGAACGGCTCGCAGCCCTGGGCCCATCTACCACACACAGCTCCAGAGACGGCCTCGTGACTGTACATGTGGCTCACCTGCCTGGGAGTCAACATGCCTGACAGCCCTGCCTCTGACATTCCCTTTCCAATGACTTATTTTTATTTATTTGTTTATTTTTGAGATGAGGTCTTACTATGTCGCCCAGGCTAGTTTCGCCCCCCTGGGCTCAAGCGATCCCCCTACCTCAGCCTCCTGAGTTGCTAGAACTACAGGTGCATGCCATGGTGCTCAATTCTCCTAGCACTTCTCGCTCGCCAAGGAACGGTCACTCAGCCCAAGCTTTTCACAGCACCTCTTGTCTGTCTCCTGTCTCCCTGCTCAACCCTCCCCCATGGCCTCCGAATCCCTGTCACAGGACAGCCTAGACTAAATCCAAACTCCTTCCCAGCACCTCTGGGTACCCAGAAGGCTCTTCATGCACATCCACCCACATCCCAGACCTCTTGCCCCTTGGTTCCCTGTGTTCCAGCCACCCTGGCCCTCCCTGGTGCAGGACCTCAGCCCGGGCTGTCCCCACAGCCTGCTCAGCTCCCACCTTCCCGCTGCCTCTTCCCCAGGGCTCACATCTCCCCCAACTCTCATTTCCATGGGAGCTCCCATGGCTTTGCCCCGCCTGCCAACTCTTCGATGCTCTTCCCACTGAGGGTGAAGTCTAGCTCCCACGCCTTTGACTGAGGGCCGGCCACAGTGACTCACTGCCAGCAGTAGGATGTGGCAGAAGTGATGCCGCCTGCCTTCCAAGGGAGGCTAAGTTAAAAAGTGATAAGGCTTCTGCCTTGGTTCCCTTGGGACAGTCGCTCTGGGAGTCCCAGGCTTCTGGGGACTTTGGAGCATGCAGGGAGAGAGAGGAGCAGCAGTAGGTGAGGTGTGGCCTGCAGGGCTGGGTGTGTGTGTTCTAGGCAGGTGGGCAGACTACCCGGAAGCCATGAGGTGGAGAGTGTGGCTGAGAAGCCCCACCCCGCAAAACCCTCAGTGTCTGAGGCCTCTCAGGCCAATGCAAGAAGCCTTGGGGCTCATCCAACCTGGCCCCATCCGACTAATGAGGCCCCAAGTGAGAAGTGCGTAGCTGTGCCCAGGCACCCCAATGCCCATGTGCGAAATAAATGAGCGATCTTGTTTTAAAGCCCTCACTTAGGGGTGGTTTGTTACACAGCAATAGATGAGCAGAACAGAAGCAACCCCAACCCCACCGATCCATGGATCAGCTGGATCACACCAGAAACAAATATACTGTGTGATGAAGGCTCGAGGCTCCCGCTAAGCTCAGGGCAGCCGGGACTGCATGCCTCGCCCACTGCCCCCCGTGCCTCGCCCACTGCCCCCCGTGCCTGCAGCAGCTCCTGGCTCCCAGCAGATGCTCTATCAGCAAGGACAAGGGACGGGGAGCCAGCCATCCCGCTAGAGACCCCGACCAGCTCCTTACCTCCACCATGGTCTGGTTCCCCCTCAGTGCCAGGAGCATGCAGGGACCCAGCTTGTTTTCCGCCAGGGAGAGCAGGAATTTTTTGGTCTTGTAACAGGAGCCCATGAGGATGTGCACCTGTGAGGCAAGAAGGCCCAGGTGAAGGGACAGAGACACCCAGTGCCAGCCTCCAGCATGCCGGCAGGAAGTGAGCCCAAGAGTCACTGAACAGACCTGCCTACACGCTGTCCGAATGGCCAGTGTTCTAGGATCACCAGGCCCCCAGGGGATGCAAGAGATCCTTCCCCCGCACACGGTCTAACCCAGATGAACCCTGAGGACGCTACGCTGAGCGGAATAAGCCAGTCGCGAAAGTCACGTTCACGATACCTCTTTTCATTCTGTCTTTTGCCTTTTACGGTTTTTAGTAGGACCTGATTTAACTGCAAGCCCCATCTCAGCAAGGGTATCTTTTGTATAAATTTATAATACTAAACGCAGTAAAAGCTGACTAGAGTGCAATTTAAAGTCTATTGATTGAAACAAATGTAGCCCTTGCTATTTTTATTTTTTCCTCGCTCTATTGTCCAGGCTGGAGTGCAGTGGTGCAATCTTGGCTCACTGCAACCTCTGCTTCTTGAGTTCAAGCAATCCTCCCACCACAGCCTCCCTAGTAGCTAGGGTTACAGGCATGCACCACCATGCCTGGCTAATTTATTTGTATTTGTAGTAGAGATGGGGTTCACCATGTTGGCCAGGCTGGTCTCGAATTCCTGATTTCAAGTGATCCGCCCGCCTTGGCTTCCCAAAGTGCTGGGATTATAGGCGTGAGCCACTGTGCCCGGCCCTTGCGTTTTTTAAGTATGTGTAACAGAGTCTCTAAATATGTAATCTCCTGCCATTATAAAAGTTCTGATGTTTTAAACACCGATTACGTTGAAGTTTTAAGCAGAAGGATGACTCCGACTCCACTTACATGAGGTGCCTGGATAGGGAAATTCGGAGACAGAAAGGAAAAGTGGCTGCCAGGGACCGAGGACGAGAGGAAGGGGGAGTGAGTGTGTAATGGATGCTGAGTTTCAGTTTCGGAAGATAAGAACGTTCTGGAGATGAACGGTGGTGATGGTTGCGTAACAACGGGAATGTCTTTAATGTCACCGAACAGTGTGCTTACAGATGCTAACTTTTACATTACGTGTATTTTACTGCCAAAACCAAAAAGGCCCCCTTCCCTGCTCCCCTTGGGAGTCTGCTGACAGTCGATCCTTTGAATTCCTGGCACTGCTGGAACTGGGCAGAAACTTCTAGGCAGGCTTTGCAAGGGGGGTGTACATCTCGGGGTAGGGGACGTGATGAAGCCCAGATACCTCTGCCAAGCCCGCTGTGAGCTCGGAACGGTGTTTTGGGAGACTGCCTGCCCCAGGAATCCAAGAATTGGCACATCCTGCTCCCTCCCGGGTTATATGTTGGGCGGTCTTTTTTTCTGAGGCATGGGTGATGGGGGCCCAAGGGGAGGGGTCCCCGGCCACCAGGGCTTGGGGGAGGCCTGGACATCCCACTGGCTTTCCTCCAACTTCACACAATGGCAAATGCCCTTGGCGGTGGAGAAAGCAGCCTCATCGAGGGGCCGGCTTCCAAGCCATGCGTCTCCATGGCAACAACACACTTCCATCCAGCGGCTGCCTGCTTCCTTCCTTGTGTGTATTTTTTCCGCTCCATCATGAACAGCTCTGGCATACCAATGCAACCTCTCGGGCTGGGAAGCCGCCAGCTCCCTGAGCCTTCTTGCACCGAATCCCCACACTGTAGGGTGGGGGTGGGGCTGCTGAGCGTTGCTATGGTGAAGCTGTGACATCAGCGGAGAACCCGAGAGGTGACCGAGAGCACAAGAGAGGTGGTGCAGGCTGGCAGTGGTAGTCACATTCCTAGATGCGCAGGGCCCTGAGAGGCCTGGGGTGGCAGGCAAGGAGTGGAGAGGGAGTGCATGAGGCAAAGGGCCTAAAAATAAGCCCCTTTCAAGAAGCTTCCAGGGGTAGCGCCTCAATTTGTCATCACTGCACAAACATCTTTGCTAAGTTCAGTACGGAGAGCCAAACCAGCCACCCAGCAGAGACGAGAATCACCACTGGCGTCATTTCTGAGCAGCGACTGTGCCGGCCCACTGGGTGCCCTGCATCTCCTGTTGCATGCAATCACTATGGTAACCGCGAGGGGTCAATGCGATGCTCCTGGACGAGCGGCTGAAGCTGGCAGAGGCAAATTACCAGCCCAAGTGTGGGAGCACCAGTGACCAGTAAATGGAGCTGGTTTTCTCAGCAAGTGGAGTCAGTGAGGCTGCTGGCCACTAGGGTGCAGCATCTGCCCTGGGGGAGGAAGAGTCTGGCCCTTTACTCCTGAAAGCATGTGGACCTGGCCAAGGAAGGGCTTGGAAACAGAAGGCCTGTGTGACCCCAGGCACGCCACCGAACCTCTCTGGGCCTCTGTTTCAACAGAGATGTAATTCAGCAACAAGGATGCTGTACCGATTAAAAAGGATAGTGCACATGAAGTGATGGATACAATGCCGGGCACAAAGAAAGTCATCACGGATTCAGCTGTTGGTTTGGTGACCTCAGACCGCACATGATGGTGGGGACAATCACCCTGACTGGGACACCTCCTTGTAAGGATTAAACAAGCTGGTGGACCTGCAGTGCTTTCCAGAATCCCTGGTCCCACTGGGCACTCAATCCCTTGTAGGAACATAACCATGACAATGAACTGTGAGACCTTAGGCAGTAACGCCCCAGGCTTTAGCTGCCTTGGGTATAAAATGGGGCAACGACATGTGTCCTCTTCTCACTGAGCTGTGAGAGACGGAGTGCAACTGGGATGCCAAGTGCTTGGCTTGGAGCCTCAGATAAGAAATGAGTAAGTGACGGTCACAGTCACCACCACCACCTTCATGACCAGCACTGTGTAAGCCTGGAAACTCCAGGGCTGGGTCCAGGTGATGGGCGCAGCTGTTTTACTAGTCAGGCATGGCAAGCCCAGGGCCCCCTGGAAGTCGCCCCACTGGGGTCTCACTGCATACCATGCTGGCGAACAGCTCCCCGTCATCGTCACAGGCCACTCCTCCGGGGCTGTAGAGCTGGAACCAGCCATCTTTGCCGGCCCGCACACTCAGCAGGCATGAGTGGACCTGCCAGACAGGGGAAGACACAAGTGTGAGCTGCACGCAGCCCTGGTGACAAGGGCGACCGCGATCTGCACACACGAATGGGAAAGGCTCGGGCAAGTCCCGCAGTCAAGAAACCCGCTTGTTTCCTCCAGCAACCCCCAGCCTTCCACCAAATGCCATGAAAGGTCTTTTGGGGAACACCGTGGCCCCACACCCTGGGGGATTCTGGCTACTGGCTGGCAGTTGCACAGGAGGGAGGGCAGGCCCTGGCTTGACAGGCTGATCTGAATGAAGCGGGCCTGCGGCTGCACCAGGCAGAGATGTCCAGAGCAACCGCCCCCAGTCAGCCCCCTTTCCCCTTCTCCTGCGCCTTTTCCCTTCTGCTATGCCTTCCTCTGGACGGGGCCCTCTCCTGGGTCTCCGTCCTCTGTCTGGTTCTCTGTCCCCCTCTCTCTGTGTTTCTAACTCCTCTCCCGTGCTCTCTGCCCTCTCGCTAGAGACCTCTCCCTGCTATCTGTCTGCGGGTCTGCTGCCCCCAGCACCGACTCTCCCTCTTGGGTGTCTGCCTTCTTCCCTTTCTGGACTTGTGTGGGCACCATCCTCCCCTCCAGGTATCTGCCCTGCTAAGCTCTCTCTCTCTCCCCTCTTCTTGGGGACTCTGCCACCCTCTCTCGTTAGGTCTCATCCCCACTTCCTTCCCTGAGTCTTTGTCCCTCTCCACTGAAGGATCTCTGTCCATGGCTGGGGGCGGTTTCAGTGCCAAAAGCAGAGCTCTCACATTCCTTCCCAGAGCTGTGTGTCTGTGTGGATGGGCCTGCTTGTGCATGTGAGCACACATGTGTGAGCGTATGAGAGGAATTCCACATCCACTCTGGCCCCTGCTGTGATTACACAGAGAGAGAGGGAAGGAGGGAGAGGGGGAAAAGCGGCGAGAGTGAGGGAGAGAGAGAGCATGAGAGCGAGAGTGCGCACCAAACACAAAGGACTTTTCCCCACCTCCTCCCGTCCTCGGAAGAAAGCTGAGAGAAGTTCCTCATTATTTCCTTTAGGAAAGGACAATTTTGCTGCCAAGAATCAGTTACCCACAGATACTAAACTGATCACAACCCACACATGAGCACACAGAAAACAAAGGCAGTGGCTTTTATTTTTCCCTCTGAGCTGTAAGAATATCAAGGGTTTACTTACTGACTTCAAAGCAATAAGGACTTAGGAGTATAAGATGCTATTCAACAAATACAGCAAATAATTTTAAAGGAAACAACTTTGGCTTCATTTAGGAAGGTGTGAAGGTAGGAGGGAAGGGAGAAAGAAGAGTGAGGAGGAAAAGGGAGACAGAATCAGCAGAGAAAAGAAAAGAGGCAAACAGGAGAACAAGGGCCTGGGTGTGGGACTTTGGCCAGGGGAGCTGGCTCCTTCCAGACCTGCAGGTCACTTGGGGCCTCATGCACGTTACCCGAGTTTGAAAATTACCCTCCCAGCAGCTGGCCCTGCCTCTCTACTCCGAGAAGCAGCTGGTACCACTTTTGTTCTCCAAACGTCAAAGTCTGGGTTTGAATAAAGGCTCAGTTCCCAGGAGAATTCTGAGACGCTGTCTTCACAGGTGGCAAGGAATGACTTAAGTTTTAGAAGAAGAATGGAGACACTCACTGGTCCCTGACATTTAAAAGCACCATATCCACCATTTCTCCTTTTTCCCTCCACGCCTGAGGATCCCTTGGGGAAATGGGTGTTTAGAATTGGGGTGTTTTGGAACTAGATTCTTCAAGACCCCTCCAGAACTAGGTTTTTCAGTGTGGCCTGGAGACCAGTCCCTCAGAACCACTTGGGATGCTTGTTCAAAATGCGTCAAAATGCATATGCTTGGCTCCACCCAGGCCCCATGAGCTGGAACCAGGAAGGAATGTAGGGGTGGGCGGGGGGGTCTGCCTTTTGAACAAGCTACTCAGGTAATATAGTTTGAGAACAGTTATCTAGAACTTCTGGAATTACAGCCTGATAAACTGCGGGTTCTGAGTCAGAGAGACCCACCATGGTTGGACACGACAAGACCTTGGGGTCTATGTGTCCTCAGATTCCTCTCAAACACCATTTTCCACCCTCCAGACTAAGGTCCAGTTTGATCCATTTAGCTAAGTCCAATCAGTTCACTACCACCTTCTCCAGGAAGCCTCCTGGGGAGGGCTCCACGGAGAATAACGCCCTCTGTCCTCTGCCTGTCCTTCCCCCCGTTCTGCTGGGAGCACGAGTCTAGGTCTGTCCTCAACTGGGAGTCAGGTCCCTACCACACCAGAACTCATGCACACAGAAGCAGGCTGTGAGCATCTCAGGGCACAGCACACAGCGCAGTGAGCTGGTTATCAGCACCAGGCTCCAATCCTGCCTCAGTCGTGAACAAGCCGTGTAACACTGGCAATACTATAGAAGACACTCATAGGGACGCTCTGAGGATGAGAAAAGGAACGTGTCTGACCCGGGGTACAGCACCTCATAAAGGACAGCTGCTGCTGCTGCTACTACTATCAGGTGATGCAGGCCCAGGGCTACGGGCTGGCTTCCTTGCCCATCTAGGTCCCTGCCCACATGCACAGGCTTGGGGGCAGAAGGCAGAAGGCTGCCCTCTCCCCGGAAGGCCAGCTTTGGTGAGGGACACAGCAGCCCTTCAGGGAAGCCCTTGGCCACCACGACCAGGAAATAAAAACCCAGCTCTGATCCCAGCTCCGATTCCTTGCTCTTCCCAATGATTCACATAATAGCAGAACCAGACAGGACCAAAATGCTGCCTCAGAGCTGGCTGGGAGCTGCCGTGCCAGCCCAACCCGAAATCAAGGCCTCGGCTGTGGGGAGAAACCACCAGCCAGTGGAAAACCACCCCTGGTGAGCCGGCGTTTACAGTAAAACACTGACATCACAGGCTGGGCTCTGCACCAGGCGGGGCTGTGTTTCCGCACAGGCAATGGGTCTCTGAAAGTTGTTCCGAATGCCTGTCGCTGACAAGGAGGCCCCACCAGAGCTTCGGAAGGCCTCTGAGGGGCCCTCGTGCATCCTGCTGTCCCGAGACAGTGGGCCTGAGACACAGAAAGAAAGGCCTCACCTCTTGCCGGGGGTCTTCGGCGAACCTCTGAATCACGTACTTCAGTTCCCTGGAACAGACGAGGCGGCCAGAGTTACTGCCGGGGTCTGGGACTGAGTGGGAGGTGTGGGAAGGGGAGGGGATGGTGTCAAGCAGGAATGGGCCAGGGAGCTGGGCAAGCTGCTGGATCCAAGCCGGTGGATCAGGGATGCCAAGAGAAGCCACCACTGCCTCCCAGAATGCACGTGCCACGGAGGGAAGACCTCAGGACGGAGGCCGTGCGTGCCAGAATGGAATGAGGGCGGTGCCCAGAAACTCACTTGGTGAACTTCTCGTGTGCGAGAGCTCTGTAATAAAAACAGGGGAAAACACGGCAGTTAGCAGAAGCGTCGGAAACAGCACAATGTTCCCAAGATTAACCTCTGGGGACGTCTAGACTTTACGTCTGATTCAAAGAATGAAGAGGAATTTGAGTGAAATGCCAATATTTTGTCCCCACTCAAAGCTCCAAAACAAAGGCCTTCTTTGAGGAGGTGACAGATCATAGCAGCGGGAACAGACTGGGCCCCCCATTCCCAAAACTTCCCTAGGCCCACACCTGTGAACAAGAGGGGCTAAGCTGCTGCCTGAGCACGTGTGGGTGCACGTGGGCTCCAGGGACCCAGGTATGTTCATTAATTGTTCCACAATTAAGGCAGATGGCACTCATTACTGCACACATCAGTGGTCATCAGGGACCATTCTTCTAAGCCAGCTGCCACAGCCAAGAGCGCCCAGGCCTATGGGGACAGGGGCTGGGGCCAAAGACGTCATGACTCTGCCGAGACTGAGTGCCTCTTAGGAGTTGGATTTCTCTGGTCTCAAGTCCTGGGACCCTCGGGGACTGGCCAAGCCAGCAAATGGGGCAATTACCGCGTGTAATGTGCCCTTACAGAGGCAGCGTTTCATAAACACGCTCAGTAATCAGCTCCTTGGAGAACCCCAGCCGCCTCCCGAGGCTGGCTCCCTCCAACCTCTCAAAAGAGACCTGGAGGCATTTCAGGGCCTGGTTATTCTGACAAAGCCTTCTCTTCAGGCCATTATCCACCAGAAAGCGTTCTCTCTGGTTTCCAGTGATCACTTCAATACGGTGCTAGGGGCCGGCAAGGGAGAGGCAGAGGGTCTGTCTCTGGCCAGGTTTGCTGCGGAGCCTGAGCTGAGCATTGTAACGGGCGTAGTCAGAGTGCTTCCAGCATCTCAGTACGGCATAGCGAGCACCTCCACGTGCATTATCTTTTGATTCTTACTATCGCCCTTGGAAGAGGAGCGGCAGGTATTACGGTTCCCATCTGGTGCATAATAAAAAATGCTAACTGCGCGGCCTGCCAGGCGCCGTGGGGAGGGCTCTGTTTGCATTCTTAGCTCATGAATCCTTGTGACAATGCAGTCAGACAGCTCCTACAACGTCCCTGTTCTCCTGAGGTCTCCATTTTTCTGAGGAGGGGAGGTGTGCCTCCTCAGGGGTCCCACAGCTGACAACATGGCTGAGCTAGGACCGACGTCTCCAGGGTCTTCCCACTGTGACTCGGCTTCCCCATAACATGACTGGTCCCCCACTAAGGCCTTGGTGGACAACTGAGGTTTGCCTCACGGGTGGGAGGGCTCCGGGGATGCGCATGGGACTTACTCTTTGGGGAATGGAATGGGTTGAAGCAAACTGGCCAGAGACGGTCTCCAGTCATCATAGTCCGACCTAGAACGAGAGAGGGTGACAGTCAGCTTTGGTTGGGACAAGGAGAGGTTTACGGCACTGTCCCAGGTGGGCCAAAAGATGGGATGAGAGCCTGGCAGGAAGTCAGTGGCACCGACTCCTCCACCTACTCCCACCTCCAGGATGAGCAAGTCAACGTTCTCAGCGTGGCCACGAGGACTCACAACCAGGCCTGTGCAGAGACTTCCTCATGGCACCCGAGGGCGTGAGCTGTCTATTCCTCAGACTTCACAGTGGCCCCTGAACCAAGGCTACATGATCATTGTTCATTCCCTCTTTGGGACCATTAGGGGGTGTTTTGGGCTGAACTTTGCCCCCTACTCATATACTGAAGGTCTGTCCCCCAGTACTTCAGAATGCGACTGTACTGGGAGATACAGCCTTTAAAGAGGTGATGAGGTTACAATGAGGCTGAAAATAGATGTCCTTAGAAGAAGAGGAAACACGGACACGCAGAGCAGAGACCAGCCAGGACTCAGTGAGGAGACCGCTGTCTGCAAGCCAGGAGAGAGGCCTGCAGAGAAACCAGCCCTGCCCACACCTTGATTTCAGGGTTGTGCCTTCCCGAACTGAGAGAAACACGTTTGTTGTGTAAGCCACGAGGTCGATGGTACTTTATAGCAGTCCTAGCAAACTAACGTAGGGGGCTTAGGCTGGGACCCTGGGGCCATTCTCACCTTTCAGTGATCAGAATTGACTGGAAATTCTATACACGGATTCATAAAAAATAAACACTCCATGTTGTGTGTTTGTAATTTGGATCAAACCTCCTGATTTATTGGATTCCTTTTTTTTCTTTTTAAAAATTTATTATTATTATTATTATTTTTGATATGGAGTCTCGCTCTGTCGCCCAGGCTGGAGTGCAGTGGCCAGATCTCAGCTCACTGCAAGCTCCGCCTCCCGGGTCTACGCCATTCTCCTGCCTCAGCCTCCCGAGTAGCTGGGACTACAGGCGCTTGCCACCTCGCCCGGCTAGTTTTTTGTATTTTTTTGGTAGAGACGGGGTTTCACCCTGTTAGCCAGGCTGGTCTTGATCTCCTGACCTCGTGATCCGCCCGTCTCGGCCTCCCAAAGTGCTGGGATTACAGGCGTGAGCCACTGCGCCCGGTCTAAAAATTTATTATTATTATTATTATTTGAGACAGTCTTACTCTGTTGCCCAGGCTGGAGTGCAATGGCATGATCTCAGCTCACTACAACCTCCACCTCCTGGGTTCAAGTGATTCTCGTGCCTCAGCCTTCCGAGCAGCTGGGATTATAGGCATGCGCCACTATGCCAAGCTAATTTTTTGTATTTCTAGTAGGGATGGGGTTTTGCCATGTTGGCCATGCTGGTCTTGAACTCCTGGCCTCAGGTGATTCGCCCGCCTCAGCCTCCCAAAGTGCTGGGATCAGCCGGGTGTGGTGCCTCATGTCTGTAATCCCAGCTGCTCAGGAGGCTGAGGCAGGAGAACTGCTTGAACCTAAGAGGCGGAGGTTGCAGTGAGCTGAGATCACCCCACTACACTCTAGCCTGGGCAACAGAGCGAGACTCCGTCTCAAAAAAGTAAATAACCCAAAAAAGTAAATAACACCTGCTGGGATTACAGGTGTGAGCCACCACACCTGGCCTTGGTGCATACTTTTATTTTTGCTTTCAGACAACAGCTTTTCTTCTTTTCCAAGAGTTGATGCTAAATACCTAGGAATCCAACTTATAAGGGGTATGAAGGTGTACTTCTCTTCAAGAAGTACAAACCACTGCTGAACGAAATAAAAGAGGACACAAGCAAATAGAAGAACATTCCATGCTCATGGATAGGAAGAATCAATATTGTGAAAATGGCCATACTGCCCAAGGTAATTTATAGATTCAATGCCATCCCTATCAAGTTACCAATGAGTTTCTTCACAGAATTGGAAAAAACTACCTTAAAGTTCACATGGAATCAAAAAAGAGCCCACATTGCCAAGATAATCCTAAGCCAAAAAAACAAAGCTGTAGGCATCACGCCACCTGACTTCAAACTGTACTACAAGGCTACAGTAACCAAAACAGCATGGTACTGGTACCAAAACAGAGATATAGACCAATGGAACAGAACAGAGCCCTCTGAAATAATATCACACATTTACAACCATCTGATCTTTGACAAACCAGACAAAAACAAGAAATGGGGAAAGGATTCCCTATTTAATAAATGGTGCTGGGAAAACTGGCTAGCCATGTGTGGAAAGCTGAAACTGGATCCCTTCCTTACACCTTATACAAAAATTAATTCAAGATAGATTAAAAACTTAAATGTTAGACCTAAAACCATAAAAGCCCTAGAAGAAAATGTAGGCAATACTATTCAGGACATAGGCATGGGCAAGGACTTCATGACTAAAACACCAAAAGCAATGGCAATAAAAGCCAAAATTGATAAATGGGATCTAATTAAACTAAAGAGCTTCTGCACAGCAAAAGAAACTACCATCAGAGTGAACAGGCCATCTACAGAATGGGAGAAAATTTTTACAATCTACCCATCTGACAAAGTGCTAATATCCAGAATCTACAAGGAACTTCAACAAATTTACAAGAAAAAATCAAACCACCCCATCAAAAAGTGGGCGAAGGGTATGAACAGACACTTCTCAAAAGAAGACATTTATGCAGCCAACGGACACATGAAAAAATGCTCATCATCACTCGCCATCAGAGAAATGCAAATCAAAACCACAATGAGATACCATCTCACACCAGTTAGAATGGTGATCATTAAAGAGTCAGGAAACAACAGGTGCTGGAGAAGATGTGGAGAAATAGGAACACTATTACACCGTTGGTGGGACTGTAAACTAGTTCAACCATTGTGAAAGACAGTGTAGCGATTCCTCAAGGATCTAGAACTAGAAATACCGTTTGACCCAGCCATCCCATTGCTGGATATATACCCAAAGGATTATAAATAATGCTGCTATAAAGATACATGCACATGAATGTTTATTGCAGCACTACTCACAATAGCAAAGACTTGGAACCAACCCAAATCTCCATCAATGATAGACTGCATTAAGAAAATGTGGCACATCTACACCAAAGAATACTATGCAGCCATAAAAAGGATGAGTTCATGTCCTTTGTAGGGACATGGATGAAGCTGGAAACCATTGATCTGAGCAAACTATTGCAAGGACAGAAAACCAAACACCGCATGTTCTCTCATAGGTGGGAATTGAACAATGAGAACACTTGGACACAGGGTGGGGAACATCACATACCGGCACCTGTCATGGGGTGGGAGGAGGGGGAGGGATAGCATTAGGAGATATACCTAATGTAAATGATGAGTTAATGGGTGCAGCACACCAACATGGCACATGTACCCTAGAACTTAAAGTATCAAAAAAAAAAAAAAAAGAGTTGATGCTAATGATGGTAAAAACGATGACAATAATAACAGCAGCTCTGATGTCATGGAGACTTTCTACACACACTTCATTATGCTAAGGGCTTTACCTTAGTTCATTTACTCTTTATAAGAGCACAATAAAGTCACTGTGACTAACCCCACTTAACAGATGAGGAACTTGAGGCTCAGAGGTTCAAGGTCACATGGCCGTGGCGAAAGAGAAGTCAAATGCAAGCTTCTGTGATGGCAGAGCCTTGGCTCTCACCAGCCCTGAAAGACCACAGCTGGGATCTTAGCAAAAGCCAGCGCCTGCTTGGGTAAGGAAGGAGGGCTAAACCTCAGTTAGAGCAGGTGCGGGAAGCACCGCGCTGTTCACCTGACTTCACTTAATCCTTTCACGAGACAGCCTTCTTCCTGTGTGAACAGCCAGCGGGAGAGGTCAGTTATCCACTCCGAGTCATCTACACAGCTAGGAAGGGGTAAGGCTGGACTCAGAACCTGGTATTTGAGGCTCTACCACACCACGGTGTGTGGTGAAGCCAGGCACCAGGGTGTCACTCTCGTCCGACCCTGGGAAGACCACTGTCCCACAACAGAACAGAATTAGCACTGCTGATAAGGTAGATGCAATTCGCACCATGCTGCCTATACACCAGGGCTTGAACCAAGGGCACTTCCTGTGTTCGCTCATGGGATCTGCCCAGAGGACCCTGTGTGGTGAGTCCAAATGACGGACAAGGAGCAATATGGAAATTCACTGACTGTGACCACAGGGCTGTGACACAGCCAGGCCACAGCAGGGAAGTAATAGCTTCGGGAGTTTCCTGAGGCCCAACAGGCTGCTTCCCAACCAGCTACCAGCACAGCTTCATAAACAGGGAGTTTTTTGGCCAACTCTTGCCCCAAAAGCTAGGAGTGTTCACAGAACTCTCCGGCGTCTCAGTCTGAGTACAGATGGGCTTGTATCACACAGCAGAGCACTCACACACGGCCCCCAGAGACTGCAGTCATGACAACCCCTATTTTACAGACGACAAAAATGAAGCTCAGAGCTGTTTGTGATTTCCCACAAGTCACCAGCAAGTGGCTGAGATCTGACCTCAGGTGCTTCTAAGACCACGATCCGTCCTCTCCGCTCCAGCACCTGCACTGTGTTTATAACCAGTTCCCCCACCTGGGTTCCGGATCTCTCTAGCTGTAGCGACTCTGCTGGAAAACAAACCCAGAGGTAGTCAGTTCTCGCCTAAGCCAGGCCTGGGCACCTCTGAGGGCCCAGAGCTTAAAACCCTGACACATAAAGTGAGGGGTGGCCGCTGGAGCAGTCCCCACCCGAATCACAGAGCTGTCCCTGGGTGCTCCCAAGCCTCTGACCATCTTGCCTCGGACCACCCCAGGGAGGGGGCCAGGTCTCATCTCTGAATCCCCCATGTGGGGCCCTGGGCCAGGTGGATGGCTGGTGCTTGGGAGGGAATTGCTGAACCCAAGACCCAGTGCACACTGGGACTGGGCCAATGGCGGAGCCTGGGGCCTGTGATTGGCTTCCGAACAGAAGGTCCATCTGGGGGACTAGCATGTGCCACTAGGTGCCAAGACCGAGTGGGATGCCGATTAAGATCCTGGCTTGGACTGGGGCAGGAGGTGGGATCTGAACCCTTGTCCAGTGGCCCATGTTGGGGAGGTGCTGCAGAGAGATGCCCCACTGATACCTGGGCACCACCCACGGGAGAGGCCAGCGGGTGCTCAGACCTGGGCTGGGCAGAGGGGTGGTCCCGGGACCCCTACCCACATACAACTCACCACAGATGCACTGTGTATCAGTTTGTGTGCCGTGTGTATAACTGTGCCCTACATAGAAACATCTCTAAAAAGAAGGAAAAAGTTAAAAAAAAAAAGCCAGCCAGCAAGGACAAATGTTCACTCCCATCGACAATGGGTGGTTTAGATAACCCCTGAGCGAGGGCGTTTCCTGCCCCACCTTCCTCCAAATAAACCCACGATAGCGTGCGTGGCAGCCTTCAAACCCCGATCACACCCTGGAAGCTTCTGAGGAAAAGCTCTGATGCCAGGCGCAGAGAAAAGAATGACCAGGAAAGCCTGTTGCCTGAGATAAGTCCTGACTGTGATGCCAGCAGCCGCTCACTCACTGCTTACCCAACTTGCTCCCTTAATCCCCAGAGTGGTACATGAGGGCAGAGGGTGCTGGTGAGGAAGCTGAACTCTGCGCCCGGGAGGCAGGACGAGGACTGAGAGCAGGTCCACTGGACTGCCATGCTCAAGGGCGGAAGGCCCAGGTGCCATGCGGCCTGGGGGTCTCAGAGCTGCCTGAGGCCTGTCAGGCGCATGTCAGGATGCGGAGACCCCTTTACGTCCCCGTATTCACACGCTCCCTTCCGAGGGGTCACCTGTCGTTGCAGCTAGCTTGTGTTCCCTCCAGAAGAATCACTTTCCTCCTTTCCTCCCACCTGTCCCTGACTCATGGTTTCCAGAAAATGGAAATTCAGTTGACAGCAAACCTCGTGTGCAGCGCCTGCCACATGCCATGTGCTCTCCAAGGGCTCCCCATGCGTCAGCCCGTGCAGCAATCCCAGCAACTCGGCTGGGCGGGTGCTTTTGGCACCCCCATTTTATAGGCAGGAAAACGGAAACACAGTGAGGGACTGCCCTGGCCCCAGGCCACACAGCTGGTGAAAGCTGGGGTCTGAACCTGGGAGCCTGGCCGTAGCGTCTGTGTTCTACCATCTCAATAACAACATCTCACAAGGAGGGTGGCCCGGCTCACACCTGAGGAGGACGACGATTTCCCCATATCACAAGGGCACTGGTGGGCACATGGTGGCTTGTGCCTATAATCCCAGCACTTCAGGAGGCTGAGGTGGGAGGATCGCTTGAGGCCAGGAGTTCAAGACTAGCTTGGGCAACATAAAGAGATCCCATCTCTAAAAAGAAAGAAAAAGTTAAAAAAAAAAAAGTAAGCCAGGCAGGTGGTGTGCACCTGTAGTCCCAGCTACTTGGGAGTCTGAGGTGGGAGAATTCCTTGAGCCCAGGTGTTCGAGGCTGCAGTGACCTGTAACTGTGGCACTGTACTCCAGCCTCGGTGACAGAGTATCTTAAAAAACGAAAGGGAGGGGAGCACTTAGGTTTTTTTTTAACTTTTTTTTTTTTTTTTTTTTGAGACAGAGTCTCGCTCTGTCGCCCAGGCTGGAGTGCAGTGGCGTGATCTCGGCTCAATGCAAGCTCCGCCTCCTGGTTTCATGCCATTCTCCTGCCTCAGCCTCCTGAGTAGCTGGGACTACAGGCGCCCGTCACCACGCCCAGCTAATTTTTTGTATTTTTAGTACAGGCGGGGTTTCACTGTGTTAGTCATGATGGTCTCAATTTCCTGACCTCATGATCCTCCCGCCTCGGCCTCCCAAAGTGCTGGAATTACAGGCGTGAGCCACCGTGCCCGGCCATTTGTTTACTTTTAAAATAAAGCATATTCTAGGCAGAAATGTCACGAAATACAGAACTCTAAGGAGATTTGAAGTCACCCACAATCAGAGGAGTCAGGGTCCCCATGGGGAGCTATGAGCCCCAGCAACAGGCCCATGGTCACTTGTCACTCCTGAGCCTGTTCTGTGAACCGTGAGCGTGGTCTGCACTCCCAGGTGCTCAGCCCAGTGGGAGGCTTTGGCCTGTCTGAGGCGGGGTCTGGACAGAAGCCTCCTCCTCTGGGTCTCCCAGCCTGGGGCTCCACTTCCTGGCAGCTCCCACAAGTCCAAGAGGGGTGCAGGGGAAGGAGGGAGAGGGCAAGTGGACTTCCTTGCCTTGGCCCAGACCAGCTTGGAAGTCTGCGACCCCAGTCTGACCAGGTTGGTGGATGAATGGGAGGCGCTGGACACAGGTTGTCGTGGAGGTGAGGCTGGGTGTCCCCACACTGGCAGGCCCATGAGGAAGGAATGAGGAACCCTCCTGTGCATGGGCCTCTCTGTGACAGGCCTCGGTACAGGCCCCAGTGGCTAGCAGAGTCCCTGCCTTGGGACTGCCCTGGCTCTGGGTGGGCCTGTTATCCTAGGATGGGATGCCTCTGGCCACTGGGGCAGTCTCCCACTTGGCCAAGCCAGGCCTGGGATGGGAGGGCAGGCAGCAGGCAGGGTGTGAGGGACCTGACTGCCCACCCAGGAAGGAGGAAAGAGGGCTGCGCCCTGCCCAGTTCAGGGAGGGAGGGGGTGGGCAGGCAGGCAGGTGCCTGACGCATCCTGCTACCCCAACATGCCTCAGGCATAAGGCACCTGCACATTTAACCCTCCCATGAATGGGGCCTTAGAACCCCCATTTCACAGATGAGAAACGGAGGCCCAGAGAGGTTCAGATACTTGTCAAAGGTCACAGAGCTAATGGGGGACACGTTGGGCCCAAACAAGGCTTTGTGAGTGCAAAGCTCGGGTCTCCCCCCTCACGCAGCTCCGTTGGGATTTTAACCCAGTTCAGAAGATGCCACCTCACCTAGAGCCCTGTGCTGCCCTGTGGACAGGACGCTTCCTGCCGGCCTCGCTGCTCTTCCTGACTCACACAATCTCCCACAAGGTGTGGGCAGAATGTGGTGGCCTCAGGGTGGCCTGATGCTTGGGAAGGCCTGGGGCATGACAAGGCTCATGCGGGAGCACATTCAGACCACTTTGCTCCCACTATGCGACATCTAGAAATATCTGCTCCCGGCCGGGCACGGTGGCTCACGCCTGTAATCCCAGCACTTTGGGAGGCCGAGGCGGGCGGATCACAAGGTCAGGAGATCGAGACCACGGTGAAACCCCGTCTCTACTAAAAATACAAAAAATTAGCCGGGCGCGGTTGTGGGCGCCTGTAGTCCCAGCTACTCGGGAGGCTGAGGCAGGAGAATGGCGGGAACCCGGGAGGCGGAGCTTGCATTGAGCCGAGATCGCGCCACTGCACTCCAGCCTGGGCGACAGAGCGAGACTCCGTCTCAAAAAAAAAAAAAAAAAAAAAAAAAAAAAAGAAATATCTGCTCCCTTTAAAGACAAACCAACTGGTCCGGGGATTTGATCCCAGACTGAAAAACAGCGGCTGTTACCCCTGAGGCTGGGATACCTCAGGAAAACTTCCTCTCTATCCACCTGTGCGGTCATCCCATCCGGGACCTTCCCAGCCCCCACAGCAGATCTGCTAGCCTTAAATGCTCCAGGGACCTTTGAGTTTCTACAGAGTTACCATGTGCTCCAAGAATGAGCAGTTTTAAGTTTCCAAACAAGATGGGCATGGTGGCTCATGCCTGTAATCCTAGCACTTTGGGAGGCCGAGGTGGGCAAATCACTTGAGGTCAAGAGTTCAAGACCAGCCTGGCCAATGTGGCGAAATCCTGTCTCTACTAAAAAACACAAAAATTAGCCGGGCTAGGTGGTAGACGCCTCTAATCCCAGCTACTGGGGAGGTTGAGGCAGGAGAATGGCTTGAACCTGCGAGGCAGAGGTTGCAGTGAGCTGAGATCGCACCACTGCACTGCAGCCTGGGCGACAGAGCGAGACTCCATCGCAAAAAAAAAGAAAAAGAAAAAGAAAAAGTAAGTACATATAAGAAAGAACTACCTAGAAGAATCACAGACTTTTTAAAAATTACAAAACAGGCTGGGCACAGTGGCTCACACCTGTAATCTTTGGGAGGCTGAAGTGGGCAGATTACTTGAGGTCAGGAGTTTGAGACCAGCCTGGCCAACATGGCAAAACCCCGTCTCTACTAAAAATACAAAAATTAGCTGGGCTTGGTGGCAGGCACCTGTGATTCTAGCTACTGGGGAGGCTGAGGCAGGAGAATGGCTTGAACCTTGGAGGAAGAAATTGCAGTGAGCGGAACTACTGCAGATAAGTCCCCTGGCCCTGTCTCCCGGTCATTAGGACAACCCCAAATTCATCTGCATTTCCCTGAAGTTCCCCAAGGGCGGGGCCTCTTCCAGCTGAGCTGCAGCCCATCAAGGGCTCTTTTAAAATCTAACGTTTGCGAAGAGTCCCCAGCAGTAGATGGGAGCCGATCAGGGCCGATCAGAAGCGCGTCCTACCCCTGTGGCCCCAGTGTGCTGCAGTTCCACACTCTGCCCATCTGAGCTCTACAGCAGCCCCGCTGAGCCCTTGATGTCACTGCTCTTAGCACTTGGCAATACTTAGGTTCAGAGGGACTGAGTACAGGGACCAGTATGGTATTTGGCGTAAAGTCTGGCCTGGCGTAGGTATGCAACAAAAGCTGGATGAAAGAATGAATAAATAAGTGGATAAATGAAGGTGTGAATCACACACAGGTGCCCAGCAGGAAAAGAGCTGGACTCTAAATGACTACAAATCCCAAAGCTCTTCTTCGCCTCCCGAATCTGCATTCTTTTCATCACCCCGCCCCGCCTGCACCTCACGCGGTGATTTTTTTTCCACATCAGCCTCGACCTGCATTTGCAATAGTTTTCCTTTTCAAGGATCTCCAGGAAATTTTTGCAACTTAGGTTACTTTTCAAAAGTGTCAAATTCTAATGATGCAGGGACCTTCCTATGGGAACACGCGGCAACTGATCAGTCCTCCGAGAAGACACGCATTTTACAGACACGAAACCTGAAGCCCAGAGGAGCCAAGAACACTGGCCACAGTTCCACAGCAGCTCAGGCCTGCGGCTGCATTTCCTCAACGCTGAGATGCAAGTTTCCTGCAATCCAGGTGTGCGATGAATGCCATGTGGCTTTTATCCCTCAAAGCACTGTTAGGGAATCAATGACGCATCTCGCTCTCAATAGTATGGTCAAGTGGCGGGAACACAGCTGCATCATAAATGGTGGCTACTCCCGTGGGCCAGGTGTTCACCTCGCAGAGGTGTCTGCTCTGTGCCAGGCACTCAGGGCTGACCCCTCCCATCTCTTTCCCAATGCCAGATGCAGCCATACTTGTGCCACCTCCCAGCCTGGGACCAGAGGCTAGAAAAGATGACCAACCTTCCAAGGTCACAACTAGTATGTGGCACAGGTGGGACTGGAACCTAGCACGGTCTGACTCTGAGTCTGTGCCTTTCCTGATGTATCTCACTTTGGAGCCCTTTGAGCAGCAGGGGGTGTTTGGGTCCAACCAGTTCGAGGCCTCCAATGAGCCAGCAACTGAAGCAGCTGCTGGGTGTGGGGAGGGAAGTTGTTGGGAAAACACAGTTATCAGGCCCAAATTGTGTTGCGCTCCCCCAAGGTGGAAGAGGCTGCTGGAAGCATAATCCCATTTTGTGGAGGTTTTGGGGCTGGGCGTGAGCTGCTCCTCTGCCTAGCCCCATCGAGAACCCCTCCTGGCTTGCCCTGACTGTCCTGGGCCCTTGGCGATGGCCCCGACCCCCACCTGTGCCCTGGCAGCTGGGTGATGTGGGGCAGGCAGGGGGTCTGCACGCAGATGGGGGAGAACAGAGTCCTCATTCATGAGCATGTTTATGAAGAAGGAAATAATGTGTGCCAACTGCGTTATGAAACTCAAACCTTTAGTGCTTAATGAGAAATAGGAGTCAGGCCCAAAACAGCAGAAGGCCCAGAGGTTCATGGTGTTTGTAAAAACCAGCTGGAATTGGGGAGCTGGAGTGGACAGCAGGGCCAGTCTCTGGCCTGGAGGCTTCTATCTCCATCAGAGCAAGGAGACCCCTCCAAAAATCCGGGGAGATGCCCTAACCTGGCTGCCGCTGGGAGAGCTGGCACTTTTCTTTGTCTTGAAGACACTCAGGTCTGTGATGTGTTCTTGGAGACACTCTCTTAGTGGGATCTGGAATTCCACTTGGCTGGGGGTGGAGGTCACTGAATGCAGTTATGCCCTCACCCGACCTCTGCTGCTGGGACCATGAGGCAGGGCTGGTCCTGAACCCCTGGGCACACCCCACCCTTTCCTCTCCGGGGCCAAAGTCAGGGCAGAGGAGGCTATGTGGGGACGCTGCCTCCACGATCTCCTTCAAACCAGCAAACGCCATATGACTGTGTGTGCCCATGTGTTCACCTTCGCAGACACCACAGGCCTTGCCAGTAGAGCACAGGGGGCACCCCAAGGTGCCTCCCAGCCATTTCTCCAGCTCACCAGGCCCTCAGAAGCTGCCCTCTGTCCCTCCAAACCCTGAGCAGACTCCAGGAGCAACACACACACGACAGAATGAACAAACGCTGCCCAGCCGCGTGACGACACAGGGCCTCAGGGAAACCCCGCCCACCCACACAGACAACAGCCCAGGCACCGGGCTGCCAAGTGGTCTCCCTGCAGGCTGAGGGCCCCGGGAGCCCTGGTTCTAGACAGGCATCATGCACTGGATAAATGTGACAACACAGCTGGACCCCCAACCCCTCCGAAAAGTCCAGCAACCACAAGCAGCTGCATCTGAAGGCGCCCATCTCTGGATTCAAAGCTCCTGAGAGTGGCGCAGAGCCTGTTCCGAAGGAAGGAGTTTGTGGAGCGAGCGAGCGGGAGGTGTCTGCTGAGTGTCTGCAGACCTGAGCTTGTCTGTGGAACCACATGGCTCTGTGGGGGGCAGAAGGGAACAGTCAATGAGGTCCCTCAAACTGGGGCTCCTGGAACCAGGTGCTCACGGGTTTGAGATGTGTCAGGAGGAACGTGTGGATGGCAAGGCTGGAGAGACCCTTAGGGGTCACGGATTAAGAACTGTACTCCCCTCTACCTTAGTCACACAACTGAGGTTCAGGGAGCGGGAGGGACAGGCACAGAAGGAGCCAGCTCAGAAGCCACACCACCCAGGGCAGCCCCGGGTCCACGGGTCTCCTACACCCACACACAGGCACACGCAACACCAATGCGCGCACACAGACACCCAGGCACACGGCACAAATACGCAGAGCCACATACCCAAGACAGACTCACACACTCCTGCCCATGACCCCTCACTCACTCAGACACACACATATGCACAGATGCTCACACCCCAAAGACACACGGCATACATGGCTCACACAATACAAACACACATGGGCTCATGCACATACCTCCAAACATATACAGAGAAACACACATGCTCTCCAACCCTAGAGCACAAGTGGTTATACCCACATGCATGCAGCCACAGCCACTCGTGCACAAAACTAGCACAAGTGAGTAGACATACCCACTCTTGTGCATTTAACACACACACACACACACACCCCTACAGAGAAATCCACATGCATGCCCACACCCATCTCCTATAAACACCCACACTCAGCAGACCACATGTGCCGTCGCACCCACATCCACCCATGGCCGTTCACGCACACAAAGACACTCACAAGCTCAGAGGATCCCACACACCCAACACACCAGAGATGTCCACATACTCACAGACACACTTGGGAACCCTTGTGCTCCTGCACACCCTGGCAGATGTATCCAGATCCTCACACACACACAAACTCGTGCAGACATATGTACACATGTATGCTTGGGCATGTACCTTACACATGTGCCCAGGCACTCAAGCATACAGGTACAAAGCCACGCATGCACCCCACGTGTGTGTATACACACACCATATGTTCACAGATACACAACCACAGCCACCTGTGCACACACCCACGTGTCCCTCACCCACCTGTACATATGCACCCTGTATGCCTATACTCACAGCCACACTTGTGCTTATGCACACTCTTGCACACACCAGCTTGTGTGCACTCACACACACACCACTCTACCTGCGTAGTTTGAACCAACAAACACAGCCGCACACAGCAGCAAAGCCCATTCTCCTCCCGCCCGCCCTGGGGGCGCGCACGCAGGGAGCACTCACAGCAGCTTGAGGATTTCCACGTAGCAGCCGAGCGTGCGGTCGGCCTGGGGGCCCAGCTCGATGCTCATGGTGCTGCAGGCGGGGCTGACCATGAGGCAGTCGATGAGGTTGGGCTCGCTGTCGTTGCCCGCGCTGGCCGTCAGCGCCGGCTTGGCAGTGCTGGTGCGTTCCACCTCCACGTGGATCTCACTGGAGGCCACGACCACCGACTTGAGCCGGGCCTCAGACAGCGTGGCTTCCTGAGACACCAGGTCCGGGCTGGGGTGCAGAAGGCGCAGAGGTAAAGTGGGCTTCCGGTCGCACGGCTGCTGGCAGCCATTCCGGATTTCCTTCAGGCTTGGGGAATTGTCGCGGCTGGGGGAAGAGGCGGGAGAGGGCACATGAGTACAGGCACCGTTCATGATGCACCACGACCCACCAGGCTAAAGGCCTTCCTGAATCCCAGGATGAGGCCACAATGTAATACTATCATCATCCCCGTGCTAGAAATGAGGAAACTGAGGCTCAGCCTGGGTGCGCGGCTTGCCCAAGGTCTAGACAGGAAGAGGTGGGGATGGCAGCCCAACCCAGGCTGCCTGTCTCTACAGTCCATGCTGTCACTTCAGCACATAACAGGCGCTCAATAAACATTTGCTGACCGACTGAGTGGATGCTGATCTCTACATGACAGCCATAAGGCTCTTGGCATTCTCCACCAAAACACCACTGGCCACTTTCTTGATAAGCCAACGGGATCTACTATTTTGCTTTTAGTTGCTTCCTGTGGTTTAACTACCCTCCAATCCCTGACCTCATGCCACAATGTCCTCCAGGACTCTGCTCTCCTGCCCCCAAAGTGAGCAAGCTCAGTATCTGCCCTCCTCCTGGGAACCCACTTCAATGGGATCCCAAACCCCAGAATTCCAGTCTGGGCCCTGGAGTCTAGCCCTCCTGTCTGCAGAACCCCCACTCCTCCTGGGTAACCTTCCAGGCACAGCATCTCTGACTGCCCGGAGGAACAGAAGCCTGCACAAGGTGTTAACAGGTGTTAACTCAGAAAGGGGCTCTATGGCATTATTAATCTCACATTTGTTAGGGAAATGCTGGGGCAAACAAGATGACATTAGGCCTCTTAACGGCAGGACCTGTCAGAGCCTTGACCTGGTTAAAGTCCCTCCTCTGACTGAGTGCTTCCCAAGGTGCCCAGTTGCCTGGGAGGTGCATTGTTGTAAGGGACAGTAGTACCATCAATGGGTTCCTCTGCTGGTGCCCATGGCTGGCACAGTGCTAAGTGCAGTCATACAGATGCTCACAGACATCACTGAACAGTGATTCCTGTCTCTGTGCCACAGGCGAGGAAAGACAGTCTCAGAAGTTAAATGATCTACCCCTAATTAAACAACCCATGAGTTGATGGAGATGGGATTTGAAACCAGATCTCCCAGACCCCAAAGCCCAGGATCCTTCTAACTAAGTTGGCTTCCAAGGTCCCCTAAGATCTGTGCAGGTCCCCTCCTCCAGGAAGTCTTCCTTGATTTCTTCCTGCTACTCTTGCCCTTCCTACCCTCGAACTCCTCCTAAACCAAAGCTTTCCACCCCTGGCTGGACACCAGGATCCCCTGGGTATACTTCTAAACATCCCAAAGCCCAGTTAGACAGGAATCTCCAGGGTGGGACCTGGACATGAGCAATTTTTAAGGTTCCTCATGTGTGTGGTCAAGGTTGAGATCCACTAATCCAAGACTTCGAGCACAATGGCATGATTGAGAACAGCTGCTTATCTAGTCCTTCCCCAGATGTGTCACAGGCATGGATCCTGTGCCTCTAAAGGGGCTCCCAGGCTTGAGGACAGAGCCACACTGCGGGCATTCCGCTTGGGGAATTGTTGTGGCTGGGGGAAGGGGTGGGAGGGAGCCTGTGAGTAGCCCTTCCAAGGGCTGTGTGCAGAACTTGAGCCCCATGCACAGGAAGGGTCTGAGTGGATCCAGCACATGCCAGAAACCAGGCCCGAGCTGAGCCCACCAAGGGTGTTTAATAAATATACTTTCAGCTTTGCTGGGACAAATAATCCGCCGGCTGAAGTCCGAGAATTCTATCGTTGATAAAAACTTGTGTGTGGTCTGTGATGGGGAGAGACCTAAATTCTTTGGTTCAGATCTGATTTGCTCCCCAAGTGCTCAACACTCCATTTCTCTTTGTTTGCCTTTGCCGGGTTTCAAAAGTGGATTTTCAAGGCTGTTTGGCTCAGATTGGTGATTTTCGAGAGAGCCACGCTAACCTGGGTCAAGCTGTCTGTTCTTTTCAGTGTGAGTACATTGTGTACATTTGCCCACAAAGAGCACTGTGGATGGCCTGGAGGACATGACGGGCTTTATCTTGAAGGGACTGACTGAGGGGGCGTCATGGACCTGAGCCCAAGAAACGTGTTGGCAGTATCGTGCTTCTCTGGGTGACATCCAGGAAACTTATGGCATCAGCTGGAACCCAAGCTAACGTGGGCTCCGACGGGGCTCAGCATGGCTGAGCCAGGGTGGGCGGGAGGCAGCAGGCACTGTCTCACCCTCGCCAGCCTCCAACCTGGCATCTCCTTGCCACAGCCACCGAACAGTTCCCCAGGGTCACATCTGCTCCCTACTCCATCCTCCTCACAGCAGCAGCCAGAGGGGAATGGAACTGAAATCCCATCACGTCCCTTCTCCACTTACAACCCACTATGGACTCTCCAACGCTCCCAGGATAAAAGTTCTGCCACTGAAACCCAGGACAGCCCCGCTACTTACAGTGTGATCCCCAGCCCACAGCTTCGCCTGAGAGCTTGTGACACAAGCAGAGTCTCAGGTCCTGCCCCAGACCTGCTGAATCCGAATCTTCATTTTAATGCCAAGCCCTAGAGAGTCCCAGGCACTAGGAGGTGTGAGAAGCTGCCTACTCATGGCCCAGCGCTGCTTCTCTCTCCAACTCCATCTTTTGCTTCCCTTTCCTTCTCTCTGCTCCAGTCACACTGGATTTCCTTTGGCTCCTCCCCCGCAGGGACCTCCACATTCAGCGTGCAGCAGAATGACTTGTGCAGTTTGTTTAGAATGCAGACTCCTGGGCCATACCCCAGAAATACTGCAGCCAGGAATCTATTTTAAAGCAGTCCAGGTGATTCTGAGGTAGTGGTTCAAGGACCCATAGATACAAAAACATTGTAGATGGGCACGGTGGCTCACCCCTGTAATCCCAGCACTTTTGGAGGCTGAGGGGGGAATTTTACTTGAGGCCAGGAGTTTGACACTAGTCTGGCCAACATGGCAAAATCCCATCTCTACTAAAAATACAAATAAATAAATAAATAAAATAAAATAAAATAAAATAAAAATTAGCCAGGTGTGGTGGTGCACACCTGTAATCCCAGCTATTTGGGTGGCTGAGGCATGAAAATTGCTTCAACACAGGATGCAGAGGTTGCAGTGAGCAGAGATTGCGCCACTGCACTCCAGCTTGGGTGACAGAGTGAAACTGTTTCCAAAAAAATCCAAAAAACAAAAACAAAATCATTGTGACCAATGGCACCTTCACCCATCACTGCCAGGCCTTTGCCCGTGTGGTTCTCTCCCTGGGTCACCTTCTTCCTGCTTCTTACCTGGAGAACAGCCAGGAGGTATCAACGTAAATATCACCTCCCTGAGGCTCCTTCCAAAAACAGACGCCAGGGCCATCCTAATTAAATCAGAATGGCACTGGGAGGGTCCTGGGCACCCTTTTGTTTCTTTGTTTTTTTAAAAAAAACCTGAGATATAACCCAAGGTACGCTGGTAAATGTCTAACAACCAACTCTCCAAAGAAAGAAGCCCTGATTGGCCGGGGGCAGTGGCTCACGCCTGTAATTCCAGCACTTTGGGAAGCCGAGGCGGGCAGATCACTTGAGGTCAGGAGTTCGAGACCAGCCTAGCCAACAAAGTAAAACCCCATCTCTACCAAAAATACAAAGATTAGCCAGGTGTGGTGGCCCACACCTGTAATCCCAGCTACTCAGGAAGCTGAGGCAGGAGAATCGCTTGAACCCAGGAGGTGGAGGCTGCAGCGAGCCAAGATTGTGCCACTGCACTCCAGCCTGGGCGACAAGAGCGAAGCTCTGTCTCAAAAAAAGGAAGAAGCCCTGATCTGCAGTGCTTACCAATTTCTTTTGTGTAAATACTCCCACCACAGCTACTTCAAGCTACCGACATGATATCATTACAGAACTTGGAAGGGACGTGTTCCCAAAAGAAATGGGTGAGCTGGCTCCTGCACACTCTGGGCATAACTTAACTACTGTAGGCCAGGCGCAGTGGCTCACGCCTGTAATCCCAGCACTTTGGGAGGCCAAGGTGGGCAGATCACGAGGTCAGGAGATTGAGACCATCCTGGCTAACATGGTGAAACCCCGTCTCTACTAAAAATGTAAAAAGTGCAGGCCTGGCACTACCCTCTGGCTTCCGTTTTCTCCTCTTTTTGCCTCACCATGTTGTCAGCTCCAGAACAAGCCCTTGGGAATGAGCAGCCTCCCATCTCCACATTCTGGCCCCTGGAGTCCCTGCCCTTCTTTCTCATCAGGGAAGTGATTCAAGGTGGGACATGGTCCCCTTTGAACGTCGGGACCTGAGGCTGAAGGCATTAAAACAGCGACCCTCTCTCATGGCCTGCTGCAAGGAAGCAGCCCCCGATTTATCAAATGCCTTTTCCTACCCCTTCCCAAGATCTCAGCAGTATGGCATTTGTTTGCGAAGTGGCCCCTGCCAGGTTTTCAGCGACTCCGAATGCTCTACCGCCTTCGTTTTGAGAAAAGACTGAAATACCCTCCTGCCGTATCCCTAGCTCTGGCAGGGTCTGGACTCATGTTGGTCTCCTTAGAGTTGTGCAGTGTACCACCTGAACAACTGGGTGGCTGCAGCAGAGACCACTGCGTTCTGCATGTCACATCCCCTCCAATGACACCAGAGGTCACTGCAGAAAGTTCCCCATAAAGTAATGGCATCTGCATCAGTCTGCATCCTGGGAGCAGTTCTCAGCCAGCGAGGGATGGGAGCTGGTGAGTGACTCCCCCAGCACAGCCAGCCTCGGCTGAGCAATCTCAGCACAGCAATTCTCAGTGTGCTCCGCATGGCCTCCTGGGGCACAGTGGGAGTGCCTGCCAGCTGCCCGAAGTGGTCACCTGATTGCTTGCTTGCTTATTTATTTATTTATTTTTGAGAAGAAGTCTCACTCTGTTGCCCAGGCTGGAGTGCAGTGGTATGATCTTGGCTCACTGCAACCTCTGCCTCCCAGGTTCAAGCTATTCTCCTGCCTCAGCCTCCTGAGTAGCTGAGTACAGTCATGTGCCACCACGCCCGGCTAATTTTTGTATTTTTTTAGTAGAGACGGGGTTTCACCATGTTGGCCAGGCTGGACTCGAACTCCTGACCTCAAGTGATGTGCCTGCCTTGGCCTCCCAAAGTGCTGGGATTATAGGTGTGAGCCACCGCACCCAGCCACATCTGCTTATTAATTCATACTTTACTGCTGTCCTTCCTTCCCTGTCCCCCAGTGTTTCCTGGGACCATCTTCCTAGGAAGCCACTTCCACCCAAACGCTGGTCTTGGAGTTTCCTTTTGGAGGCTCCAAAGCCAGGCGGAGACCCTGCCTCACCTCTTCCGGTCACTTGCTACCCCACCACTTGGTTTTATTGCTCGCATGGTTTTTCTTACCCTCTGACATGATCTTGCACATTTACTTGTACATGATCTCTTCCTGGTAGAATGGAAGCCCCAAAAGAGCAGGGAATTTGTGATCTTGCTCGCTCTCTAGCACTGAAATTGTGTCAAGCACACGGCAGGCGCTCAAGAAAAACAGGTGCAGTGGCTCACGCCTGTAACCTCAGCATTCTGGGAGGTCCAAGTGGGAAGACTGCTTAAGCCCAGGAGTTTGAGGCCAGTCTGGGTAACAGAGCAAGATCCTGTCTTTACAAAAAAAATTTTAAATATTAGCCATGAGTGGTGGCATGTGCCTGTGATCCTAGCTACTTGGGAGGCTGAGGTGGGAGGACTGCTTGAGTCCAGGAGTTTGAGGCTGCAGTGAGCTATGACTGCACCGCTGTATTCCAGCACAGCCTAAGTGACAGAGTGAGACCCTGTATCGAAAAAATAAAACCATGCAAATCATGGGCAAAAGCCTGTGTTCTCAAAGGCAAGACCAGACAGGCTAAACCTTACTGTCAACCCTTGTCCCCAACAACGGGCACATATTCACACCTCCATGTGCACACACGTACACACAGTCACATGTATGTGTACAGTTCACACATGCATTTGTATACCCACGTGCACACATTCACACACACACCAGTGTGTCATACCTCTCTGGTGGCGAGAGATCTTCAGCATAAAACATCTGTCCCTAAAGCCAAGCAGCTCTAACAGCCTTGCAGTTGCGGTGCTGACTCAGTGCTTGCTTCTTCAGCAGCATCCCTGGGTTCTGGGCCCAGGGGAACTGGCAAATACACCATGAAGTCTGCCCAGTAAACAGCTACTCCACCTCTCCGGCCTGGTCAGTTCTTGGTGACTCTGCCCATGATGGGGATGACAGTTTGCCCCTCCCAAGCCCTCTGGGTGGCAGTGGTTCAGCAACTGACCTGTTGATGAACTCTTCATAGCAGGAGTAGATGGCAGCCAGGCACACGGCCACCAGGTTGGGCAGGACCCGGGGGTGGGGGCAATGCCCTGTGGGGCCGTGCATGCTGGAAAAAAGCAGAGGGCCGGGGTGAGAAGCCTGCAGGAGTGAGGCCCACAGACAGGGGAAAGGGGACAAGGGAGGGCCAGGTACAGGACTGCCCGCTCTGCCAGCACCGCTTGGGGGGCTCTGAGAGCCTTTGCTGTGCAATTGGTGGCACCAGGATTTGGGTCCCGTCTGTGCCACGTGCAGGCAGCAGAAGGCAAAGCTCCCGGCTGTGCACTCCAGATCCAGGGTTCCTGGGTTCAAACCCGAGTGGCCTTGGAAACCTCCTAAACTCTCCACCCTGTTTCTGCAGCTGTAAAATGAGGACAGCGGCCACCTCCTCGGGGGGTACAGTTAGGACCAGCTTTTCTAATTCACGGACAGACCTAGCAAATGGTGGCCATATGTCCTGGGACAGTCATGCTTACACCTGGTGGTTCAGGAATAATTATTCCTAACACCTCATTCTACTTTCAAACATGTCCTGCTTTGGAAGAAAAATGATGAGGGTCATTTCGGCTTAGCATACAGTCAGCGGCATAGTCAATAAGTCCTCAATAAGTGCCGCTAATTATTACTTGTCATGGCTATTTTTGTGGTCCTAAGGATAATAGCTGTACCATTTCTGGGAAGTTGCCATCAAGGCTGCTGTCACTAAGAATGGCCTAACCTGACAAGATGTTGCAAACCACAGCTGGGTGGTGTCACCAGGGCTCTGGCCTGAGGGCATGTCACAAAGCCACCCTCAAACGGCTTCGTGAGTTCCAGGTGAGCATATTTAGGAAATACGTAGTTTCAGAACTTTTTTAAATGGGTTATTGTGATTTTCTTAAAAGATGAGAAGAGTCTGGGGGCAGTGGCTCACGCCTGTAATCCCAGCACTTTGGGAGGCCGAAGTAGGTGGATCTCCTGAGGTCAGGAGTTCGAGACCAGCCTGGCCAACACGGTGAAACCCTGTCTCTACTAAAAATACAAAAATTAGCCAGGCATGCTAACATGTGCCTGCAATCCCAGCTACTTGGGAGGCTGAGGCAGGAGAATTGCTTGAACCCGGGAGCCGAAGGTTGCAGTGAGCCGAGATCGAGCCACTGCACTCCAGCCTGGGTGACAGAGCGAGACTCCATCTCAAAACAAACAAACAAGATGAGAAGAACAAGAATGATGGCAGCTTGGCCTGACACGAGACTTCTGCAGCGTTCTCTGTGTGTTGTGTCTACTAATCACTGGAGCATCGCACTAACTGGGTGATGGGTACTATGGTTCTTGTGTTACAGATGAGGAAACTGGAGCACGGAGAGAAAATTTAAAATTAAAAAAAAAGCAAAAACAAGCCTCCTCCAAAAAAAAAAAACCAAAACCAAAACACCAACCCCAAGTACCAAAAGTGAGTGAGGAGCAAGAATATTTGGCTTCCTGTGGGTTATGTTTTAGGGGTGATTGTTCAAGCGCCCGTCGATGCTCTGGGACCACCAGGGGTGGGCGTGAGTCCTAAACACATGGCGCCCACAGCCCGAGGGGTCGTGGGACCTGAGGAAACAGTAGTGTTGCTGAGGTCCACCGCCGTTTTCTGAGCTCCTATCGGGCACCGTGCAGTGGGCTAGGGGCTTCCTCATAGAGGGAGTCTTCATTTAATTACACAACAGCCCCCAGGGATATCTGAGGAAACAGGATCAGAGAAGAAAGTGGCTCCGAGGCTAAAGAGGGGCGTCGCGCTGAAGACCCACCTCTGAATGAACTTCTTCACCACTTCCATCCCCGCGTTGAGCTCGTTCAAGGCAAGGATATACTCCTGAGTAAACAGCCTCAGTCGCGGGCACTTCCCAAAGTCCTGCAGAGAGAGCAGAGGACAGGAGTCAGGGGATGGTGCCAGGCAGGGCAGAAGCCCGGGGCAGCCATGACACCGGAAGGAAGGGCAGGACCCGGCTCTGCCTGGAGCTGTCGATGGGGAAGGCAATGGGGAAACGCCAACCCTCTCGAAAGGACAGGTGGCGTCTACTTCAAAGAACGGCACCGTGACACCTGCACTTCCGCTCTGAAGGACCATCTGATGAGCAGGTGCTTTTGGCTGTAGAGAAAGCCACCCTCAAAACGCACGTGCGGGACAAATGAGATGAGAAAGACAAAAGAGAGCCAGAAAGGCTGGGGAGACAAGAGAGGGTGCTTCTGATGGGGATATGGAGTGTGGAAGGAGGTGTGTGAGACATGGGTGTGAAAGGAGGTGAGTGTGAGGTGGGTGTGGAAGGAGGTGAGTGTGAGGTGGGTGTGGAAGGAGGAGAGCATGAGGTGGGTGTGGAAGGAGGAGAGAGGTGGGTGTGGAAGGTGAGTGTGAGGTGGGTGTGGAAGGAGGAGAGAGGTGGGTGTGGAAGGTGAGTGTGAGGTGGGTGTGGAAGGTGAGTGTGAGGTGGGTGTGGAAGGAGGAGAGCATGAGGTGGGTGTGGAAGGAGGAGAGAGGTGGGTGTGGAAGGTGAGTGTGAGGTGGGTGTGGAAGGAGGTGAGAGAGGTGGGGGTGGAAGGAGGTGAGAGAGGTGGGGGTGGAAGGAGGTGAGTGTGAGGTGGATGTGGAAGGAGGTGAGTGTGATATGTGGGTGTGGAGGTGTGATAGGTGGGTATGGAGGTGTGAGGTGGATGTGGAAGGAGGTGAGAGAGGTGTGTGTGGAGGTGTGAGGTGGATGTGGAAGGAGGTGAGTGTGAGAGGTGGGTGTGGAAGGTGAGAGGTGGCTGTGGAAGGAGGTGAGAGAGGTGGGTGTACAAGGAGGAGAGTGTGAGAGCTGGGTGTGGAGGTGTGAGGTGGATGTGGAAGGAGGTGAGTGTGAGAGGTGGGTGTGGAAGGTGAGAGGCGAGTGTGGAAGGAGGTGAGAGAGGTGGGTGTAGAAGGAGGAGAGTGTGAGAGCTGGGTGTGGAAGTGTGAGGTGGGTGTGGAAGTGTGAGGTGGGTGTGGAAGGTGTGTGTGAGGTGGGTGTGGAAGGAGGAGAGTGTGAGGTGGGTGTGGAAGGAGGCGAGTGTGAGAGGTGGGTGTGGAAGGTGAGAGGTGGGTGTGGAAGGTGAGAGGTGGGTGTGGAAGGTGAGAGGTGAGTGTGGAAGGAGGTGAGAGAGGTGGGTGTAGAAGGAGGAGAGTGTGAAAGGTGGGTGTGGAAGTGTGAGGTGGGTGTGGAAGGTGAGAGGTGGGTGTGGAAGGAGGAGAGTGTGAGGTGGGTGTGGAAGTGTGAGGTGGGTGTGGAAGGCAGTGAGTGAGAGAGGTGGGTGTGAATGGATGTGTGTTTGTGAGAGGCTGGTGTAGACAGAGGCATGCATGTGCAATGAGGAGCCTAGGCGCGTGTGCATGCACCAGGCATTAGTGGCAGGAGAGGCACTGGCATGTGTCACTATCATAAGGGGACAGGGCGACGGCCCTGGTGGGAGGCCCCATCTGTGCCACACTAGGGAAAGCAGTGCCTGCGCGTCTCCATCCACCAGCCCCCCGGAACTAAAGGGTCCACTGTGGCGCTCTGTCGAGGGGCCAGGTCAAGGACACAGGGACCCTGCCTGTGCCGGCCGAGGGCCATAACTGGTGGCTGCTGTGCTCGGCCTCTTCCAGGTGTCAGGAAGACAGGGGCCACGCCACAGCGAGCTCTGCCAGGAGGCAGGAAGGCGGCACCCAGCCCAGTGGCGGGCTTGGGGCTTGCCAGGAGCAGAGGAGAGAGGCATGGGCTGGACAGGGGCCTGTGAATCTGGCTGCCACATTCATTTCCAGAGTTGTGGCTAGGGCTGGGGAGGTGCTGGGACTGCCAGCCCCTCGGGCTGTGTCCGGCCAGTCAGGAGCGGCACGGCCCTGCCCAGACCCTCCATAAAAGTGATGTGGCTGACCAGCAAGACACGGAGGGGAGCCTAGAGTCTCCAGACCTGTCCCTCTGTACCCATCTTAGTGGAACCTGTTTTTTAAAGAGAGCAGCCTGAATCAGGACTCTAAGCTGTAGAAAAGAAGTAGAGACCCCTTCAGGTCTAACTGACCCCGAAGCTGGCATGAAAGCTCTGAGTGGAACCCGTTCCTACCATGCCCTCCCGCGAGCTCCCAGGAGAGTTTCTAGAGCCACTGGAGGCTTCTTCACGTGGAGTCAAAGGGGCTGAACTGGGTCCTTAAGAGACAGTGGCGAGAGAGCTTTCACTCACCTGTCCCGCTACATAAAGAGGGAAGCAGAGACCCGGAGCCAGTTCATCTGCCTCACAAGTATTTCATCTGGCTTTGGGCTGCCACGCCCGTCTCTGGGCCTCACGGTCCCCACTATGGAATGAGGGTCCACAGAAGCGATCTCTAGCCCCTTCCACCATTAGGGTTTTATGATTCTATGAACTGCTTCAACAGAGACTTAGGTAACTGTCATCTTAGCTACTGGAGTTTTGAATAATCAAGGTCATTTCCATGGAAATAAACATTTACAGAGGGATCCAGCAGCCTCTGAAAAATATAATCCCCTTGGAAAACTGGAGGTCAGATTACCTGGTGGTCCACTGGGGACCACAGCCATGTCTTCTTGCCTCCTTTGCCACAAGAACACCCCGAGGGGCATGGGGGCACAGAGACACATGGCCGTTCTTCACAACGCAGTTTGGCGCTTTATTTGGATTGAATCTCCAGAGGAACACACTAAAGAACTGCTTCCTTTTGTTTCTACTTTTTATCTCGGTCTAGCAAGGAACGTTCTTTGAGACTCTCAAAGCTTCAGTTTGCTCATCCATGAAATGGGGCACATAACATATTTGCAAGAGATACACTCGGAACGGGGGAGCCCCCAAATCCCACAACAGCACTGTGGCTATGTTCCCCCGTTTCCTAAATATCTGAGAGCCTCCTTAAGGAAAAACATTGTATTTGGGGTGAAGAGAAGTCACTGTTCATGCTACCCCAACAGGCTCATGGCTTATGCTCCTTAGCCAGAGACTTGACCCCCACACCAGCTGAGAGCGCCAGCTCCAGAACGGTGCTGCTGACCCATGGCCACTCATTAAGCATCAGGGAGCATTCAATGAGTGAATGTCAAAGCTCTATCTCGCCCACCGCCTGTGTTGTCAGGATTCCACGAGATCAGGTCTTCCCGTGCCTGGCATGGCCATAATCACTGTTTAATACAGTCTGTTCTTCTACATGAGGGGCGGATCCTCCTCGGTTCTCCCTGCAGTTCTCCTCTGACGCCACCGCTCGTGGTGTGTAATTAGTAGGCGCCAAGAACAAGGTGGGATCTGGGTGTGTTAAAGCATCCCCAGACACCTGGGATCACTTAGGGGGTACTCGTTACAAATGAGGTGAGGACTCATGGCTGAGGGTCCCTACTCTCTGCCAGACCGCCACAGATACTATAAATTCTGGGTCTGCCGAGAGTTGTTCTGATTTTTATAGAGAAAAGTATTACATGGTCAACACTCCAGGCCCATAAAACTAACCAAATACAAGAGAGGCGTTGTATGGTGAAGCCCTGAGAGGCTGTCTGAATGCTGAATTTTTTCCCTTTGAAGTCAGATGTCCCCAAAGAACCCTTATGAAATGGTTTATTGACTAACATGGAATATGCAAAAATGTTTATGTGCCTCAAGAGGCATTCCCCTGCCAAGTATGTCCTGGGGGTATGGCTCTGCCATTGACAAGTTAAGGTCCTTTGCAAGAAAACCTGAAGAACCTTTGCTCTGAACTCCAACATGGCACGGCCCTCCCCATACACTACACCCGCAGTGATTTTAAAGTTAACGAGTAGGGCCCCTTTCCTCCCAGGTGGCCAAAGCCAGAAAGATCTCCCCCTTGAAACTATGAGCACCCAAATTAAGGCAGAAACCCCTTCCTATCCCCCAGTGGGGAAGTCTCCTTGTCCTGGAGAAAGAACTGCACAGGGTGTCCCTCTCCCCTGTGTTCTGAAAACAAGAAATGAATTTACCCCAAATCTAGGAGGGGCTCAGAAATCAGCAACAATTCAATTATGGTTTGCAATCGCTGAGGGTAGAGAATGGTACATAGTGTTCATTACGGTACTAACACGATTCAGTTGGTAGTGGTGGCCTGGAAAGCAGGAGGGGAAACAGTCTGATGCTATCTCTGGCTCTACAGGAAGAGTGCTGTAATTGATTAATGATGTCTGCCATGAGTATGGAAGGGGTAGAGGAGCACATGTATCATGCACTTCCACTCCTGACTGGGGAAGGGGCTGTAGGTGATACAGTATTCTTCAGGGCTATGATGTGGAGACAGGCAAGCTACATCACAAGCGAAATGATTTGTGGTTACCCTTTTTCAGTTGTTTTCACACGCTCCAGGAGGCTCTAAAGTCTAAGGTGGTGGCTGGCTCAGTACAACATGTGACTAGGAACCCTGGCCTCAGGCTGTCTGCTCCTTAGCTCCCCCCAGGAGCACCCACAGCTGCTCATCAGACCCTGCCTTTCCTGTCCTGCCTTTCTGGGTCCCAGATTCCTCCTGTGCACAGATGTCATGGGAAGGGCACGAGGGTTAATGACACAATACACTCAAAGAGCGTCACACTCTTGACTCTAAGAAAGTGTTCAATAAACATCTGCAAAAAGATGTTATTCTTATTCCTACCTGTGGCCCCTGTGGCCACTTAGTGGACCTAGCTAAGCCTCAGTTTCCTTGTGTCGTACAGGGCAAATAATGGCATTTGCTGCTGTCCCTGGAATGATGAGGGAACACCAAGGGGCCACACAGATTACAAGCACCCCACCCACTGTAAGTGTGCAAGTAAACCCTGCCTTTGTATTAAAAAAAAAAAAAAAATTAAAGGCCATGCTTTATTCAGATTTCCTCAGTTTTGCCTTCATGTCCCTCTTCGATTCTGGGACTCCATGGAGGGCCCCAAATGACATTTAGTCGTCATGCCCCGTAGACTCCTCTGAGCTGTGACAGTTTCCTAGAATCTCCTTGTTTTTGATGACCTTGACCGTGGGGAGGATTGGCCAGGTACTTTGTAGATTGTCCCGTTCTTGGGATTTGTCTGATGTTTTTCTCATGATTGCAATGGGGTGATGGGTTACTGGGAGGAAGACCATAGAGGTCAAATGTAGTTTTCATACATCATATCAAGGAGAAATTATGTCAAATTGGCTTATTGTTGTTGATGTTGACCTTGATCATCTGACTGAGTCTGGGTGTGTCTGTTTTCTCCACTGCAAGGCGACTCTTGCCCCCTTCCATATAGTGCTCTCTGGAAGGACCTCGCTGTGCACAGCCCACACTAAAGGAGTGAGAAGTTATGCTCTGGGTCCTTGAGGGCGAGGCATCTACAGACATTATTTGGGCCTATTCTCCCTGGGAGGCTTTCCTCTTCTCCTCCAGCCACGGTCTTTTTGTCATTCTTATGTACTGCAAAAAGATTCTTCCTGTTGCCATAATGGAGGACAAGCTGTACAAAACCCCCAAAACTCCTTAACCAGAATCTCAACCCCAGTTCCTGGCTGTCAGGCTGGGCCAATCCTATCCCCCAAATCTGTGCCAACACAAAAGGCCAGGTAGGTGCACGGGGCCTCATGCACTGGGCGCTGGGGTCTGGGTGTTGGGGCAGGGGGAACTCACCATGTTATGCTTGAGGATTCGCTGCACCACAGGGGTGAACACCTCGATGACTACCATGGACCGGGGCCGCTCTCTGCAGTGCTGGGGAGAGAGCAGGGTACAGTTACCGTGGGCCTAAGAATGTTCCGACCACAGCCCAGGGCTGCTAGCAGGGCTAGAGACAGTGAGCCCAGCTGTGGGTGCCTGGGTTCCCTTGATGAACACCGTTGCACCGTTTTCTAAAAATGAGATTATTTTGGAGGGGGGGCCAGCTCTAGGTTCAGAGCGGAATGGAGAGGAAGGTAGAGAGCTTTCCCAGACACCCCCTCCTCCGGCATGCACGGCCTCCCCAACTATCACTGCACATGTTCCTATTAAGGATGGGGTGGGGGTGTTCCAGGCCCAGAAACGTACCCTGGGCACTCAGGCCAGCGGGCATGTGGGGCACTGGAAAAAGAATCCTGGTGGAGAGACAGGGCCCAAGAGGACAACACAATCCTGTTTCCCTTTCCTGTCCCCTGATGCACACACAGAGGACTCCCTGGGCAGGGGGTAAAGTGCACCACGGTCCCCTTTCCTCCCAGGTGCCTGCGTTTCCACCTCACAAGCTGGTCTCATCGGTGGACATAGCCCACGCCTCCCCAAAGGACCGTGCAGTGTAACAAATGTAGCACGTACACCCTGTGGGGTATTTGTTACAATGGATAACCCCACACTGACACATCATTGTTACCCAGAGTCCACAGGTGACTTTAGGGTTCACTCTTGGTGCTGTGCGTTCTGGGTGTTTAGACAAATGTCTGATGTCCTGGAGCCACCATTGTAATATCATAGGAAGTCGTTTCACTCCCTAAAAATCCTCTGTCCTCAGCCAATTCATCCTTCCCTCTCCCCAACCCCTGGCAACCGCCAATCTTTTTACTGTCTGTATAATTTTGCTTTTCCCAGAATGTCCTGCAGTTGGAATCATGCAGTGTGCAGCCTCTTCAGATGGGCTCCTCTCACTTACTCACATGCATTTAAAATTCCCCCTTTCTCTTCGTGGTCTACTAGCTTGTTTCTTTTTAGCTGAGTAACACTCCATTGTCTGGGCATTCCACAGTTTATTTACCCATTCACCCACTGGAAGGCATCTTGGGTGCTTCCAGGTTCTCGCAGTCATGAATACAGCTGCTGTAACATCTACATGTAGATGTTTGTGTGGACAGGTGTGTTGAACTCATTTGAGGAAATACCTAGGAGTGCCATAGCCTTAAAAGTTTTTTCTTTTTTTGGAGTTAAAAAGGTAGATGAGATGAGAGCTTTTGTTTGCTTTTTGTTTGATTTTGACCTTAAAGCTTGAGACTGTTTCAGATGGTACACATAGGCGTCCTGACATGGTCCTTATTTAACATATAATGAGACTTTTGTAAAGCTAAGATTCTGCATGTGTGGTCTGAAAGACCTTGGAAATTGGGTATGATAATACCAGGGCTTTGGCATCTGAACACCAGGGTGTTGAAAATTCTGTGACTCCTCAGTTGGTGGCTTTAGCACTCGGGTGGCAGTCTGCAGGCCCAATTCATCACCAGCGTGGCGTTTTGTTTTTCAGATTGGAAAGGAAGCCCTTCACAGGCTGTGCAGACAAGGCCCGGCCCCTCCCTCGTGTCCTGCACACATTTATCACCCACCCGGCCCCTGGATGAGGATGCTGGACCTGGGGTAAGAGAAATCAGGGCTCCCCTGAGAAAGCAAGATGAATAAACTTTCCTCAGATCTCGGAATTTGGCAGGAGGTTGGCGGAGCAGACGCAGCGCGGGAGGCTTTGGTCCCCTCAAGCTCTCCTCTCTGGGCTCCAACTCCCAGAGGGAAAACAGCCAAAGCAGCATCCCACGTGGCTGGGACCCCCCCTCCAAAAGGCAGACGGCCCTCTTTGAAACACCCACACGGGATTATAGCAAAGAATGCCAAAAAGGATAACTTTATCTACCTCACCCTTTTCCAAACTGTGCTACCAGGAACGCTGAGGTAAGAAACACAGTGAGACAAGTGAAGCCTCAGGTAGGAAACACAGTGAGGCAAGTGTATCTTGTTCTACAACAAATATCCAGTGTTCTAGAACCAGAGTTTAGAATCATGAGATCTGGGAGAATTCCTAAGCTTGAGAGGCAAGCATGGGGCAGGTTTGGGTTAAACTGGACAGGAGATGGAGGAGGTGACCTTCGGTGACAGGCAGAGGAGCAGCTAGCTGTTCTCTCAGGATACTGGGTTATTTAACTCCACTCTGCTGGGGCATGATACCCATGAGGCCCAGGGGCAGAGAAGGCCCTTGTGTGCCCCGAGGAGCCCGGGGCCTGTGTGTATCCACACCTGTACACACACACACACGCTCGTGGGCATTCACTCCTTGAGCCCGAGGGCACACATTGCACATGCCGACATTAAGGATAGGGGTAGAGGTTGTTCCAGGCCCTGACAAGTACCCTGGGCACTCAGACCAGCAGGTGTGTGGGTCGCTAGAAAAGGAATCCTGATAGGGAGGCAGACTCCAGGAGGACAACAGAATCTTGTCTCCCTTTCAAAGCTCCTATCCCCTGACACACACACCCGGGGGCGGGCAAGGGAAATCAAGAGCACCACAGTCCCATTTCCTCCCAGGGGCCTGCTGTTCCACCCCACAGGCGGGTCCCACTGCTGTACACAGCCCACACCTCTCCAAAGGACAGCGGGTGACCTTGGCAGGAGGCAGGTAATGGGAGCGTGGAGGGATGAGGACCAGCTGAGCAGGGCAGCAGGGGTATGACAGGGGAGCGCTGAGAACATGTCTTTCCAACGACATACAATTATTACACTAAAAAAAACCACACACAGCAAAGAACAAAACAGGTTTGTGTGCTGGTTCGGCCTGAGCCGAGAAGATGTGCTCTGGGAATGAGAAATGTCTGCTCCCTGATGTGCCCTGGGCATGTCCTATGTGAAGCCCACTGCAAGGCTGGTGCCGGGTGCCTGACAGTGGATGCCCTGCTCCACGGCTCCTCTAAGCTAACCTGGAGCACCATGCTGCCTCCCATGTTCAGGGAAAGCCCCACAGCCGCACCCCACCGTGGGCCAGCCACTGCGCAGAGGAACCTTGGCTAATAATAACCCAGCTCTGACGTCAGGAGCCCAGGAAATCTGCAGCAACCTGTCTCCCAGGACAGCTGGGAAGTGATTCCAAGAAAAAGCAAGATGTTCCCCCTCTGACTGTTTGTCACCTGTCTGGCAGAGAGGTGGGTGTATCCCTAAGGATGGGTACCTGGCGCAGAGAGGTGGGTGTAACCCTAAGGATGGGTGCCTGGCATGCCCTCCGCCTGTGTCTGGGACCATGGCCCAAGACTGTGGGGCCCAGGTTTTCGGCCTTTCTGTGCAAACCCGATCCCCAGTGTGCACACACCGAGGGAGGTAGCCCCCTGTAGCCAGAGCCCCAGCTCAGCAATCCCGTACCTTGCAAAAGAATTCACAGAGATCTGGTGGTGGGTGGTTGTTTTCCAGCAAAGGAGCGATTGCCTGAAACACAACAAACAAGGATCAGGAACTGTGGGGTAGACAGCCACGAAAAGACTTCGAACAATCTCCAGGCCATATTGTGAAGAGAGAAAAATAAATCCAGGGCGACACACCGTGCATCACATCATTCATATTAAAAGCAAAAATAAAAATAAAAATAAACAACCCAAAACCCAAAAAATCCACAACCATATCTGTCTGTGTGGGTTTGTCACCACCTGAAAACAAGATGTTACTGAAGAGGGCACTGGGATGGGATGACATCCTCTTTTCCTGATGAAAACATACTCATACTCATGAAATACTTGCAAAATTGGCCAGGCACAGTGGCTCACGCCAGTAATCCCAGTACTTTGGGAGGCCATCATCCTCCCAGTACCCTTTGGGTAGATCTACTTTGGGTAGATCACTTGAGGTCAGGAATTTAAGACCACCCTGACCAACATGGTGAAACTCCATCTCTACCAAAAATACAAAAATTAGCCAGGCATGGTGGCGCACCCCTGTAATCCCAGCTACTCAGGAGGTTGAGGCAGGAGAATCACTTGAACTCAGGAGGTGGCGTTGCAGTGAGCCGAGATCGCATCACTGCACTCTAGCCTGGCGACAGAGAGACTCTGTCTCAAAAAAAAAAAAAAAAAAAAAAAAAAGAAAGAAAGAAAGAAAGAAAAGAAAAAAAGAAATACTTGCAAAATGATATTTTAAATAAAATTAAAAGTTCTATCACAGCTAGTATGGCTGGGGTCGGGGTCTGAACTTGATTCTAAACTTGAACCTAGATTCAGCTTTAAGCCCACGTTCTTCACCACCATGGTGAGAGCCTTCCATAGTGAGCCGGATCACAGCTGGGGTTTGGACTCCTGGTCCAAGACCAACAACAGTTACTATTGCCTGGCCAATGGAATGAATAAAACCAACTCAAGCTATGGTAGAAAAATTAGTGCATAAAAAAACTACCAAGCACATGGGAGAAGACTAATTGCCAGTAGGGCAAATAAGAGGATGTAACTGTTGGAATGAAAGGAGGCTCCAGAAGTCGTCACAATAATGACAACAGCAATAGTAATAAAAGAATGCTGGAAGGGGAGGCTGTAAAACGCAGGGGTGAGGGTCAGACCCTCAGATCAAATTCTTTCCTGTTCTCAGGCATTCCTGCTGAGCCGGGAAGCTCAACCCCACCCAACTAAGGGTTCAGTTCAGCCATATTAGCTGGATAAATGCAGCCTGGATTTCTCGGATCAAAATTTCTTTCCCAGGATTGTCCTGAATGCAAGCCCTTGTCCTCCATCCAGGGCTTCCAGGCACCCAGTGGGACCCACAGGTGTTGCTGGCAGGGAGAGGAAGCAGTACCTCCTTCCGGTTCTGCAGCAGTCCATCTTACCACTTTGCCTTTGCACATGGAAGTCCCCCTGCCTGGAACGCCTTCCCCAGCTTGCTCCGTTTACCTGACATTTTCCTATCTCTCCTTTAAGATTCAGCTTGGTCACCTCCTCCTGGAAGTCCTCCATCATCATCCTCCCAGTACCCTCCCTGACACAGGTTAAGTACCTATCCTCTGCACCCCCACTAACACCCAGAACAAACCTCAGCCCTTGGCTATGTTATTTTTGTATTATCTGTTGACTCGCCAGGTTCTCTCAGCACACATTCAATCCTCAATGCCGGCCTCATGTCTCGTCCAGCTCTCTATCTGTGGGACAGAGTTAGTGTCTGGCACATAGTTAAACTCACATGCTCAGCAAAGTACGTTAAATGAATGGATGAATTGATACTATGCTGGAAAAAGGTGGTGGTGAGTGACTGGGGGTGCCCAGGTTGACGTGTTCTCCTGTTCTGGCAAGAGAAGGCAAGGGATAGTCAGGGTGAGAGCATGGAGAAAACCTGTATACTGTTAGCAAACACCCACTGGGGGCCGACTATGTGCCAGACACTGGAGGTGACAGCAAAGGCAGAAGCTGCTGCCTTGACTCTCTACAATCAAAGGCCTGAGGTCCACCTCATTTTGTGCATACCATAACCAGCCTGGCTTGCCAGGGCCGACTGAGTGGGTCCCTTAAGGCCTCGATTCGGCTAAAGAAGTCTGAGGGGCCTAGTGACTGATGCTGCTCTTCTTCTGTACCTTGCACCCAGGAGACATCCCAGGCCGCTTAGTTCCAAGGTCCCCTCCTGGGCACAAAAGGCTCTGCCTCTTGCTTCTATTTCATCTCCCATCCGCCTGCTTCTCATTTCCTTATGCTTTATGCTCCAGAAATGCTGAAGCTTCCAGAACGCACCACGTTGCTTTAAATCTTTGTGCCCTTGCACATTGTTTATTCTCTCTGGGATGTTTTTATCCTGTTTTGCCACCTGGAAAACTCCTATTGATCCTTCAAAACCCAGCTCAGATATCACTACCTCCAGGAAGCTCTCTGGCTCCTTTCCCAGGGGAGTTTATCACTCTACTTACTCTCTGCACTCAATGTCTCTGTGTTTTGCGGTGATCACTTTTGTCTTCTTACAATAGATGACGAACTCCTTGGGGACTAGGTTATCTGAATTCAAATACACAGCACGGTGCTGACCATCTAGCAGGTGCGATTTCATTGCTTTCTTCTCTCAAGTGAGAGTTAGGTTTCGTAGCTAAAAGTCATCCAGGAAGATATTTTACCTCAAAAATGCTTACGTCCTGGTAGAGTCCCAGAAAATAGCATCTCACTTTATGTATCACAGGGAATTAAATCCAAGTTCTATTTGTGGATTAATTGGCAGACATGTCCTGGGGCAAGAAAGAGGACGTTTACCTTTCAGCTAATGGGGTGATGCCTCTGAATAAATTATACGGTCTCTGCCATCTCCTGCCTTCAACTCCCTAGGCAGACTCAGGAAGGAGGAGGCGATTATGATACATTTGCTACAAACCTCAAAGACAGATAATTACACTCCCTCTCCCATCAACTGGGGCTCTGAAATGTGCAAAGGCAGAGGGAGATGCGACCAGCTTGCTAGAAAAGACAAAACGGAGCAAGGCCAGATGCTGGTGGATTACGCAGGCGCCAGAATTACCCCAAACCAGGAAAAGGGTTGTAGGCTCCAGGAGGCGGAGGTGGGTGGAGGGTGCGTGTTCGAGAGGAACTTACCACAATGATGTTTTCATGCTCCTGGGTGGTCAAGTTTGTGTTCTAAAGGATTGAAGGGAGACAGCAGGAGGAAAAGAAAACAAAAGAAAATTGAGAAAACGAGCATTTGGATTTCAAGATCCACAGTTTTAAAACATCTTCAGCGTCACAGACCAACTGTCACCATCATTTTTTCTTAATTAAACAGATCTGAACACCCTCAGAGACAAGGTCGGGAAAGGGGAAAAAGTATGGTTTCGGGGCAGGGAGAACTGAGTTCTTGTCCCTGTTTCAGGGCTTGAGTTATGTGACCTTGAGTGAGTCGAGTCTGGGGGAGACTCAGTTTCTGCTTTGGTAAACGGGGTTTCCAGTAACCTCATTAGGCTGTTGGGAGAGGATCTGGTCCTTGTCAAAGTGAAACTGCTTAGAAGCCAGAGGGCAGGTTCATAATAAGTATGTAAAGAAACAGACCTTTTAAGAGTCCTAATGCTGTGGCAGGCAGCCTTTTAGGAGTAACACGTATATGATTTCAGTGTTTCTCAAACTCAGTTCCCAAGGAACACAAAGTTCTGTGAGTGGGCCTGAGATGTTTTAGCTGAATTCAAATTCTAGCAACTGACTTGCAAAAACGTAATTAGGTTGAATGGATTACATCTGCTGAAATTTTAGGGGTCCTGTTTCCTTCCCAATCTGGACTTTTCTTAAATAATTGGTAACCGTTACAGGTTGAACATCCCTTACTGAAATGCTTGGGAACATGTGTTTTGGATTTCCATTTTTAAAAAAATTTTGGAATATCTGCATTATACTTAACCAGTTGAGCATCCTAGTCTGAGAATCCAAAACCTGAAACTCTCCAACGAGCATTTCCTTTGAGTGTCATGTTGGTGCTCAGAAAGTTTTGGACTTTGGGCCAGGAATGGTGGTTCACAACTGTAATCCCAGCACTTTGGGAGGCCAAGGAGGGTGGATTGCTCGAGGCCAGCCAGGGGTTCAAGATCAGCTGGCCAACATGGCAAAACCCCGTCTCTACAAAAAATACAAAAATTATCTGGGCATGGTGGTGGGCACTTGTAATCCCTGCTACTCGGGAGGCCGAGGCAGAAGAAACATTTGAACCCAGAAGGCGGAGGCTGCAGTGAGCCGAGATTGTGCCACCACACTCCAGCCTGGGTGACAGAGCGAGACTGTCTCTAAAAAAGAAAGTTTTGGACTTTGGAGCTTTTCAGGTTTCGGGACTAGAGATGCTCGACCTGTGCCGTCATCTGTGAGTACGTGAACAAGGAAAGAGACGGATGTGCCATAAACAAGGAATCACGGGAAAACCCCAAGTGCTCGCCCTTCTTTCTTGCTAGTTTCATGGTGTGTTCGCTTTGCTTGTCTGTTTTGGTGGACACACAGTGGTGCCGATTCGTATTTCCTAACAGAGCCACATTGGCTGCTTGTAAAGAGACCCCTCATTTGAACAGTGTTGGCAAGATCGATTGTTCTGGTTCTAGACAGAGTCCCATGGCTCCCACCACTTAGACAGGCTTAAGGCATATGGGGGTGTCTAATGTGTTGACAGCAGCCAAGGCAAAAGAAAAGCTCGCGAGCTATGAATTGGCTTTTGCCCAATTAACTGGCTTCCCGAGGGCTGCGGGAGACCGTGAAGCCGGGTCAGCGTCTGAACAACACGAGTCTCTACAGGTCCCTATGAGACGTCCTGACCTAGGTGAGGCCAGACCCAAGACACCTAGACTCCAGGCATGTGAAAGGATGTTTTTTGGATTTGAACACCCTTTTTTCTCTAGTGGATATGAGTGGAGTTTGAGCAGCCTGTTTATGGAAGATTATTAGCTATCAGTCATTTTTCAGCCTGGGGGAGAAGCCTGGCCTTGGTCTCTCGTTATGACTGCTGATGAGCTCTCTATGCCTCAGGCACTGTGTAAGAGCTTTGTTTTGCTCATGCCACCAATTTCTTTTGATTATGACAGGTTCTCTACTATCCCATTGACTGATCAGCTGCCTGAGACTGACGGGATGCAGTGACTAGCAGGTGCAGGGTAATATGGGGTGGAGTGAGGATATGAACCCGTCTGTCCTGACTCCAAAGTCTATATTTCCTGCCACTGAGCTATAGTGCTCCACCACCCATTCAAGAGGCACTTCCTTATTTTGGGCTGCCAAGGGCAGCTCGACACATCCATCCCTCGCCCCCACCCACACACCTTTTCAGGAAGGCTTTGGTGACCATGGACACTACTTCCTTTGTCCCAGTCACAGGGCAGCCCATGCATTCTACAGGGAGCCTTCTCTCCACCAGGGCCATTTTACACCCCCGGTAGAGCATGTCCACTAATAGCCGCTGCATTAGAGGGAACACCTGACTCTCAAGCTAAGTGGCCACTCTACATATAACTCAACAGAGGCCTGGGAGGGTGGGGACAGCCAGCTTTGCTTTGCTGGTGGACAGACAGTTCTTTCTCAGAACTGTTTTGCATCCTTAACAGTTCCCTCCACGATGCCCCTCTGCCTGCTCCCTCTTGATCCTTCCACTTTCTAGTCGGTGTGGTGATGCCTGGAACCTCTCCAGAGGAGGCCTTGCAAACAACTTCAGTAAACAGAACAGAGAAAGAACCCAGCCCCAAAACAGGGCACGGAGGTCGAAGGCAGGTGTTTGTTTTTCCAGCTACTAGCTCCAGACACCTGGCTGAGGGCGCTTACGGGGTTCAGACCACAGCCATCCTTTATGACAGTGAAAAGGTGGCCCTGTATCAAAGGCCCTTGCACGTTAGGCACAGTGCCAAGCCCTTCATGTGGATGAGAGCATCTCATCCTCCGTCCTATGAAATGGGTACTCATCTCAGATCCAATTTACAGAAAACAACTGGGCACAGAGAGGCCTAGCAACTTGTCCAAGGTCACTCAGCTACTGAGCGCAGGACAAGGTCCTTCCGACCCCACAACACGCACTCTTAATCTACACAGTCACATACTTGCCAAAAAGTCTCTACCAACCCAGGTTTAGGACACATTTACGTGCAGGGGCATAAGCTTCACCATTGGGCAGACCCGGGTGAGGGTCCTGGCCTAACACTTATCTGAATGGCCCCGTGTAAGCTACTTAACCTCTCGGCACCCCTGGTTACTCCTCTATAGTATTTTAATACTTACCTTGCAGGGTCCTTGCGAGAAACTGGGGAGGTTTAAGGGTCATCAAACTAACCACTGCAGAGTATGCATGAGTGGATGCTGGGTCAGGCAGCCTGGGCTGGAGTCCCAGCTCTGTCCCTCATGAAATGTCAGCTCTCTTCAGTAACGTAGGGTGAGTAATGCTGACTCCTTGCCTGACACAGTAGCTTCAAAGCACATGGAAACTTCTTCCATTTTCCTACTTTAAATATCTTTATTCCTCCATCCTAGCACTTAGGGGTCAGCTGCCTTTGAGATTTTTACTTTGAAGCACCCTCAGCCAGGTGTCTGGAGCTAGGTGTGGTGGCTCAAGCCTATAATCCCAGCACTTTGGGAGGCCAAGGTGAGAGGATCGCTTGAGCCCAGGAGTATGAGACCAACCTGGGCAACACAGTGAGACCCCATTGGTAATTAAAAAAAAAAAAAAAAAAAGCCCAAGGAGGGATGTGAAGGCCAACAGGCATGCGGTCACCTGAAGCACATCTGAGAGGGGAAAAAAATCTTGCCCAAGGCAGGCAACATGGCACGTCTGCTGCCCTCATCACTGCCCTGATTTAAAAAGGGTGTGGTGGTGGTCGAGCCTGGTGGGGCTGAAGTGGTGGCCAAGTTGGTCTCAAAAGCACTTGGCAACTCTAAGGTGGAGCTTCTAGCTCCATTACAAACTTGCCATGTGAGTTGAGTAGGTCACTCAGTATCACTGGGCCTCAGTTTCCTCATCTGCAAAGTGAAGACAGAAAGGACCACCTTTCAGAGAGAATGAGTTTTAAAAGAGAAGCTGTCTCACTTTGGGAGGCCAAGGCAGATGGATCATTTGAGGTCAGGAGTTCAAGACCAGCCTGGTCAACATGGTGAAACCTTGTCGCTACTAAAAATACAAAAAATTAGCTGGGTATGGTGGCACACGCCTGTAATCTCAGCTACTTGGGAGGCTGTGGCAGAAGAACTGCTTGAACCCAGGAGGCGGAGGGTGCAGTGAGCTGTCACACCACCGCACTCTAGCTTGGGTGGCACCCAGCACCTGCCCGGCTTACTACAGGTGAGCAGGGACTCCTTCTCCAGATGAGAAGTCTGCAGTTAGGGCTGGACATCTGGCACCCGGCCTCAGAATTCCAGCCACTCTGTGATTCATTTCCCAGCCTGGGTTTTCACTCCTCTTGGAACGATGCTGGTCTCCCAAGTGAGGATACCACCTCTGACCTCTGTCTCTCTGCCTGAGACTGTCACTGCCACCTACTTTCTACCTCCCACGCTGCCTCCTCCCAGAATGAGGGGCCTTCTCTACTCCGCAGACACAGAGGGCTGGTGACAGGCTCCTGTCCCAGGGCAGTGGCCAGAGAGGGGAGGGCTCCAGGAAGCCGGGCACTTGCATGGGAGCTTGATGGGGGTGACTCAGGAACCGGGGGTGCCACTGTCAGGGGAGGGGGACAGAAGCATCACTCTGGTGGCCGTGCACAGTTTAAATCAGGAGTCATCAACTCCAGTGTTCCCAGAGGGCCAGGCGAGCAAATAAACGAGAGCAGTATTAATATTTGTAAAGCACCTAGAATAGCATCTGAAACAGAGACAACAGAAAGAAGCACATTTCCGAAGCGCCTTCTGCCTAACCAGCAGCGGGACAGACTCGCTGATGAGTTTTATTGTTCACTGCCTGTCTCCCCTGCCGGGACACAAGCTCCAGGGGGGTAGGGGCTTGTCTTTGCTTGAATTCCCAGATGGTGCCTGGCACAAAGTACACATTCAACATGCGGGGAGGCCAGCAAAGCAGATGGCACAGGAAGCCCAGCCGACAGGTAGCACCAGGTAGCGCCAGCTGCAAACCGCGGCTGGATTTTCTGATTGTTTTTAAAGAGAACCTGGAAATTCTCAGTGTATTGTGAAATATCCTAATTTTTAAAATGGTGTTTAAATTAAACAAAGCACATCTACAGGCTTTGCGGGGTGACGAGGGCAGAAAGCTAAGTCCCCCTGGACCCGTGAAGCTCATGTGGGCCACTGCTGGGGGAAGAGAGAGATGGAGCTGGGACTACCGGCCCCCACTGTACGGGGCAACACCTCCTCTTCCGTGCTACAATCCCCAGACAGCACAGCTGGAAGCAGCTGGGGCAAGCCTCCCTCACCAACTCCCACACATGGCTGGGTGGGCAACTGCTCACCTCCCTCGGCAGCAGCGTGACAACACAGCCCACATGGAGCTCTGCCTGCGCGTGCTGCTTGGCGGGGAGCCGGTGATCGGCGGTGATCGGCGGAGGGAAAGGCAAACAACGTAAAGGGGTCTGGAGGGAGGGGTTTACCTCTGAGAGCAGTTTCGAGACGATTTCCAGTGGGGCCTGGTTGATGGAGTCGTCCTGCAGGGGGGATGTCAGGGCCATGTCCACCAGGGTCCGGATCTCTTTCAACACAACTTCCCAGCGGCTTGGGTTACTCAGCACTTTCTTATATTTGTAAATCTTTTTCTGGTTGAAAGAGATAAAGAGACAGCAACATGTTACTCATGTCAGGAGGGCAGAAGATGGAAGACAATCAAAGAATCAGATGGGTTAGGGTGAAAAGGCCCTGAGAAACTGCCAACCTGGCCCGGTCCCCGTTTATAAGGAAACTGACACCCCGAGAGAGGAAGGGTCTCGTTCAAAGCCACAGGGTGCGTTTGCAGCCAGGCCTCCTGACACCAGAGACCCATTTCCCACACAGGCTCACTTCAGCCCGATGATAATCCTTGATAGATGACCTTTTTCTCTTTTCCTGTTTTTTGTTTTTGTTTTTGCCAAAAAGATGAGGAAACCGAGGTACACAAGAGGTTAGAAAATCTGCCCAAGACTCTAGAGTTAGCAGAGCTGAGACAGAAACATGTGTCCTGACTCTCAAGCCAGTACCCTCACCACCATACTATACTGTCTCCACACAGTTTCCAGTGACTTCAAGAACAAAATGGGGAGATTTCTCTTTTAGATCATATCTTTTGCCAAACTCATTCCCCAAGGATTCAAGTGCAGTAACAGTGGGAATGGTCAGTCCACAAAGGGGCTTTCTCTGAGTTGAAGGCACTGTTTCCGCCTACGCCATTCCCAAGAGGTTGCCTGAAGACAGGTAGTCAGCTAGGAAACATGACAGACAGGATTAAGGCTGGGAATTAAACTCCAGCCAGGTAGGGACTAAACCCAGAATGCTCCCCTGGAAACCCGGCGCTGCCCTCCGCATCCACCTGGCGAGGAAGACCTGGAAACCCGGCGCTGCCCTCGGCATCCACCTGGTGAGGAAGAGAAGAGTGCTCTCACCTTCGCTTGGGCTCTGTGTCGAAGCCAGAGAGTGGTTGGGGCAGGGGCTGCCGCCTCCCTGGATTTGAGGCAGGGTTAGTTCCGCCTCTCTGACATCATGGAAACGGAGGCCCTCGGAAGGCGGAGGTCTGGGCCAAGCGCTCCCTCCACCCCCGCCCTGGCTCCTGCCTTTGCAGCTGCCTGCCCCACTGCACCCGGCCTGCCTGAGAGACTTTCTAACTGGATGAACTCCTTCGTTAAGTGCTCTGCTCCTTAGAGAGAGCCTAATTTTAGTATCACCGTGCCAGCAGCCAGCTGGGGTGACATGTCACAATCTCTGAGCCAAAGTCAGAAAGAGGAGGGGGGAGAGGAGGGTCCCTTGCTGACCGCTAAGGCTCAAACAGAAACCTACAAGCTGCCAGAGCCTCCCTGACCGCTTAGTTTCTGAGCTAGGAATTATCAAGTGGTCTTGGGATGCACTGCTATCGAGGAAATATTTGGGGGACACATTCCATGCCAAGTTGAACAGTTACTTCTGTCGGTGAGGCACAGTGGTGGGACGGGAGGTGGACCTGAGTTGGAAAGATCTGGTTCTTCCTAGAAAACTTTCACCTTCTGAGCGTCAGGGTCCTGTTCTGTAAGTCAGGCTCGAAAATACCTGTATCTCTTTCAATCTGTAACCCTTACCCATCCTAGACCCATGTGGTCCACTCTATGGAGTCACATTCAAAAGTAAAGTCCAGCCAAAACAGCCAAGAGTAACAAAAAGGAACGCTGAGACTGCATCTGTCTCTTGAAAAACTGAAGGAGATGAAGTGTAAAACCTAGGCCAATACGGCATCCCATCTTCCTCCTCTCCATTATTTTCCCACACCCCATGATTTTCTGGGGCCTCTGATACACTCATTGCCACTAGTGTTGCCCCCATGAACTCACACCAAGGGCGGTTTTCAGTACCCCCCCATCACCCCAAGTCTTTCCTGTCATCTCTCCCTTCTCCTCTCTCTGCTCCTTTCTCCTTCTCTCTAGTTCTTTCATCTACCCACCTGCCTACCTTTTTCTCCTCCTTCCAGCACCCTGGTCTTACTGTTCTTTGCCCATTCACCCATTCCACATCAAGAATCAGAAAGAGATCAGCTCTTCTCATAGGCCCAGGAGGGCAAAGGAGGCCAAGGCAGCCCAGCATTCCCCAGGCAGCAGGAGGGGAAAGACCAGAAACATTCCCTTGCCAGCCACTGGAGACCCTAAAAGTACGGGAAGAAACATGACAAGCTGTCGGGGGTGAGCGTACAGTGAAGAGTAAACATGCTGTTGATATTGATGATGGCTGAACTTCATTAATGACAAGACGTACCCAGTCCACTGAGGTGTCTCTGGAACCATAACCAGCCTCCTTCCTAGTTACTGTCAACTGAAGGCGCCCTGTCCTAGTGCTGTGAGCAGGACGTGCTGCCTGAGCAGCACAACGAAATCTGTGCAAAACACAACATGTCTGAAGCAAGAACCCTGCCCGTTCCAGAGGATGAATGCTCCTTTGAGCCTTAGAGTCTGTGGTTTCAGTGTGTACCCAGAGAATTGTTTAATTTTTAAAAGACCATGAAATGATCACACAAAATCCACCATATATCAAGCCCCAAAGCAAACCACAGTGATCCACACCCGTGTCTTCCCACAGCAGACTGCAGATTTGCATGGAGTCTGGGCTCTAAGTGGACTCTTCTGATCAGCTGCACATTATTTACTTTTGAAAGATGAATGACTTCATTCTTTTGGTAAAGATGCATGCTCATTGCAAAAACTCTAAACCATACTGAAAAGCACAAAGAAGAGGATAAGTTTTAAAAGACCTCAAAAATCCCACAACCCAGAAATAGCCACCATTAATATTTGGTGAACATCATTCCAGCGAAGTCTCATTTAAACTTTGCAAAATACAACCAGCCCTGAGGTGGGTGGCTGTGAGTACAACCTCCTGTTCTCCACACACAGACGCCACTCAAGATGCAGAGGCGACCAGTCTGAGGCATAGCAGGGCCCAGTGGGCAATGCTGGCACCAACGCAGCTTCAGAGACGAGCCCTCGGGGTCGGTGCACCCAGCCTCAGCTCATCCACAGCTCCCCTTCTTCGAGCGGGGAGGACAACAGCTTTCCCGGGAGGGCCCAAGCCCTTGTTTCACAGGCATCCATGGGAGAGTCTGCAGAGGCTGTATTCAGAGCCAGAAGGTCCCAGGGCTTGTACCAAGGGCTAACATTTCATGAGGACATACCATGTGCCAGGCACAGTGCTAGCTCTTATGAGCTTTATCTCACTCAATCCTCACAGTATCCCATGAGCTGGGGCTTGTCATAGGGAAGACCCTGAGACAAGGGACTGAGTGCAAATGGCTTACTGATTTGAGAAGGAATGGCAGGAAATACTGGTGGGGTGAGTGGGGAAGTGAGACGGGTAAGAGAAGATGGTCAATAAACGGGGCACTGTCAAACACATGATATGGGCAAGGAGGGCTCACTCCTGCTAGGGGCTCTAGGGGACAGTGCAGATCACACTCAGAGCTGACGGCCCTAAAGAGTGAGGGAGCCGGCCATTTGTCCATCAGTTCCCTAAACTCTTCAGGGACATATATATATATATATATATATATATTTTTTTTTTTTTTTTTTTCTGAGACAGTCTTGCTCTGTCACTCAGGCTGGAGTGTAGTGGTGAGATCTCGGCTCACTGAAATCTCCACCTCCCGGGTTCAAGTGATTCTCCTGCCTCAGCCTCCCAAGTAACTGGGATTACAGGTGTGCACCACCATGACCAGCTAATTTTTGTATTTTTAGTAGAGATGGGGTTCACCATGTTGGCCAGGCTGGTCTTGAACTCCTGATCTCGTGACCCGCCCACCTCGGCCTCCCAAAGTGGTGGGATTACAGGCGAGAGCCACCACACCAGGCCAACTCTTCAGGCCTTCTGACTGCCCTGTGCCCAGGCCAGAGTGATCCCAGAGCCAGCAAAAAGCATGCGCTCGCGCAGGGTCCCAGGTGTTCATGGTGAGCAGCCTGCAGCCCTCACGTGATGCTGAGGGGGTGGCCAGCTGCAGCTTTTGCCAGAGGACTGTTGGTTTCTCTGTGCACAGAAGCCTATCATGGCCCCGAGAGGTCAAGCAACTTGCCCAGAGTCAAGCAGCTAGAAAGGGACAATCCAGGAGTGAAAACTGGCTCTGGCCACTGCAAAGCTCTTTCCATCACATCAGTGAGGGCCAGCGGGGTTAGGCGGAGAGGATATCAGACTTGCCAAGAGATCCTGAAGGAGGTGTCAAGAATGCTTGGTGGCATAGGGACAAGATCCAGAAACAAGCCCAAGAGGCTCTGAGAGTGGAGGCCAGGTAACCAGAAGGTGGTGGAAGTGGCAGGGAGAGGGTGGGCTACAGCGTTGTGGGTGCGGGCTGCAGGCAGGCCCCTGTTCCTAGAAGAGGCTCTGAGCCCCAGGTCAGGGTGGTCACAGGGATGAGGGAGACTTGTCCAGGATCCCTAGGTGACAAATTAGCACGCCTCATCCCAGGAACTCTGATGAGCTCATCAGGTGATGAATCATGGTGGAGCTGGGACAGGGACGCCTCCGGAATCCCCGCTCCAGGCTCCCTGGAGGCTGGCCCTCGGCTTTGCAATATGGTCTTCCTGCTGAGTGCACTTTGCCAGGTGGGGTGGGTGGCCTGGTGGTTTGTCTAGCATGGACCCCACAGGCCACTGGATTCCTCTGAAGTGGGAAGTACACAGGGGCCTTGGAACTGTTCTGTGGCTGGGCACGTGACCTGGTGTTTTCACTGAAAGGGGCTGACTTTAGAGCAGGGTTGGTGAACTACAGTATGTGGGTGAAACCCAGCCCCCTGCCTGTTTTTGTTCGATGAAACCAAGAATGCTCTCATAAACTGTAGGAGTTATGACGGAAAATAAACACAGAATATGCAACAGAAATCGAATGTGGCCCACAAAGCTCCAAATATTTGCTATCTGGCCCTTTACAGAAAAAAGTTTGCCAAGCTCTGGCTTTAAAAGTCAAACTCCAGCCTAGGAGTAAGCATGCAAAAAAAGACTCAACGTCATTAGGCCTCAGGAAAACGCAAGCTAAAACCATGAAGAGATACCACTTCGCCTTACGAGGACGGCTATAATAGAAAAAGACAGACAATGCCAAGTGTTGGCAAAGGTGTGGAGAAACTGGGAATCTTGTGTGTTGCTGGTGGGAAGGTAAACTGGTACAGCCACCGTGGAAAATCATTTGAAAGTGTCTTAAAACATTATACATAAATTTATCATATGACCCAGCACTTTTGTTCCTAGAAACCTACCCAAGAGAAAGAGAAACAAACTCCAAAGACATGCCCAAGAATGTCCATAGCAGCATTCTTAACAGAAACAACTTAAATTCATCAACTGATGAATGGATAAACAAAATGGGGTTTAGCCATTCAACCAAACAGTATTTGGCAATAAAAAGAATTGAATTACCCATATGCTACAAGATGGATGCACCTCATAACCACTACGCTAAGGGAAAGAAACCAGACACAAAAGACATATTGTATGATTTCTCTTATGTGAAATGTCTAGAAAAGGTAATTTTATAGAGACAGAAAGTGGAACATTCATTGCCTGGGGCACGGAACGGGAATGAGACTGCAAACAAGCATGAGGGCATCTTTTAAGATGGTGGAAATGTTCTAAAACTTAATTGTGGTGACAGTTGTACAACTTTAATAAATTTACTAAAATCACTGAAGTGTATACTCACAGTGGGTGAATTTTATGGTATGTAGATTCTATTTCAATAGAGCCTTTTAAAAAAAAATGCTATCCTAGGGAGGCAGTCATCAGATAAAACCAATGGTAGTATGGCTCAGTGGCAAAGAGTATAAGCTTCATGAGCAGTCTCCATATCAAATCTAAGCTCTACTTCATCCACCCACCCATCCATCATCCACCCACCCACCTACCGTTCACCCACACATCCATCCATCTGCCCAACCACCCATCCATCCATTCAGCCATCTATCTACCCACCCATCCATCCACTCACCATTCATCCATCCATCCATCTATCCATCCATCCATCCATCCAACCACCCACCCACCCACCCATGCACCCACCCACTAATCCATCCACTCATTCATTCATCCATCTACTTATCCATGCAACCATTCACCTACCCACCCAACGATCCACCCACCCAACTATCCACCCGCCCACCCATCCATCCTTCACCCACCTCACCATCCATTCATCACCCACCTCACCATCCATTCATCACCCATCTACCATCCATACTTCCATCACTCACTCATCCATCTATTCACCATTCCATCCAATCATCCATGAAGATCTACTATGATGTGCCAAGAACTATGTTAAGTACTAAGGATAACCGTGGTGAAGAAAGCAGACAAGCCCCAGTGCTCATGAAACTTAGAGTCTATTACTTGCATCAGTTTCCTTGTCTGCAAATCAGCGTAAGAATAACTACTGTCAAAGGCTTGCTGTGACTATTCCATGAGATAATATATAAAACACTTAGCTCAGTTCCTGGCTAAACAGCAGCTCTGATTGTTATCACCTACCAAGTTCTGTAAAGGAGTAGTCCGGGGAGGCAGAACTCAGGAGGACTCCCCACATCCGAGCCCAAGCCCCACCAGCCAGCAACAAGCAGAGACAGCAGGCAGAGCCTCCTGCTTTCCGTCTGGCAGAGTCAGCCACTCCAGCGCTGTCCTCACCCTCTCTGCTTGTCAAGGAAGGGACGTTACCTGGGCAACACTTGCCATCACTGTGGCAACTGTTCTCCCGGCAGAGGCAAGCACATACGCCAGGGCTCTCAGGCCAGGGAAAGCAGAGCCTGTTGCTCCTCCACGGGAGACAAGTCGTCAGCAGGAATGTGCCCCTTGCCAGGAGAGGAGTGACTAAGAATGCACTGGAAGCACGTCGCGCCAGCCAGGGGCTGCTGCTCTGCTGCTCTGCTGCTTGCCGCAGCCTCTGGGGCTCGCACGCATACACACACAAGCACGCATGCTCCCCACCACCTGTCGTGAAGGGAGGACGCTGCATGGGCGCACCCATGGAACTGCAGAGTGGAGGAGGACCCCACAGGGAAATATGAACCAGGGAGGAGCCAGCCCGGTTTTGAAAACTTTTTCCAGTGCAGGTCCTAGAGCTGAGCTGCCTAGTTCAGAAGCTGCAAGCCCCAGGTGGCTGCTCACACTGAACTTCATTAAAATGAAATACAACCACAAATCCAGCACCTCAATCGCATCGTAACATTACTCGATAATACTCATAACTGGACTCGGTAGCCAGCTGTGTCTAGTGGTGACTGTAATGGCGCAGATAGAGAACATTTTCATTGTTGCAGAATGCTCTGTTGGGCGGTGCTATCCTAAAGCCTTGGTGTCCCTGTCACCACGCCCCCCGGGGGGGCCCAGGAGCATGCGTGTTTGCCTCTTCCCATCATTGCTGAGGTCTAGTATGTGTGTGGCACTGCATTCGGCCAGAGGAAAGGGCCCCTGCCTACCTCCTCCCATGGGAGACACCCCTCTCCAAGCCCCCATCTCACTGGGACCCCACCTTGGAATTTTCTCAAAAGGTCTACCAATGTGCAATGTCCCCAATTGTGCCTTGCACACCCAGGGAGAATGACTGGCTGGTTATCTTCTCTGGCTTCCCTGATTCAAGACTCGCTATGGCTGCAGATGCTAAGCGTGTAGGAAATAATTTGCTATCTCCAGCAAGCCATGGCTTCCGGGAGGACTGGACACTTGCGAGGTAGCATTTTTGGCCTTCTCGAGTCCTCCAGAATAGCTTCCCTTCAATCCTGTGAGCATCAGAGACTGTCAGGTTACCTTCAGATATAATGCAGGCCTCATAAGTGTTACCCCCAAACTGCCCTTCTGGCCGCCAAGTCTTCACCATCACCTAAAACCAGCTCATAACCTCTCAGCTCCCTGCTGGTGCACCCCCCACAGAGACACCCTGGGTCAAACACAGCGCCCTGGCCTTACTCCCCATGCCTGCTAGCCCACACAATCCATGTCGCTAAATCAGCCTCGGCGCTTTGGCCACAATTTCCCAGGGAAGGAGGCAGCACTGTCCCAATTACCTGTGCACATTTCCAGTGAAACACATGGGCGCCAGGACCATGATGACTGGAGGGCATCTGTGATCTAATTGTGGAGTATAAAATGACAAGAAGATATTCCACTTCACTAGAAAGTGACACCCCCAAAATCTCATTCTTAAAGAAATACTGTAAATGCGTGTTTTGTTTGTTTTTGTTATAGGTCAGAGCTTTAGGGTCAACGGTGCTTCTGGGATTAGATTGAATACTATTTTTTTCCTCTCCGATTGGGATTCTTTTCTTGCCCCAGGCTTGGTAGGGACAACCCCAGTGCCCCTGGGAATCACACAGGGGCTTCACCAGTCACAGCCCATCACTCTGGCCTGAGAAACCAGGCTCTTTGAGGGACCAGGGGACTGCCATCACTATACACACATACATATAGATTTACTTCACTGAGGAAAAATTCACACACCATAAAATTAACCATTTACTTTATTTATTTTTTATTTATTTACTTTTTGAGATGGAATCTTGCTCTGTCACCCAGGCAGTGGCACGATCTCGGCTCACTGCCACCTCTGCCTCCTGGGTTCAAGTGATTCTCCTGCCTCAGCCTCCGGAGTAGCTGGGACTACAGGCGCCTGCCACCACACCCGGCTAATTTTTGTATTTTTAGTAGACGTGGGGTTTCACACCATGTTGGCCAGGCTGGTCTTGAACTCCTGACCTCAGATGATCCGCCACCTTGGCCTCCTAAAGTGCTGGGATCACAGGCATGAGCCACTGCACCCGGCCACCATTAACCCTTTTACAGTGAACAGTTGAGTGGCATTTAGCACAGTGTTGTGTAACCACCACCACTATTTCCAAACCTTTTCCATCACTTCCAAGGAAACCTTTTTAAGCTGTTACTTCCTATTATACTCTCCCCCATCCCCTGGGCAACCACCAATCCGCTTTCTGTCCCTGGATTCCCCTATTCCGAACATTGCATATATATGGAATCATACACTATGTGTCCTTTTGTGACCACGATGAGGCCTGGGAATCTGCATTAAGCAGCTTCCAGGTGAGACAGATGTCCCTGAGCCCTCTAAGCAGCAAGGTTCTCACCCATATGCCCCACTTCCTCTCCTCTACAAGGTGGACGTGTTACAGAGGAGAGGAGGGGTTCACACCTTGCGCACGTCACACAGCTGGTGGTGTGGGTGGAACCATGTCTGCCAAAACTGTTGTGGGTTAAAATGTGTCTTCCACTGCATATAAATCATACACGATGTGGCCTTTTGTCCACTTAGCATAACATCCTCAAGGTTCATCCGGCTGTGGCAGCTGTCAGGGCTTCACCCCTTTCCATGACTAACGGTCCACTGCATGGAGATGCTACAATTTATTTCTCTTCCTTCTTCTCTCTGTCTCTCTCTGTCTCTCTGTCTCTCTCTCTCTCTCTCTCTTTCTTTCTTTGTTTCTTGAGATGGAGTCTCGCTCTGTCACCCAGGCTGGAGTGCAGTGGCGCAATCTCAACTCACTGCAAACTGTGCCTCCCAGGCTCAAGCAATTCTCCTGCCTCAGCCTCCCGAGTAGCTGGGACTACAGGCACCTGCCACCACTCCTGGCTAATTTTTACATTTTTAGTAAAGACGGGGTTTCGCCACATTGGCCAGGCTGGTCTCGAACTCCTGACCTCAGGTGAGCCACCGTGCCCGGCGGATATACTGCAATTTCTTTGTCTGTTAATCCGCTGATGAACTCTTGGGTTGTCTCCACCGTAGGCTATCACGAAGAGTGCTGCTATGCACATATATTGTTGCTTTTTGCCCTGCCCCTGTGCCTCAACTGCACTGAATCAGTTTAAGTTTTGCCACAGGACAGCACAGCGTGTAAGGGGTCTTTTAGGGGACCCCGATTTACCCCACACAATTACTGAACTCTGTTACCTGCTGGTCCAACTAATTTACAGATGAATTAATCAATGCTTACCTTTCAGGACTCATGTTTTCAAGGTGGGTGGAGGGACGCCTACTCTGAGTGGGGCACTGTCTCTATGGAGGGGCGGGGAGTGGGGGAAATGATACAGAGATAAGACAAACCAGCCCCTGCACACTCCCCGTCTGGCTGAAGGGTGAGGCAGGGCACAGAACATTCTAACAAAACTACTCATTACAGTCATAATGGCTACTATGTATCCAGTGCTGACATTTTCCAAGAACCACCACCATACATACTGGGTTGTGATGAACGACAAGTGACGAGACAGCGGAAAAGCCATCGCTTCTGGAGGGCACTCCATAGGCCAGGTCCTGTGCTAAGCACTTTGTATAAATACATTTTAAATCATCCCAGCCACTCAATGAGGTGAGTGGTATAATGTAAGTCCCATTTTACAGATGAGAACATCGAGGCTGAGAGAGGTAAGTCATGCATTTACTAAGAGCCAGGCAGAATTGGGATCCAGGTCTAGCTCTGGATCCTGAGCACCTGACCATCATGCTACTCTGAGAGGCAAATCTGAGCACTTTCTAGGCCTTGATCAATGCTTCTGCTGCCTTTAAATCGGAGAGTTGAGCCTCACCTCCTCGGCTTCCCAGCGGCAGTTGCAGGCTGGTGCAGCTGGGTGCCAAGTGGACACCTGCCTGAAAAGCTGGCTCCTGGGGAGATGGGCAATTTGTTTGCAAGAGGGGAAAACGCCTGGGCACTCAGCCCCAAGTGCCCACCGGTGGTGGCCTCCGGTGGTCGATGCTGCTTCCAAGGAAACAAACAGTGGGAACTCAGGCAGGCGTCCTGCTCCACCGTCTCTGCGGCATCGGCTGGTTGCCTAGGTAACCACGTGCCTGGCTGTTGAGGAGATGAGCTGGCCTTGGTGCCAGGCTCCCAGCTGAGTACCACATCCTACCTGGCTCTTCAGGCCAGCTGCGCCGTGGGCAAAATCCAATCATCATGTGGATGTGTTTGAGCACATTAAAAAAAAAACTGTACGTAGCTGTTTTCCTCGCTGAGCTAGGAGCTCCTTAGGGGCAGGGATGACGTGTCACCTGTTCCTTCGATATGTTAGATGGTGACTGCAGCCACCCAGGGAAGGTGCTCTCGGTGTTTGTTGCAGGTAGAACGGGCAGTGGGGAGAATGAAAATTGGCACTGATGGCTAACATGCGTCAGGTGCTGCTTTAGGCCAGGCCCTGCACCAAATCCTTTCACCTACCCTGCAACTCTCAAACATTCATGTGGACAGGAATTGCCTACGGGTCTGGTTACCATGCAGATTCCAGCTCAGCAGAGCTGGGCAAGGCCTGGGAATCTGCATTCAAGCAGCTTCCAGGTGAGACAGATGTTTCTGAGCCCTCTAAGAAGCAAGGTTCTCACCTACATGCCTCATTTCACGGTGGACATGCTGCGGAGGAGAGGAGGGGCTCACACCTTGCCCAGGTCACACAGCTGGTGTTGTGGGTTGGACTGTGTCTGCCCAAAACATATGCCCAAGTCCTAAGCCCAGTATCTGTGACTATGACCTTCTTTGGAAATGGGGTCTTCGCAGATATAATCAAGTTAAGATGAGGTCACACTGGATTAGAGTTGGCCCTAAATCCAATGGCTGGCGTCGTTATAAAAAGGCCATGTGGACACACACAAACACACGCTCCAGAGAGACCTCCATGTATGGAGGCAGAGCCTGGATGCCAAGGCGCATCAAGGATTGCTGGACACCATCAGAAGCTGGGCGAGGCCAGGAAAAGACCCTCCCCTAGAGTCTCAGAAGCAACGTGGCCCTGCTGACACCTTGATTTTGGACATCTGGCCCCAGAATTGTATGAGAACAAATTTTTGTGGCTTTAAGCAACACAATTTATGAAAATTTGTCATAGCAGCTGTTGGAAGCCCAGACAGCTATAAGGAGCAAGCAAGGACTGACCCCAGGACGCCCGGTCCCAGTCACTCTGCCATCTTACTGCAGTGATTCGAGCTGAGCCATCCGGCACCTCATTTCACAGAGGGCAGCAGAGCCCTCTGCAACTGTGGTTGGGAAGGTGTGAGCTGTGTTTGGAATTGGTTGGGTTTTCTTTCCCTGGGGCATTGTGGGGGGCCTGACGTCTTCTGTTCTTGCTGTATCAGGGGACAGAAATGCTGACTTTTGCCCTAAGGCCTGCCCCCAGCCCATTACCCGATTGCATAAGCCCTGGCCCTGCCCTGTGTCAGAAACAGCACATCTGGGCACCTGCATCATCAGTGAGGTCAGAGGGAGCCACCTGGAGACCCAGGAGGCTACGGGAGGAACTTCCAAGAGAATTCAGGCAGGGACGTCAGCATGGGGCTCGCACAGGGTCCCTGGCAAGGAGGAGCTGTCGGGGAGGATTCCGGCCCCGAGCTGTCCTCTCACACAAAGTCACACATCAGCCGACACCAGCAGCCACCATCAGGCCAGCCAACAGCCCAGGGCTTCCTATATACTGGGCCCCGTGCTGATGTGTGCCCCAGATGACTCTGTCAGGCAGGGTTCTTGACCCTGGCTACACATTAAAACCACCCGAGGGGCTTAGAATTCCAAGAACGGAGTCCAACCCCAGGCCAGTCCCATCAGACTGGTGTTGGGTGTGGGTGGAACCTACGCATCAGGACTTTTTTGAGCGCCGGTATATTTAAAAGTACATTTGCACACCCATGTTCACAGCAGCGTCATTCACAACAGCCAAAAGGCAGAGGCAACCCAGGTCCACCAATAGATAAAGAGAGACATAAGGTGTGGTCTACCCATTCACTGCAGCATTATTCTGCCTTAAAAAGGAAGGAAATCCTGACGCACGCCACAGTCTGAATGAACCCTGGGACATGAGGCATTGAGATAAGGCAGCCACCAAAGGCCAAATCTTGTGTGATTCCATGCATATGGGGTCCCTAGAGTAGACAAATTCTTACGAGACAGAAAGCAGAATGGTGGATGCCAGGGGCTGGGGGAGGGGGTAATGGGGACAGAGTTTCCATCTGGGAAGAGGAGAAAGTTCTGGAGTCGGATGGTGGTGATGGCAGCACAGCAATGTGAATGAACCACTGAACTGCCACCTAATCATAGTTCAAATGATGCCTCATGCATATTTCACCGCACTAAACAAGAGAATATTTAAGATCTCCAGGTGATCTGAATGTGGCACAGCTAGGGGTCAACAGGTGGGACCCCCATGCTACAGACTCGAGGACCACAACACACAGAGGAAAAGGTAACCCACTCCAGGTCACAGCCGGCCCTGTAGGAACCAGGACTCTGGCTCAGGGTCACCCCCTGGTCCTGAGCTCTGGTCCTTGAAGGGACTGAGCCGCACACACAGGAACAATCCCGGACTTGCCCTTGGCATTCTGGAAAGGCTCTCTGGTCTGCACGTGGCCCTCACCCCAGCGGGGGCTGTTCCTCCAGGAAACCTGAGCGCAGTGGAAAAACAGCCTGCAAGGGTGGGCCAGTGTGGGGTGGGCCTGGCGAAGTGCATTTCCTCATGGACTAGAACAGACGCCCCTCTTTCAGAATTCTAAAACTCAGCACAGCCAGACCGCCCCTCCCGTCCTCCTGGGTTCCCTGCTCTGAGGCTGACCCGAGGCTGTGCAGGCAGGAGGCACCTCCCTCATTCCCACAGGAGGTTAAACCGGGGCAGGAGCCTCCCTCATTCCCACAGGAGGCTGAACCGGGGCAGGAGCTTCCCTCATTCCCACAGGAGGCTGAACCGGGGCAGGAGCACCCAGTTCAGCAGGTTTAAAGTTAAGATTCTGAACGGGCTATAGAAAGAGGGAAAGAGGGGAAAACATTCTCCGGTGCAGGCAGAAGCCACGGGTGTCCTCTCCAAGGAGGAGGGAGACGGGGGAGAGGAGGACAAGGGGAGGGATGAGAGGTGACAGAAGGGACAATAAGGAGAGTCACCTCGGGTGTGTTATGCTCTGGCTGTGATGAGGACAGGCCAGTTTCTCAGGGTTCCTTAATCAAATCCCAGGCACAGTCCCCTCGGAGAGTCCCGTGCCGGCGGGGGTGGGCCGAGAGCTGTGGGATTTTTTCCTGCCCGTGCATGTGTCAAGATGCTCTGGGGGGAGGGCTGTGCCCGGAGACACGTTCCCTAAGAGAGGGAAACTCCTGCCTGGGTCATGAGGTGACAGGTGGCCCCAAAGAAGTTATGTCCACAACAAACCCCTGCCATCTGTGAATGCCACATCCCAAGTTTGGGATCTTGAGATGGGCAGATCACGTTGGATTATCTGGTGGGTCCTGAATTCAGTGACAAGTGTCCCCAGAAAGGATACAAAGGACAGACAGAGGAGGCACAGGCCATGCGACCACACAGGCAGACACTGGAGTGAGGCGGCCACAAGCCAAGTCAAGTGCTCGGGTCTGAATGTTTGTATCTTCAAAAAATTCATTGTTGAAACCTAATCCCCACTGTGGGGGTGTTAGGACACGGGGCCTCAGGGAGGTGATTAGGTCATGAGGGTGCAGCCCTCACGAATGGGATCAGTGCCCTTAGAAAACAGGCCTGAGGGAGCTCCCTCGCCCCTCCCATGTGAGACACAGCGAGAAGGCACCCTCTGTGACGCAGGAAGCGAGCCCTCACCAATCTACCTTGATGGTGGACTTCCCGTCTTCCAGATCCGTGAGAAACGAATTTCTGTTGCTTGTAAGCCACCCAGTTTAGAGGGTATTTTGTTATAGCAGCCTGAACAGGCCTAGACACCAAGGAATCCCTGGAGCCACCAAAAGCTACAAGAGGTAAGACTTGGAAGGAACCCCCAGAGGGTGCATGGCCTTGTAGAACTGGAGAGAGAAGTGTGTGCTGTTTCATGGGAGCCCTGGGACACTGACCCCACCGGGAACACCATGGCAGGGAAATTCCAGGCTTCCTTGTCCACTCTGGCCTTTACCTCCACAATGGCCCAGCCCCAGCTGCTACCAAATGCCACCACCAGTGCCCCGGGGAGGGGCTGCACAGTCTCCCGCTCTGATCGCAGCTCTGCAGGGACACTGGCAGGTCCCAGCCCCATGCTCAGCATGCCAGCACTTACTCCCTCACCAGTCTCTGCTCACTCTACGACCTATAGGCCAGCTGCCTCCCCCACCAGCCTGCACACTCCTGGGAGCTCAGAGGCTCAAGCAAGGCGTGTTTTTGCTCGCAGACGTGTGCATCATCACAAATGGAGAGTCAGGCAGATCTACATTTAAATTTCTTTCCTGCTCCTTATGAGCTGTGCGGCCTTAGGCAAACTACATCACCTCTCTGAACCTTAGTTTCCTCATCTGTAAAATGGGGATAATAGTAGCATTTGCGTCCTGGAGCTGTTGGACGAATTAAATGTCACATTTCAGGCTTGATAAACGACACCTATTGAGTTCAGTAGGATAATGACTAAAGACAGTTAATGTCTTTAAAAAAATAAAGGTGACTAGCTGGGTGCAGTGGCTCACAACTGTAATCCCAGCACTTTGGGTGGCCGAGGCAGGCAGATCACCTGAGGTCAGCAGTTTGAGACCAGCCTGGCCAACATGATGAAACCCTGTCTCTACTAAAAATGCAAAAAAAATTAGCTGGGCATGGTGGCACGCACCTGTAATTGCAGCTACTTGGGAGGCTGAGGCAGAAGAATTGCTTGAACCCAGGAGGCAGAGGTTGCAGTGGGCCAAGATTGCGCCATTGCACTCCAGCCTGGGCAACAAGAGAGAAACTCCGTCTCAAAAAAAAAAAAAAAAAAAAAAAAAAAGGGTGACCAGAAACCCCCTCAATGTCCATCAAAAGAGAAGTGCTTACACTGTGGTCCCCACACTGCAACAACACACAGCAGTTAAAAAGAAGGAAGAAGGGTTACAAGATCTGCCATGGATTCCATTTGCACGACACGCTGTTAAGAACAGAAGCAAATACATACATAAATCTATGCTGACATGCACATATAGATGATCTAATTCACGGGGCTTCAGGGGGATAGGGGGTGGGGACCAAGTCCGGCTGGTGACAGCTGTCTTCTTTGGAGAAGGAAGTGGCTTGGGGAGGACCAACGGGTAGGGCTCAGCTTTATCTGCAATGTTTCAAATTATTGCAGGAAGCCATTCATGTGTTGTACATTCAATTAAAGAGAAATAAAGGAAAAAACTCTCCAAAGATTTCAGAAATTGGGATCATGGTAGTGGAATTATATGCTTCCCCAGAATTCTTAAATTGGTCAGAATCCCATATTCTTTTTTTTTTTTTGAGACAAAGTTTCACTCTGTCACCCAGGCTGGAATGCAGTGGCGCAATCTTGCCTCACTGCAACCTCCGCCCCCTGGGTTCAAGTGATTCTCATGCCTCAGCCTCCCTAGTAGCTGGGATTATAGGCGCCTGCCACCACGCCCAACTAATTTGTATTATTAGTAGAGATGGGGCTTCACCACATTGACCAGGCTGGTCTTGAACTCCTGACCTCAGGTGAGCCGCCTGCCTCAGCCTCCCAAAGTGCTGGGATTACAAGCATGAGCCACCACGCCCGGCCAGAATCCGATATTCTTAAAGAGAACTGGAAGGGATCTGAGATCTTACTACTTTTGACTTTTCAGTGGTCTAGTAGATGGATAATCTGATTTTTGAAATGCATGTTCTTTGAAAAATTCAGAATCATACAGAGGACAAGAACTAAAGCACGGAGAGCTCACGGCCCGCACACTTGTATCATGGTGCATGCGTGTGCACGCACAGACACCCACAACCCAGTTAAACACACACACACACACACACACACACACACACACACACACACACACACCCCCAGCCCAATGTAAAACTGCACGTAAGTTTCAGCTGCATCAGACATGCTGGCTTTCTTATTTTTAACCTCACCTCTGCCCTCCCTCCCGCCACCGCCTGAATCCATGCTAACTCCATGCTCACCATGTGAGCTCCAAAAATGTGAGACCATGTTATATATTGGGGTCCAGAAACCATTTTCCTAAGAGCCAGATAATAATAGTCTAGGCTCTGTGGGTCATGCCATCTCTGTTGCCGCCAGCGTAAAGCCACAGCAGGAATGGGCAGAGCTGTGTCCCCCTCCCCCAAAATGGGCAGAGCTGTCCCCGCCACCCCGAAAACCTCTTATTTATAAAAACAGGCGCTGGGCCAGACCATTTGTAGACCCTTGACGTCTATCATTTCATCTCTTTCTCCATGGTCACGTTTAATCAAATACAAATATATATTATCTATTTGTCTGGCAACAGACTTTCAATGGCAAAAACTGCAATGACTTTTGCACCAACCCAATACAGACAGGTTTTGTGGGGTCCTCATTTCATTTTACACAAATGGCATTGCACAATACTTATGTCTGCATCTGGCTTTTCCCTCCTCACACCTGGTGGGTGTTACTCCAGATCAATTTGTATCAATTTTCCCAGTCTGTGTGCTTTTCCCCACTTCAAGGGTCACTAAGCAGAGGTAGGATATACCTTTCAAAAAGTAAAATGAAGCCAACCAAATCCTTCCCCCTGACTCTGCTCTGTGTGCCGATCCTTCTCAGGGTCTTTCTGACACAGCCACCAGCTTGGCCTCCTGAACCTCAGTAACTGGCCCTCCCCTCTTGACCAAGGCCACCCAGAGGGAAAGAGGAATTTGCACCCAACATTAAAGACTACAGGGTGGGGGTGGGGAACACCTCTTATGAATCATTAATATAAGGTGGCATTTTCAGGGCATTGCAGAAAACAACCCTGATTAATTGCAACCCACAAAATAAATAAAAATTGCAAATACTGTACCAGAGCCTGCTCTTCCTCTGTGGTGTGAGGCGGGCAGCCCCAGGCGAGTCTCCTAACCCTTTTGAAATACAGTGAGGGGCGCGGTGGCTCAAGCCTGTAATCCCAGCACTTTGGGAGGCCGAGGCGGGCGGATCACAAGGTCAGGAGATCGAGACCACGGTGAAACCCCGTCTCTACTAAAAATACAAAAAAAAAAAAATTAGCCGGGCGCGGTTGTGGGCGCCTGTAGTCCCAGCTACTCGGGAGGCTGAGGCAGGAGAATGGCGTGAACCCGAGAGGCGGAGCTTGCAGTGAGCCGAGATCGCGCCACTGCACTCCAGCCTGGGCGACAGAGTGAGACTCCGTCTCAAAAAAAAAAAAAAAAAAAAAAAAAAAAAAAGAAATACAGTGAGGGACACCACAGGCTCTGTTTCCTTTGGGCCTGATAAAGGGAACTCTCTCTATCCCAAATAAGGATTTCCCTTGCCAGGCCTCAAGACGGTAGCATCTCCACAGGGGCCTCTGTTGTTTATTTTACTAAGAACTTTATCTAGTGCTTGCAGCACTTCAAAGGACATCTGATCTGTTCATGGCTTTGTTTGGAAGCCTCCATCCTTCCCGGCTGCCTCCTCTGGGTGGGAGTCACCGGCGCCTACTACAAAGGGCCTTAATTTATGAGAATCCTGGAGAAGGATCCTGTTCTTTAATAAATTAATGTTCAGTAAGTCTCTAATGTGAGTTTCAAGCCAGGTAATGCTGTCATGCTTGAATACAGGAGAAGGCGCACTTGTGCCTTCCCTGGGGAGGCGGCTCCTCAGACACTCATGCAGAGGACTCTACTCACCCACAGAAGCCCAACGTCCTAGGAGTGTGAGTTCGATGGTGTTCACCACAGTGAATTCTAAGTGTCCTGCACAAACGGAGGGGATTCTGGCAGAGTAACCCAAAAGCTATGGACACATTTAGTCATCCATGCTTGATCTCAGGCTGTGAGAAACCCAGTAAGAAGGTGAAATGGTTACAGAAGGAGGCTTCAGACTCTGGGTCTGAATTCCGGCTTGGATGCACGAGAAGGTTAATCTGAGAGTCAGACTCGTGTTCATACAATGGAGATATAAAACCCAGGGACACTGTGCAGCCTAAAGAAAATAATGAAGATAAAGCAGATGGAAAACAGTAGGCACTCAATAGAGATTTATTGTTCTTTCCCCTCTCTTCACACGACTGCAGTGGTTCTCAAACGCTGGAGTGCCTCACAGTCCCGCGGAGGATGTGCTAAAATAGTTTGCTGCTCTCATCCTGCCACCTCAGAGTTTGTGAAACTGAAGACTGGCATTTCTAGAGAGTTCCCAGGTGATGCAGATACTGCCGGTCTTGGGACTTCACTCTGAAAACCACTGAGCTACTGGTTCAAAATCCCCAGGTCTGCAGTGGCCAGGACACCTGGGATGATAAGGACCCTCTGGGATGGAAGACTGGTTGCAGACTTAAAGTCTCAAAAGTCAACAGACATGATGAATGGTCTGCCTGAGTCTGTTTCTGCACCCAGCCGGTGTCAGGCTGGCCCCTGATGTCTGGGGTGTGCTTTCTAAGGTCCCTGTACTCCTGGACAGAGGTCAGGTTCAGCCCAGTCTTCCAAATGGAATGGGCCAAGCCTGTGCCAGCTCCCGCTGGACACAAACCTCCTGGCCTTCTGCTGCCACGTGCCAGCAGGCTCCATTAGGAGTGACCTCAGTTTCTCCGAAAGGGGGTCTCTGTGCCTCTCAAGGGTTTCTGCAAAACAATCTGTTGGTTCTGAGAGTGCAGCAGGGTACTCCGGGGAGCAGAATGTGGGCAACAGCCCCCAGGGCCCTAGTTGTTCTGGCATCATCTCGCGGTCAATTAGCCTCTCTCCCAAACACCTTCCCTTCCAGACTTAGCCGGCTGTCCCACTGGGTATTTTCTGATCATCCCTCAGTGAAGCAAGGGCCTAATTCCTCTGTGGGGACAAGCTCTTTTTTGAGTCTCTGTTTGGCCTCATCTCTGAGCCAACAGGCCAGCAGGTGGGAGCCCTGGAGGCCAACAAAAGGACGGCAGGCCACCTCCCTCTTCCAGGGTGGACACCGTGTCCCACAAGTGCAGATTAGCAACCCAGCCCAGGGGCCTCCACTGCCCACCACTGGCGGCGAAAGAGACCCACTGCAGACGCCCGTGGAACAAAAGATCTTGCTCATCAAGACGCTACCTCCCATTTACGTTTTAAAAACTTGTCTTTAAAGGGCAAGAAAAAGAAAAACATAAAATTCTGCCTTAAAGGGCAAAAAACAAGTTCACCCACAAACCGTTTACATGAAAAACTTCCTTGTATGGCTCGATGACTCATCAGCCTCATCAAAGCCTGCGCTGCATGACACACGAACGCTCGGGTCCCCCCTTCCTTGCCCAGAAGAAACGATGACAACCCACAAACGCCACTTCTTCCTTGGCAGTTTGGGAAGCTGCTGTAGTGCGTCATTTCTGAGGCTCAGGAAAGACCTTTACACAGAAGGTGGGGGCGGGGGGGGTCTTGAATGTCCCAAAGCCCAAGGCTGGCCCTTATGTAGAGCGGAGGAAGCCCTGGCCAGGGACAGGAGAGTGCAAGGCAAGGCTGGGTGACCCAGGCACATGGTGCAAACCCCACACCTCCACTTCCCAGCTCTGCAGCCGGGGGCAGCTCACTCCACCCTGGTCCCTGGGGTGTGCTTCCGGGCTTCCGGGCTTCCGAGTTGGGGGGCAGTGAAGCCTGGGCAGCAAACCACCTTGTACTGCCTCTGGCCTGTGGATAGTAGATGCTCAATAAACCTCTCCTTCCCGTCAGAAACTCAGTCTCCCTTTGTGGATGACAGCATTTTCCTAAAGGATCTAAAGTTCCATCCACCTTAAACTCTGCCTGAAGGGAAGACTATGAAACTGGAAAAGAAAATGGCATGGATTTGTGTGCTACTGCAGGACACTGCTGCAACATATATTAAGGAGTATGGAATGGAACAGCGTGGATGATAAAATCTGTGTGGTGTTTACAAAGGAATATTCATAAGCACTTTCTGAGAAGCCCTGTGCAGCCGCTAACAGTGACTGCCTAGGGGAAAATGGACTTGAACGAGTGGAGGCCAACTTTTCATTTTATACCTTTCTATACTTTTCAGGAGTACCACCTATGCACGTGCATTTTATTTTTCTTAAATGTTCGCAGAGGATGTCTGGCAGGACAAGGAGCTGGCTGGAAAGGGGCGCGAGGAGATTTTCTGGGTGATAGAGATACAGGTGGTGGTTACTCAGGTGAATACAACAGTAGAACTACCTCACACTCAACAGTCAGGGCATTACATTTTGTTACATGTAGACAACAGCTTGATTTTTTAAAATGTAAAAGAGGTTAAGAGAGATTTATGGATAGTGGGAATTTTCTCAGTTCTCTTTGTCCTTTTTGGTATTCTAAAAAACTTAATAAATGCCAGTTTTTAAATGCCCTATGTCTTAGGGCTCTTGCACACTGCTGGTGCAAGTATACACTAGTGCAACCACTTTGCAAAACTGCAGGGCAGCGTCAATGAATGACAATTCAGTCCCCAAGCATATACTCAACAGGACCATGGACACACGCTCACCAAAAGATGTGCACTACAGCGTTTACAATGGCCTATTGGTAACAGCCCCAAGCTGGAAAGACCTACCCATAGAATGAACAAGTTAACAGAGTCTAAGCATACAACAGAACACCACCCAGCAAAGTGAATAGACAAATTGTTGCTACACACAACACAGATAAATCACAAGAAGCCAGTCTCAAAAGAGTTCAGAGTGTCTGAGTCCATTTAGATAAAGCTCAAGTATACGCAAAGCTCATCTACGCTGCTAGAAGTCAGGATAGCCGTGGCTGCCCATGGTGGGGAGGAGGGGCCGAGGTGAATGGCAACTCTTTTTGATTTGTACACTTTTCTAGATGTATTTTATCCTTCAATGAGAAGTTTATTTCAAAAACGACCTGTGTCTTTCAAAAACGACCTGTGTCTCTTCCAAAGACAACAGCTCCAGCTGGGCAAAGTGGCAGCTCTGTGGGCTCCAACGGAAGAGGACAAAAGACCCATCCTCCTGTCCCCTGGGTTCAATTCCCAGCCCTGCCTGTCTCTAGCTGTGTGATCCTGGACAGGCCTCTCTGCTTACTCAGCTCGTCCTTCAAGACAGGCTTAACCAAATTTTGAGAAGATTTCACAAGATAATACAAAGAAAAGCCCCCAGCAGAGCTCCTGACCCTAGTAGGTGCCTAATAATTGTTTTTCTCTCCCTCTACTGTAATGAAAGCCCTCAAGAGCATGGGCTCTCCTTCCCAAGGCTCTTGGCCCTCTGCCACTTGTTAGTTTCAATCCCTGAAGCAGCCCTGGTTACTAGTTATGGGGTCCCTGATGACCCACTGTGGGGCTTGGGCTGTGGCTGGGAGACGCTGGTGACTGTGGCCCTCGCAGGCTGCAGGGGACCGGCAGCCTGGCCCCAAAAGGTTTCCCCATTTGGATTGAACATGTGCATAAAGAGGCTGCTGGGCTGGACTCGCTTCCCCTCTGTAGGGGCCTTGAAGGCCTTTGCTTGCTCACCAGCTGTACCTCCCGCTGAGGGCCCCTCCTGCAGTCTTGGAGTGGGCTGGGCCCCCTGCCTCTGGGGAATGCCCCTCCTTTCACAGTTCCCCACTGAATCCCTTTGATCCCCTCTTAAGAGGTCACAAAGCCCTCTTTGACTGAGTGCCAGAAATTAATCTGGATAGAATTCCTGCCTTTTCAACCTGGACAAAGCAGGTAGGTGGTTGGGCCTGTAAGAGGACTGAGGCCGACTCCCGCCCATCCTTGCCCCCTCCCCGGTTCTGCTTCCTTCTCGGAGGGTAGGGCCCTCCAAGAACGGACCCACGGTGCCTGCCTGGAAGCTCCACAGAAGCTTCCATGAGAAAGTCCCACGGAGGCACAGTCAGAGCCAGTGGCACTGACCCGGCCTCCAGCAGCACTCGCCCCACAGGCCTGGGCGGTCACTCACATAGGATGAAGGACACTTTCACTGCCTCTGTCAGCTGGGTGGCCTGGCAGGGACTATGCTGAGAAGAGCTCTGCCTCAGGGCAAAGCATGTGGTAGCTGATGGGTGATGCCCGCCCTGGGCTCACGAGTTGGTGGCCTGTGTGCCACACATGTGCCTCCGTCTTCTGCAGCCCTGTCTCCTAGCACCCTCCGGCACCAAGAGCCTGTTTCCCTCTGGGTCCTTGTTCATTAGAGAAGAAGAATGAATGTTCTGAGTGGGTACCACATGGCGGTGCTATTCTAAATACTGAACAGCTATGAACCCATTTACTCCCCATAAGAACCCAGTGAGCTTGGTTTCATTTGACTCAAGAGGCCCAGAGATGAAAGTAACTAGTCCAGCGTCACACAGCCAGTAGGAGGTGGATCAGGGTTGGAACCTGGGCAGTCTGGCCCTGAAGCACTGTAGAAAGTATTATTTTGGGAGCAAAGAGGTAATAGGTGGTGAAAGCCACCCAAAAATACCCTTCTCTCTGGCCCAGTAGCCACTTCTAGAAATCTGCCCTAAACAAGTAATTCAAATAAAGTGAAAGCTGAGATACGCGACGGTCATGGCTGCATTATCTATAATTGAGGAAAGCTGGGAACGACCCAAATGGCGACCACAGAGGAGCCCTTTGGTAAACGGCACCAGCCTCTTCGTGGACGATTATGCAGCCATTAGGAAGCCTCCCCTGGGAGCTGTGGCACGGCACTGGGATGTCTGAGCTGCCATGACTTGGCGAGGCTCACAGGACTGTCTGTGTGCCTGGCCACAGCTGCCAAAATGGCCGCGTGAAGATGGATGCAGCCTCGGAGGAGAACTGCAAGGTCAGAACTGGCAGGAGCTGGGGGCACTGACCTTGATGTGATTGTAAAAACGGTAGAAAAGGACACAGAGAGGGAGGAAGGTGACCAAGACGGGGTTAGATGGGCAATACGGAGGTGGGGTGGGGTTCAAGGGCAACGTCTTCCCTCAAGACCAAGGGATGAGCTGGGCTAGAGGGGAGAGGCCCAGCCAGGAGCCACCTACGTGAGGGATGGTGTGGAGCAAGGGAGTCAGGTGCAAGGTCAGATGTGGGCTTCCAAATCTCAAGTTTAAAGTCAGGGGACACAGCGGCCAGTGTGTTTGGGGAAGATGTGGAAGCGGGTCAGTCCTGAGTTTGACACCAGGCCTGGGAGACATGGTCTGACAGTGGCTGCGCTGGGGTCACGCAAGACAGGATGAGGCAATCAGCTCTTCTCCACGAGAAACAGGGGTTTGCCCAGTCAGAGATCAATTCACATTATTCTTTTTTTTTTTTTTTTTTGAGCACAGTTTCATTCTGTCACCCAGGCTGGAGTGTAGTGGCACCATCTCGGCTCACTGCAACCTCTGCCTCCCAGGTCCAAGTGATTCTCATGCTTCAGCCTCCTGAGTAGCTGGGACTACAGGCCTGAGCCACCACGCCCGGCTAATTTTTGTATTTTTAGTAGAGACGGGGTTTCACCATGTTGGCCAGGCTTGTCTTGAACTCCTGACCTCAAGTATCTGCCTGCCTCATCCTCTCAAAGTGCTGGGATTATAGGTGTGAGCCACTGCACCTGGCCAATTCACATAATCCTAATGGTGATGGGAGAAGTAGGGAAAAATGGAAAGCTCTCATGCAAGCCTCAGGCACCAGAAACACCCAGGCTCTACCCAGATGTGCCACGAGAACAGGTGGGAGCTAGGGTGCTGCTCCCAAGTGCACATCAGGTGTGAGAAGTGTCTGGTGAGCGTGTGTCTGTGTACATGCGTGCAGGTGCAGTTGGGAGCCACACTCCCAGTGGCTAAAGTCCCAGGTTCTGGACTCACTCAGACGTCTGTTCAAATCCCAGGTAAGCCACTGAATAGCTGTGTGACCTTGAGTGAGTGATTTAACCTCAGCCTCAGTTTCCACATCTGTACAATGGGAGAACAGGAGAAACAGGCACCTCCTCAGGGCTGTGAGGATTTGCCAAGCTGAGTAAGTGAGGCACTGGCACACGCCCGGCACAGGAGTAAGTGTCCATCATGACTCGGGGACCAGCTGCAGCCTTGTGCTGAGGCCTTGGGGTGCAACTGGGGGCTTGGCTTGGGCTGGATGAAGACTTGGGGGATGTGAGCTTGGGAAGGGATTTGCAGCCTGGTGGAGAGAGCGCCTGGGGCCACATCTCTAGGACACTAGGAGTGGCTCTTCTCCAGGGAGGCTCCCATGACCAGGAGGTGACTCAGGGGAGGTGGGATCCGGGAGGAAGGTCAGAGCTGGGCGTGACAGCCCCCACTGGTGGCCTGGTCCGGAGCCTCAGGCTTTCCGCTTTCCTAGGGATCCCCCCATCTAGCATGGCCCTCGGTGAGGGGCCAGGGGAGGCATCAGCTCAACGGTCCTGTGTCATTCTGACCTGGTCCCCTGGGGCTTTCCCCTGCACGGGGATGTGGGTGACGGATCCCGCCCCGCTGAGGGCGCAGCAGGTGGGGAGGAGACGACCCAGGCCCTGCCCTCAGCTTCCGGCCAGGTGGGCTTTACCTCTCTGAGCCCCAGGCACTTTGCCTTGGTGCTGGGGACTTTGAGGGTGGTGGTTCCCCAGTGCCAGCTCCCAACACAGAACACGGAACAGACTCATTCCCAAGGCGCCGCAGCCACTCACGAGGTGGAAGCGAGATCGTGACCCTTGCTGGGAGGCATCTGGCTTTGGCACCGTCCTTTATCCCCTTGGACTCTCGGTCCCCTCTGCTATGAGATGGGGGAGGGATGTGGACCCCGCAGAACTGTTTCTGGGCTCAAAGGAGCACAGGGGCACATAGTGCTGGACACAGGGGATGCTCCATGGCCAGGCCCAGGCAGAGATGGTCCTGAGGGCGGGCTTCCCACCCACCCCAGCCCTCACAGGCCATGAGTCAGCCAGGACCACGAGCAGGGGCTGGAAGGGGCTGCCGGGGAGAGGGGCTGAGCCAGCTGCTCCCACCATGTCGGACCCACTCGGAGACACACTGATGATGGCGCATGAGAGGCTCCCACGCGTGGGCTCCTACCAGGATCCCTTCTGCCAGCTGCACAAACAACAGAGCCTTCGATCCTCACACGGCCCAGTAACGAGACGCCAGGATCATCCCCATTCCACAGAGGAGAAAACTGAGGCCCAAATAAACACACTCCAAACCAGCACACTCATAGTCTCCCCACAGGCCACACACACACTCACACACACATAAAACAGTCACCCCACATGCCACGTACACACACTCATAAAATAGTCACCTCATATGCCACACACACACATTTATAAAATAGTTACCCCATATGCCACACACACCACACACACACTCACAGTCACCCGCACACACCACACGCACACATACACAAACACACACACACATAAAATAGTCACCCCACAGGCCACACACACACACACACACACACACTCATAAAATAGTCACCCCATATGCCACACACAGTCACTCCCACACACCACACACACAAAAAATAGTCACCCCATAGGCCACAGTCACCCCCACACGCCACACACACACACACAAGCACATAGTCACCCCACATGCCACACATACACACACACTCATAGTCACCCCACACCCCACACACACTCATAAAATAGTCACCTCACACGTCACACACACACACTCATAACACAGTCACCCCACATGCCACACACATGCAGTCACCCACACGTGACACGCACTCATAGTGACCACACATGCCACATACACACACTCGTAGTCACCTCACACGCTACACACACACAACAGTCACCTCACCACACACACTCATAAAATAGTCACCCCACACAACACACAATCAGTCACTCTTGCTCTCACACACACTCTCACACATTCACTCTTACATTCACACACACACATTCTCACCCGCACACACACCCACTCTCACACTCACACACCCCACATTCTTTTCCACCCTTCTCCACAGAGGAGGGACAGAGGCCTGGGCTTGGATGGGGTGACTGAGGGGCTGTGGCCCCCCTGGGGGGCTGGGAAATCTGCCCAGCAAGAAGAAGACAGCGAGGCCAGGGCAGGCGGCCAGAAAGGATCCAAACCTGGGCTGGGATTTTCCCAGAGCCAAGGGCACTCCTCTGGCCCTGGCAGCCCTGGGACAGGAACATAGGCCAGCTTCTTATGACACACAGTCTGCTCCTTGAACCCCAGCTCTGGGGCTTGGCCCCTGGGGCTGTTCTGAGTGACCTCGCTTCCCCCAGGGAAAAACCATTTTGGTTTCCAGGACTTGTGTGCCTCGGCCTGAGGAACCCGTCTCAGGAAGCGAGAAGGTGGAGAGGTACCAGGAGCCCAGCTCCCACAGCAGGTGCATCCTGGCCTCTCAGGGCTCCTCTAGGAGCCTGCTGTGTGTCTCCTCACAGCCCGGTAGCCTGGACCTGTCACCTGGGCCTGTTCACATGGACAGACTTGTCCCTCACAGCTGTGCATACCTGGGTCTCTCACCTCGAAACCGTGGACACAGAAACAGGCCAATCTTCTCATTGCTTTGTAAACACACACGGTCTCCTCACAGCCTGAACACGCTCTTGGCCTTGCCCCACAAACTGGGCCTTCACGGCCTCGCATACACAGGCCTGTTCCCTCATAGCCTCGTGTGCAGACAGGCCTGTTGCCACAGGGCTTGGCCTCCGAGGGCCAGGGCGGGAGCCAGGAGGTGCATCTGAGTCAGAAATGAAGCCTCATTAACCCAGAATAACTGTTTAATGCTTCCACACCCCTGGGAATTAGCCTCAAGGGCTGAACCACCCAAACCAAACAGGACTGGCCTCCCCAGGGGCCCTCAGGACTGCAGGCTCTAGCGAATGCTGGGAGGCAGAGCAGCCCTGGGCCGGGAGATCCTGGCCCTCCTCCCGCAGGCTCCAGGCCTCCTCAGATCTCCCAGACCAACACGGCAGAGGCCAGGCCGGGAAGGCTGGGAGGAAGAGCAGAGCTGCTCGGACAAAGAGGCAAGGATGTTCAGGGTCTAATCCCGCTTGCCTTCTTGGTGGCCTTGGAACCTTGTGCGAATGACTTATACTCTCTACACTCAGATTTCCCCATCTGCAAATGTCGATAGGAACAGAACCTATTCAGTGAGAGGAAGTAATTCACAAAACGCAGCATCCAATGCTGAGTAAACTCCTCCAACACGGGGGCTACGACTGCGTGTGAACAGCTCAAAGTTCTGAGCGGAGGCCACAAAAACAGCACTGTTACCCAGATGGAAGAGCGTGAACAAGATGCTGGATATTTTACCCCCGCTCTGCCTTCTTCCACAAAACAATTTGAGGTCGATTCTATAGCAGCAGTTGTCAACCCTGTTTTCATGACTGTCCGCATAAAGAGCTCTAGTGTCTCCCCTATCTGTCCTCCCTTTGAAAGAAATACTCAAGAATACGATTTCGTTGAATAGGGTGGAGCTTTGGAGGGCCACAGACTATTGTAATCATTAAGATTTGTTTAAATCTCAAAGAACCAATTTTGGTCCCGTTAGGGGTGATGTGGCCCCTGTTGGGAATGCCGGTAGAGATGCAAGTCCAACTTGATAAAAACTAAGCAATGGGAACACAGTATTTAGGAGGTTGCATTCTTTTTTTTTTTTTTTTTTTAATTGAGACAGAGTCTTGCACTTTCCCCCAGGCTAGAGGTGGCATTCTTTACGTACAGAAGAATGTGTTCTGACTGTGTGTGCACTGCAGCCACAGGAAACAAATGTATACTGGTATAGGAGAGAAAACGACAAAAACATTTAGAAAGTTAAAAAATTCAAGCTGAGGTGGTGGAATTTCTAAAGGTCCTCAATTTTGATGTTCCACTGATTTTTTTTTTTCCAGTTAAAGACAGAGAAAAGAAGAGAAAAGAAACAAGGAAGGAAAAGAAAAGAAAAACCTCAAATAGGTGGTTGTAAATAAAGAGGGGAGAGAGTGGCCATATCAGCAGAAGCAGAGGGGTCAAGTCCTGGGAGGGCTGCGGAGTCCCAGTCTCAGAGAAAGGCACTGTTTGATTAAGGAGGAGGTAGGACAGCCGCCCAGATCTGGACTGAAATCTGCTGGGTAACTACGGGTAAATCACTTGCTCTCTCTGAGCCTTGGTTCTTTTACTTGCTTAACGACAACGAACCAGAAACGACCTGGCCAGTCCTGGCGTCTCATAGGTACTCACTAACGGTATCTGAATTAGGTGAACACGTTCTGGAATCTGTCCACAGAACCAGGGTTCAAATTCAGGTTTCCCAGCTCATTTTGCTAGCTGGCGGTACCTCCAAAACACCTGACGTTTCTTTGCCATTTTAAAAGGAAGGAGAGCATGCCTTCTCAAATATCACCAAAACTGGGTACAAAGAGCCACAGGAATTGAAATCAAGTTAAATATCACTGCCACCTGGTGGCAGCATACCTAAATTGTTGGGGGGCAATAGTCCAAGGGGAAAAACTGTCAGCATCTTAAGCATGCTGTAGACACAGCCAAAGCTTACACCCTGAGAATGAAGACCCCTTGATCGCCTGGCTAGTGGGCCGGCACGCAGCCAGGCATCTGCCAGTTCCTTGACATCCTGATTTAGGTTTTCTGAAATTTTTAAAAACTGGTTGATTAAATTTAGCAACCATAAATAAACCGGATGCCACCATAATTGAATGTAAACATCCAGGTCTTCATGAGAGCTGCTAGAAACAGTGATCCCAGTTCTAGACTTGCTCAATCAACTGTGTGAATCCCACATGCAATCCTTAACGTTTTGGGGGTGGGGCATGGCAGTCTCACTCTATCACTCAGGTTGGAGTGCAGTGGAGCGATCTCAGCTCACTACAACCTCCATCTCCCAGGCTCAAGTGATCCTCCCACCTCAGCCTCCCAAGTAGCTGGGACCACAAGGGCGCACCACTACGCCCGGCTAATTGTTTGTATTTTTGGTAGAGATGGGGTTTCGCCATGTTGCCCAGGCTGGTCTTGAACTCCTGAGTTTGGCTATCCGCCCGCCTTGGCCTCCCAAAGTGTTAGGATTACAGGCGTGAGCCACCACACCTGGCCAATCCTTGACATTTGAATGTTTCAAGCCCGAGCTTTTAAATCATCTTTCTAGTCAAAGCCTCCTGAAGTCCATTTCTGTGCCCATCATCTTGGTTGCCCCTTGCAGCTATGCAATACTCACAGATTTCACAAATGCTGCCTTCCAGGTGCACGTGGAAGTACTGTTGAAAATGCAGACCAGAGAAAGGCAGAAAACAGAGCCTTGTGCAATACTGCACCTGACAGCCTTCATTGATACTCATCTTGGCCTCCTTTTAAACAAGGCATTTTTCTCCCAACCTGTCAGGTAGGCAGTATGTCTCCAAGTACATTCTGCCCTGTCCTGAGCTAAGAGAAAATGCAAGGCTGTCACTTACTGAGGCCCCACAAGCAAAACACCACGGGGAAGGGAAGAGGTGGTACCCCCGTCACCACCACCGCTCAGTCCTCCCTCTCAACTGCTCTGGCATCTGACTCCCAGATGGTCCCCAGTAGGTACTGACGAACGCCCTGCCTGTCCTAAGACACACTCGTACCTGGGCACGTAGAGAGAATCAGGTATCAGAGATGTTCTCCCAGTGGAAACGGAGCTCTCAGCAGCATCTGCTGATCACACGAGCCAGTGAGCACCACCTTACCTGCTTGGCTGACATCTGTGTCTTCCCGCTCCACTACATTCAGAAATCTCCAGCACATACAGGTACTGGAAAGGTCGAGCTGAGCCATGCCTCAGCCCCTTCCTAACGACGGGAGCTTGGACTACAGTCTGAGCCTCACCTTTCCCATATGGAAATGGCAACAATGATAATCATCAACCTTATGCGGTTGTGGTGACGGTGAAATGGACATGATGAGTCTAGCAGAGCTCCTGGCACACAGCAGGAGCTCAAAACACGCTAGTCCTGGCACACAGTAGGAGCTCAGTAAACACTAGTTCTCCTTCCTTTTGCAGCCCCAACTTGGAGACTCAGCTCAGTTTCTGAGACTTGGCCCCACAGCACAAAGCAAGAGGACCAGCCGCTGACACGGGAAAGGAGGGGAGGGGCCCTCTCTGGGACCAGGAAAGTCATTTTCTGGGGTTGTCTTTCTGCCCCCAACCCTGGCAGTTGGGGGAGCCGCTCTGGAGCCATGAGAGGAATCCTGAGTGTTCCCTGGGTCCTCCCAACACGTGATACGGCACCCGGCTCTGCTCGGGGCCAGCTGTTCATCCCCTGCAGCTCCCCAGCTTACTGTGAGGATGACAACTTACGACACACTGGTCATTCCAGCCACACCCTGCTGGTGCTGTGGGGCCCGGGGCCTGTCAAAGCTTGTTCTAAACCAGAAGATCAGAAGACAAGGAAAGACAGGGAGGCAGGGCAGGAATGAGAAGCTGACTGTACGTGCTTCACGCCCTGGTCCTGACGTCAGGGTTTCTATCGCCTGAGCCATGGGGCAGAACTCGGGCTCCCCCTCGGGTGGCTGGGGGACCCTTCTTAGGAGATCCGCCCCTGGGTCTCCAAGATGAATTTCCCTTTACATGCCAGAAAGCTCTGAACCATCCTATGCAGAGCTAGAATCAGAAAATTAGGCCAGAGAATCTGACAACTGAAAAGCAGTGAAGACTACAGAAATAGGGCTCGGGAGTTTGAATCTCTGTTAAGTTTACACTTGGCACGGCCTTTAGAAGTTACTTTCAACTAAGCATCTTGAACCCTGAAGTCCAGCCTCCCCGGCTGGACTCCCCTCAGGGTCACCCTCACTCTGAGAGCAAGAAGTTCTATGATCCTTTTGAAGCAGGAAAACAGCTATAGGGCTTGAGAACACCAGGGCGAGAAGGCCATTTCAGCACTGCAGGGGATGGGAACAGCAGAGGACGAAGAGCCAGGGGCTCTTAGACAGGGGAGCAAAGTTCCTCAGCTGAGCCATCTGGAAGGCATGAGTTCTCCACTTTCATGCCTCTGGGTGACAGATTGCCTTTAAGCCATCACACCGCTGCCTGAGTCGCTTTAAACAAGCAACTGAGTCAGGACTTACCTTCCACTGCAGAGAATGGAACCACTGGTCTCGCAGGTAGCTGTTGGCAGCCTGTAACGACAAGAACAGGACAGCAATGTCCGGTCATCAGCTTGCGGCATCTCAGGGCATTTCAAGGCCAGCCATGTGAGCCCCCCAGGCTGCTCTGTGGACAGTGTCTGCCCTGTGACCCTAACGAGTCCGCTGAAAGATACGCTAAGCTGAGCCGTTGTGTGCAAAACCAAAACAGAAGGACCGGCCAGGGAGGATTTCCTCAAAACAAGACATCACTAGCACCATGTGCTTCCTTTGCTGGATATGAGTGACTTCAGACACTGCTGACTCGAGAGCTTTAACTGCGCACACAGCCGGACTTAGGGACACGGGAGGGGCTGGGATGAACTGGTTAGAGGCCCGAAGTGAGGATGGTGGGGGCTGGCTGGAGGCCTGTGCATGAGGACTGTTCTAGGAACTTGGCTTTTGTTATCCACATAGTCTATCCTTGGTCCTCACAGCAACCCTATGAGGTGGCACCTACCATTATGCCCATGTCACAGAGGGAAAAATCGAGACCCCAAGATCTCACAATGAAGTGCATTCAAACCCAGGGCAGCCTGGCTTCCAAGTCTGTGCATTTAACCATGACCTTCTCCTGCCAATGGCAGAAGGTCATAGTAGACGGCGTCCAGCAGACCTAGGCTAAACATGACAGTGGGGGAAAGAAAATCTTCTCTGATCTACCCTACAGTAGTTCTGAGTCTTTGGATATCTCAGCCTCAATTTTCCCATCTGTAAAATGGGGACAGTAACCCTGATTTTGCAGGGATGTTGTAAGGACCAGAAATTATTCTTGTAGAACATCTAGAACCATGCTTGGCATATGGCAGGTGGTCAAAAATGCACCCATTGTTATTATTATTGTTATCATTATCATTGCCATCATCAAGTCCTTTCCAACAAAATGCAGCCCAAGGCATCCCTCCCAGCCCTCATGAGTATCACTGCGGCTCTCACCTCCTTTCTCGATCTGCTAATAGAACAGTAAAACTATGGTGTTTCATGGACACCAGACACAGCTCTGAGTCCTAGGTGTGGACTGGCTCATTCAGTCCTTACAAGACAGCCCTGTGAAGTCGGTACTGTCAACAACTCATGGTACAAATGAGGAAACTGAGACTTCGGAAGTTAAAAACTTTCCTGAGGGTTCACAGACATGTGGTGCGGGGCCAGGAACTGAACCGAGGTGGTCTGACTCCTGCTGTAAACCACAACACCGGGCCATTCTGAGTTCCCCATTGGCTACCCCTCCACTCCACGCAGGGCCAAAATGCAGTGTGCGTTCCCCACCAGAATCCACAGCCCTCTCTCCAAAGTGGCCCTGCCTCTGACGGTTCAGGGGTCTGATGAAGGCTGGAGCCTCTCTTCAAGCACGAAAGTCCACCTTCTGCCTCGATGCACACAGACACACCACACAAACTCAAGCGTGTAGCCCCTTTGTTTCACCCTCGTTTGAGAAGATCCAGGTCACGCTACAGGTGACCACCTCTCGCTCCCCAAGTCATCTACGAAACATCAGCTGCTCTCCCAGGTCAGGGTCTGGAGCAATCTCTGGCCTTGGATAAATGATCCATTCCAGCAGCAAGTGTGGTGAGGAATCAGGCTCTCGTGGGTGAGTTCAGAGACTCAGGGTTTTGAATCCTGGACTAGACGAATCCACACCAGCCACCCCAAGGCTGGTGGAGCTTGAGTCTGCCCAAGTGCCAAGCAGACAGAAGGCAAGCCCTCCATGTGACACAGGAACTCCTACAAGGGCTGAGCCTCTTACAGGTGCAGGTTCAAGTCCCGGCTCTGCCATGTGTAGTGATGTGACCTGGAGCAAGTTGACTGATGACCCAAGCCTGTGCCCCCTGCCTGAAGCTGCGGAGGCCGAAGAGGAAAAACAGCCCCCTGGAGAGACTGTTGCTGAGCTCCTTCCCATCAGCACTGCCCAAGCTCTACTGGTCTTGTGACAATTCCTATTCATTAGGATGACAAAATACACCCCTGCTCGGGGAGAGCCGTGTGAAGATCCCAAACAATGAACTAATCCATGAAAAGTGCTTCCTCAGCATGGTGCCTGGCACGTGCAAACACTCCACAAACAGGGGCCAGCAGTGTCAGCAGCCATGGCCAGGGCCGTGCTGATAAATGCTTAACATCAGGCTCTCTGGAACAAAAAGCCCTGATCCCAGCGTGTGCGGATTTCCGTGTTGTGAACAATCCCATCTTGGCCAATTCCACACCTTCAAGAGGATGCCCCTGGGCCACAGCTGGGGAGAGACATGCACGATTGGCTCTGGTGGGCAGGTGCAAGCCGGAATGAGCTGGCTCCAGGGCATGCCTGGTCCATATCCATTCCTGTGCTTCTTCACACACCATGGGTGCCAGAGAGAGAAGGAGGTGGTAAGGAAAATAAGCCCCCCTAAACATGTTCCATCCTAAATCCCTGTGATTAAGTTATCCTATGTGGCAAAGGGACTCTGGACGTGAACAAGTTCAAGGTCTTGAGATGGGGAGATTATCCTGGATGATCTAGGTGGCCAATGAAATCACAAGGGTCCCCACAGGAAGGTCAGAGTCAGACTAAAGCAGACGTCAGAGTGATGTGGTCATGAGCCAAGGAAAGCGGGCAGCCTTTAGAAGCTGGAAACGAATTCTCCCTGAGACCCTCCAGAAGGAACATGGTCCTGACACTTTGTTTTTAGCCCCATGGGACCTGTGTTGGACTTCAGACCTCCAGAACCATAAGAGACTAAATCTGTGTTCTTTTAACCACAAAGTTAGGGGTAACCAGTCATAGCAGCAATAGTAAATAAAACCAGGAGGTACAACCAGGTTGGTATAACGCTGATGTGAGTTGTTCCACTGGCTCTGAGGGTCCACAGTGGACCCAGGCAGTGCCTGTAAGCTGCCACTGGCTGAACGGAATAGCCAAGCAAAGACAAAAAGAAGGAGGTGGAGGACATCCACACCCCTCCCTCTTCCGTGTCCACTGGCCCCGCCACAGTGCCCTGCATATATGTCTGACCCTAAGAGGGCAGGGGCCACGGATGCTCTACCCACCGCTGTATCCCAGGGCCTGGAGCACCAGGAGACCAACAGGTGTTTTCTGAAGGAACAAAGGAATGAATGGACTAGGAGTTCCTTGACGGCAGGGTCTTATTTCTGAATGCACAGCCAGATGAGCAGTGCCTAGCTGGGCCAGGGTTGGTTACAATGGAATGAATCAACACAGAGACAAAGGAAGAAACAGGAAAGCAACCCAGCTGTCACAGGTGGTAGAGCGACCAGAGGAGACTCCCTTCCCCAGCCTCTGTGGCGAAACCCAACATAGACCGTCCTCCACGATGGCTAGACCAGCCCTTCCCATCTGGGGCCTCCCCAGCTGGTAAGTCTTAGGGGGCCTTCCAGCCCTCCTCAGCAGTGTGTGAGTCGGTCCTCTGGCTGGCCAGGCAGAGGTTCTTGCCCAGGACTCTGGATCTTGGGCAAGTGCTATAGAGATGGGGCAGGGACAATTCACCTGGGAGGAGCTGGGTCCTGCCCTGCATCTTCCTGCACCGGTGGTGATGGGACTACCACCTGCATGCCCCTGACCCCACCTCCGGGCCATTCTCCAGGCTGCCATCATCCTTCTAGTACATTCCTTTCCTGCTTGGAATGGCCAGATCCCATTTCGGCTGCTGGCACATGAGAGCCCTGAGGGACCCGCAGGGCCTACTGGCTCTTGGCATCTTCTTCCTTCTCAAAGTGGACGTTCTGATGTGTTTGCCCCATAGGCGTTTTTTTTTGAGACAGAGTCTCGCTCTGTCACCCAGGCTGGAGTGCAGTGGCCAGATCTTGGCTCACTGTAAGCTCCGCCTCCCGGGTTCACGCCATTCTCCTGCCTCAGCCTCCCGAGTAGCTGGGACTACAGGCGCCACCATCACGCCCGGCTAGTTTTTTTTTTTTTTGTATTTTTAGTAGAGACGGGGTTTCACCGTGTTAGCCAGGATGGTCTCGATCTCCTGACCTCATGATCCGCCTGCCTCGGCCTCCCAAAGTGCTGGGATTACAGGCGTGAGCCACCGCGCCCGGCGCCCCATAGGCGTTTTTACAGAAGGAACCAGCATTTCTACAACTGTGGCTTCTCCTGGTCACACCGTCGGGGCTCCTGGCATCTCCTCTGCCCTGAGCTCACATCCAGGTGGTTCTGGCCCTGCCAGACTGGGTCCAGCCCACTGCTTAGCCGTTGGCAGGGATGGCTGCCAGATCTCCTCTCCTGGTCCCTGGCTGCCAGGCCTGGCCACACCCTCCGTGAGCTGAGCTGCATGAGCCTCCAGTCTTGGCTGGGTCCTCGGTAGCCTGCCTCTCACAGCAGCACTCGATGTCTAAAGGCGTGGGAGGGATTTCTTCAGAGCCACTGACCACAGACGCTGCTACACATCAGTCTCTTCTCAGCCCCATCCTTCCAGGCAGAGCCATCTGGGTTTCCAAGCCTTTCCTCCCATGGGAGGGTGTGACCCCCTTCCCCAGCCACACTTGGCTTTCTGGCCACTTCCGTTCCCTCTGGGATCCTCTCAACTCTTGGAGGTCGGTGTGGCATTCCAGGAAGAAGGCAGGTTTCAGTTCATCAGCAGTTTGCAGACCCCATCTAAACAGGTATGTGACACAGGCTGGCGAACTATGTGCGATGACGCATGTCACTACCAACCACAGACCACGTGTGCTTACTCGGTACCAGACACCACGAGAAATGCTCACACACACCTCCTCTCCTCCTCAATACACCCATCTTACAAAAGAGGAAGCCGAGGCTCGGAGCAGGCAGTGGGGTGCCTCTGCACACTCCGGCGACTGTCCCTGCCCTCCCCACACCTCGGCCAGGACCCCATCCCTCCTCCGCATTCCTGAAGCTTCTGGCGGCCGCTTCTTCAAACCCTCGGCCCACACCCTGAGGCCGGCTGGGTATTTATGTCCCACCCACAGGACTGGGAGAGGAGGCAGGATCCACGTAGGATTAACTGCGACTGCTCCAGTGAGCCTGGTGTTAAAAAAAAAAAAAAAAACAGCTGAATGAATTAATGACATGTAAGGCAAGGCATGGAGATGCCGGGCTGAGGACAGTCTCAATGCGGAACTCTCCTGCGCCTCCTTCCAGGGAGGCAGAGACGGCCAAGATCTCCCACCCACCATGCCCGGCTCCTTCTGCCCCAGTGCGACGAGAAGGAAAGCTGGCCACGGTCCCCTCCCCACCCCCGTTCGGGCTGGCTGCACTTTAGAAGAAGGCAGAGGCTTCAGCCATGTTTGTCCACTGTAACAATGAGCATCTCTCCATCAGAAGTCAAAGGGAGTTTAAAGACCAACTCGTCCAGGGGTTCTCAGTCTTTGGGGGTTTATAGATCCCTTTAAGAACCTAAAACAAGCTACGGACTCACACCCATGTAATGTCAACATGTATGCAGACATACTACACACACACACACAGACACACACACCACACAGACACAAACACCATACACACACACCAGTTACACATGCACACACGACACACACAGACACATACACCACACGCACCACACACAAAGACACATACACCACATACAGACACACACACACCATACACACACACCACAGTTACACATGCATACACACCACACACACACATACACCACACACAGACACACACCACAGTTACACATGCACACACACCACACACACAAAGACATATACACCACACACAGACACACACACACCACACAAAGACACATACACACCAGTTACACATGCACACACCACACACAAAAAGACACATACATCACACACACAGAGACCCAGACACACACCACACACACAAAGACACATACACCACACACAGACACCACATAAAGACACACCACACACACACCACACACAAAAAGACACATACACCACACACACAGACACACACACCACACACATACACACCATAGTTACACATGCACACACCACACACAAAAAGACACATACACCACACACACACACCATACACACAAAGACACATACACCACACACACAGACACACACATACCACATAAAGACACATATACCATACACACACACAACCAACCACATAAAGACACATATACCATACACACACACACACCACATAAAGACACATATACCATACACACACACAACCAACCACATAAAGACACATATACCATACACACACACACACCACATAAAGACACATATACCATACACACACACAACCAACCACATAAAGACACATACACCATACACACACACCACATAGGCACATAACACCCCACACACACACCACATAAAGACACATAACACCCCCCTACACACAACCAACCACATAAAGACACATACACCCTACACACAGACACACACACACACCACATAAAGACACATACACCACACACACACACAACCAACCACATAAAGACACACCCCACACATAGACACACACACCACATAAAGACACATACACCACACACACACACAACCAACCACATAAAGACACAACCCACACATAGACACACACACCACATAAAGACACATACACCACACACACACCATACACACACACACACCATACAGTTACACATGCACACACACCACAGAGCCACATACCACGTAGACACATACACCACACAGATCACACAGACACATACACCACACACACCACATACACAGACACACCACACACACACCATACACACACAAATACAGTTACACATGCACACACACCACACAGCCACATACCACGTAGACACATACACCACACAGATCACACAGACACATACACCACACACACACCACATACACACCACATACACAGACACACCACACACACAGACACACACCATACACAGACACACCAGTTACACATGCACACACACCACCCATACACATACCACAGACACATACACCACATACACACACATCACACAGACACACACACACACCACAGACACACAGCATACACACCTCATACACACACACACCTCAGACACACAGATACACATGCATGTACACCATATACACACAGAGACACACATCACATACATACACCACACACACCAGTCACATATCACACAGACACACCACACACACATGCACACACCACACACAGAGATACACACTATACACACCGCACACAGACACAGGACACACATGCACACACCACACACACATATGCACACACAGATACATGTGCATACACACCATATACACAGAGAGACACATACCACATATAGACACACACGCCAGGCACACACATGCACACACACCACACACACCAGACATATCCACCATAGACACACACACAGATAAACACTCAGAGACAGATGTGTACACGCACACATGCAGACATACTACACACACAGACACACATACCCCACAAAGACACACACATAAACCATACGGACACACATACACACACACCACACAGTCCCACCCGTAGGACTGTGCAGACAGTTTTGGAATCTACCATGGACCACACGTTAAGGACCCAGATCTAACCCAGCCTTTCCTCCGCTGCCACTTTTCCACTGGGGAAAGCAACGCAGACACCACACACACACCCAGACTTGCTGGGGTCGTCATTTGTGTCATTTCCAGCTCTCTTCCCTCCAGGCTCCTGGCAAGCACACAGGCCAACGCCAATGAGCTGATGTCATGCCGAAGTGACCGGTGGCCCGTGCATGGAAGCCCCTGAGAACCCATGCAGCGCCGGGCACACTCCCTTCCCCCACTGGCCCACGGTGGACACACAGCACAAGTGAGAAACAACGCCTTGCCGTTTCTAGCGACCTAGAATGCGTGGCCACTTGTGACTGTGGCAGCCTGCCCCGCTCTCAGACTGGCTTCCATGCAGCGTGCACTCCCACCAGGAACATTCTGCTGTCAACCCCTTCTCTCCGCTGCCCGCTGCACTCCTACTTACCCTTCAGGTCCCTGCTGAAATGCCACTTCTCCACAATGACTGTCTTGACGGTGTCTTCCTCTTCCCCTCCCCCACCAAACCAGGCCAGAATGCCTTGCCTAACGCATCACACTGTCCTGGAATCGCCTGTCTAGTTGTGCTGCTTCTGCAGGCTATGGGCTCTGGGAGGTCAGGAACCATGTCTGACTTATGCAGCACTGCGTCCATGAAACCCGGAGAAACATTTGTTGAATGAAAGACTGGCTGAAGTGTTGAATGAATGAATGAATGAATGAATGAATGAATGAATGAATGAATTGGATGGATGGAAAAACAGATAAGACAGATAGACAGTCTGATGGATAAACGGATGGGTGAGCAGATAGATGGATAGATGAATGGGGTATTCATATACTCATTCTGCTCAGTGAAGAAAGTTCACACGCAACAGACCTTCAAAAGAACCCTTCAGCTCTGATTCCCTCTCTTCCCTAAACCGCACTTGCCTAAGACTCTAAAAATGATCATGGCAGTGTTTTCTTAAACACCTACTATATACCAGGCACAGTGCTAATTACATGTAATATCTATGAGGCCTCACAATATCCAAGGAGATAAATATTAGGGTATGGTTCACAGATAAAGAAAATGAGGCCCAGAGAGGTTCTTCCTGTTGTCTAGGGTTCCACAGCTAGAATGTGGTAAAACTTAGGGTTCCAGGGCTGGTTAGAGCCTAGGGTTCGACAGCCAGTTAGAGTCTAAGGTTCTAGAAGTAGTGGCCAGGAGAGCTGGGCAGGAACTCAGTTCTGTCTGACGCTAAAGTCTTCCCTCCTTACGATCCAGCCCTGGAACATGAAGCAATGCATCTGAGTTCCTCTGGATTCTCAGGACTTGGGTTGGGACATCCGTGAGCATTATTTCTCCATGGTAGCTGCCCTACTGATGGAACAGGAGGAGGAAGGATGTGGCACGCAGGAGACCTCACCTTGAAACTAAGGGAAGGACCGGAACTTGCCTCTAGGAGAGCAGGCGGAGGCTGATGGAGCCACAGAGGCTGGGACAAGGCTGGACTGTAAACTGCTCGTTCCTTCGGCTTGTCTACTTTTGAGGAAGGATACAGGCTGCTAGGCAATGTCTTGAATCCCAGCACAGGCATCTCTAACGGGCTTCCAAGCAAAGGGAAAGTTGACCAGGCTGCTTTCCAGCCGGGGGAGGACGCACGCTTCTGTTCAGAGTCCCCACACTGTCCTGCTGGTGGCTGAGCCGAGAGAACCCAGCCCAGGGGGAACATAAGGCACGGCTGGAACCCCAAGGGTCACTCTGAGGAGAATCCATTCAGACCCGGGAGAGGTCCCCAAGCCCGACCCTGAGGGTCACTCAGAGGAGAATCCATTCAGATATGGGAGAGGTCCCCAGCCAGACCCCAAGTTCCCTGGAAGCCGGTGCAGCTGGTTCCAACTTCTGGTGTTAAATCTTTGGAATGCTGAAAAGGCCTGGTTCCAGGCAAACGCTGCCCAGTTTCCTCTCCCAAACCTGCCAAGTTCTTTCTCATTGTTGTATTGTCTCAAGAGGTGAGAAAAACAGCCCAGGGTGCGCTGTGAGCGACCTTTTCCAAGCTCCCTTCCCCGGCCCAGTTTCTTAGGGAAAAGCAGCTTCCTTTCTTACTGGAAGGTAGAGAGTGAGACCTTTCTGGTGCTTTCCAGACCGGAAAAGTCCTGCTCGCTACCTTCCAGTAAGAAAGGAACCCACCCTGTCCCTGCCCTGCTGCCAATGTTTGGGGTAAACAGTTGCCCTGCCTCCTGCAGGACTTTCCAGAACATTGGTGGAGAAGAGCGGAATCCCGGAACCCATCCCAGAAAGAGGCAGACACTCTCGGGAGGAGGGTCTCCCCGCTCTTACCTTGCCTGAAGCCTTGTTTGTGGAGCAGTGGCTCTGTCTGATTTTTGCTGATGGGCAGAAACTCAATTTTTAGGCAGAATCCCCCAAAAGACGATCTGCACCGTGTTGCTCTTTAATGCCCACTACCCCATCCCAGGGGCCAGTGAGGAGCACCCCAGGACGGTTTCATGACACTGTCTACGTACTTACGTACTTACATGGTTGGCCTCCCCACAATGAAATGCTAGCAGAAAGGGCATTAATGGAGGAAACAGGATAAATAGGTCCTTTCTGCAAGCAGGGATTCTAGTAACATGGCATTAAGGGAGCTCATGCTGAAAAACACGCATCCAAAACACACCAATGGGACCCATGCTGGAAGGCTGGGCGCCCCTGTCTGGCAACTCAACTTGCTGGTAGATTGCTCAGTCTCTGAGCTGGGGATGAGGGCCTGAATGCCCTCTCTGCCTTCCTTGAAGGATCAGGTCAGCTCCCTGAGGTCTGCAAGAGGCACTGATTCAAATTCTAACAAAGCAAGAGTTTTCCAAGGAGCCCCTCAGAAGACAGAGAGAGAGGAGGAGGAGGAAAAGAGAGAAGAGGGGAGAGACACACAGAGAGGACTGGGAGACAGGCTCGGAGGTAGTGAGAGTCCTGGAGGAAGGACCTGCAAGAGAAGCCCAGAGTGAACCACGGCAAGAACTAAAGAGAGAGAAAGAGGAGAGGCAGGAGGGGATGGAAGGGGAAGGAGGGGAGAGAGATGGAGAAAAGGCATCAGAGAGACAGAGGAAAACAGACACGCACAGATGCAAAGAACCTGAAAGAGACAGAGACGGAGAGAGATCAGGCACGCTGGGGTAGGGAAGGGGCACTGGTCCTCTTCGGGCCCTGCCATTCCCCTAGTCTGTAGAGAATGGCTGTGCTGTAATGCAGCAGGGTGCAGACTGTGTGACAGCACAGCCAGACTGCAGGACCGAAGAGCCCCCTGTGATCCGAGGCGATCTTCCCCAGGTGCCTGCAGCATGAGGTCAAAATGAAAAGGCCTTGAGGCCAGCACTGCTCCACAGAACTTCGTGTATCAATGGAAATGTTCTCTATCTGCGCTGTCCAACACAGCAGCTTTAGCCATGTGTGGCCCCCGGGCCCTGGAGGTGTAGCTAGGGGGCTGAGGAACTGTGTTATTAATTTGATTGAGTAAATTAAACCCATATGCGAGCTGCCATGCATGGCTGGTGGCGGCTGTGTCGGGTGGCACCGTTTAAGGCATTTCCACTTCTCTGCTGACTAGGAGCACTCAGGTGATGCTGTTCGGATGGGCCGTGGCCCAAGAGGGCACCTGGCTGTTTCTTGGTCCCCTCTCCCACGCTGGAGCAGGGAAGATCTGTCCCCAGGGCCAAAGGGGTTGTTCTCTGTGGCACCACGGCTCTGGGTTCTAATACAGTGTGTTGTATGTGAATCAAGACAAAGTAAAGGCTCTCAAAGCAGAGGGTCCTGCCACCTGTCACAAAAGGCACGGGAATACAACCAGGACTGAAGAAAGCCCTGGGCACCACACCGGGGGCCAAGTGCACTCTGCCCCAGCCTCCCTAGAACCACACAGACTCACTAGTCCTGTTTATAGAATGAGCCAGCTATATACCACCCATGCATCACGGTGGGCAGAGTGTGGGGGTGAGGACGAGAGGGAAGCAAGGGAGAAGCCGATCCAGGCCTACCTCTCCTGATGGAAATGGCAGCCAGTGAGAGAACCACAACCGCCAGGGGCAGGGGCTGCACCCACCTGGGTTCCCCTTGGGGGAAGGGTTGGGAGGCCGAGTCTGCTGCTCCCGCCCTAGCTCGGAATCCAGCTCTGTATCTGAGGAGCTGCAAGCCGCCGCCTCCTCCTCCTTTTCCTCTGCTTCCTCCTCTCCTGCTCCTGCCTCCGACTGCGCTGTCCACGGGAGCCGCGGGCAGTGAGTAAGTGGGATGCTGGAGCAGCCAGAGGCTCCCGCCCGCTCGGCTCCTCAGCGCCACAGGGCCAGCTCTGTCCTGAAGCCCTGCCGGACGCGGGGCCAGGCGAGTCATCACAGCTGGGCCCGCCGCCACGGCCAGGTTAAAGGGACATTCCAGGCACTGCCTCTCTGCTTTTCAGCCTCACTGCCCCTCCATCCATGGGACGAGTGATGCTCTGGCCTCCCTTGGGGGCCAGGGCTGCCCCTCCAGCCCCAGAAGGAATGAGGCCCCTTTGCTGGTGGAGGAGGAAGGCGAAGGCTCAGGGCCTCCTCTCCTCCGACTGGACTGTTTCAAGGGGCTCCCTCCTGCCTCTCTGTCACATACACATCTAGGCCCCTCTGCCCTGCCACCATACTGATTCCTCTAGTGTCCCTCTACTCCTTCAGAGCTTTCAGTGGCTCCCTACTGCCTTTGGAAAAGAGTCTGAGGCTTCTTCACTCAGCTGGCAAGGCCTGGGTGATCCGGCCATCGCCCAACAGATCTAGACACATCCGCAGCCCAAACTCCATCTCCCCATCTCCTCCAGCTACAGCAAGTACCCAGGTTGCCCACATTCATGCTTTGCACACACATCCCCTCTGCCTGGAGTGTGGGCCCCCCACCCCACCATCCTGGCACACTCCTACTCATCCCTCTACACCCAGTTCTAATGTTGCCGGTCTGGGGAGCCTGCTTTGGCCCGCCAGGCCAAATGAGTTTCTCCTTCCTCTGGGCTCCCAGTCCTCTGGGGTTGCCTCTGTCTTAGCCATTATATCAGTAATCATTTGTTTATGGTCCTGTCTCCCCAGTGGCTGAGGGGCTCTTCACACATGGGGCCTACTCCAGCAAAGGAGAGAGGCTGCCTCAAAGCTCTGTGATGGCAGGAAAGTCACTAGGGTGGGATATTCTCCGGCATCCCTACCTCTCTGTTGGCCACGGAACCCTGTGACTGCCCGCCCCATCTCCCACCCCGGAACCCTGTGACTGCCCGCCCCATCTCCCACCCCGGAACCCTGTGACTGCCCGCCCCATCTCCCACCCCGGAACCCTGTGACTGCCCGCCCCATCTCCCACCCCGGAACCCTGTGACTGCCCGCCCCATCTCCCACCCCGGAACCCTGTGACTGCCCGCCCCATCTCCCACCCCGGAACCCTGTGACTGCCCGCCCCATCTCCCACCCCGGAACCCTGTGACTGCCCGCCCCATCTCCCACCCCGGAACCCTGTGACTGCCTGCCCCATCTCCCACCCCGAGGGGGTTGGCACTGACCACCCCCTTCATGGACTCTGTGATGTAGCCATCGGATGGGCAAGAAGGAGTGAGTGAAGAGGCAAAGGAACTGGCAGGAGAAGTGTCTGGCAGGAGGATGACACTGACCTCTATCATAAAGACAAGAGGAGAGAAAGAAAGGAGAGGAAGGCTTTGCTGGCTGCGGTGGGAAGGCAGGGGAGGGACAGTGTGGGGGTGTGGGGACAGGGTTAAAAGAAAAGCGTAGAGGGCAGAGTGTGAGAGATTCACTAAGAAGAAAGCAGACTGGGGCAGACGTGGTTTCCGGAGTCCTCTGAGAGATGACAGTAAGAAACAGGACTTTTCTAACAATGCTAAGTTGTGATGGTCCGCCACTAAGCTCAGCATTCCTTGGAGCCCAAACTGGGTGACTCTTAGCCCAATCCTGTTACACAATCCAGTGGCCGCTAGATCGAAAATTGGTTTTTAGAGAGCATCTCTTTGGGCTAAGAGAAGATTTCCCTGGAGAAACAGGGTAGGAATAAAAAGATCCCAAAAGAAAAATGGAGGCAGATCTTCTTCCCACTGATAAGAGGGTAAATTTTCTCTACATGAGGGGTTTCGGACTCGGGGTTCCTCCTGGAAATTGGGCTGGCTCCCCGACGTGACGTAACCTGTCTTATGGATGTGTGATCGTGGTCGTGGTTTTTTGTCGGTCACTTCTCCACTCTTGGTGGACCCACCTCACCGCCTCTGTGTGGACCTGGTGGGGCTACCAATCCAAGACCTGGGCCTTGCCTGAGGTCAAGAGTGGGTGGGTAATCCGGGGAAGTGCCTTCCTGGGGGCTGAGTGGGAACACAGCAGAGTCGATCGGATCTTCCACGAGATTTTGTAAAAGGTACTGGAAACACAAAGGGCGCTCACTCATAAGGACTCTAACCTCCAAGGATGTGGCTTTGGGCTGCAGGTAGGTCCTCTTTCCTACCACATGGTGAGATTCTGCCAGTGAAGCCAATACACAGAAGCACAGCCAGGAGACGGAGAGAGAGACGCCCACTATTAATGATGTCATCTGACCCCTGGATCCAGCAATGCCTGAATTCCTCTCTAAGACTTCCCAGTTATTTTAATAGTTAACAGCTATTTTAATAGTTAACAGCATTAAACTCTCTTTTTGTCTCACTAGTTGGAATAATGTTCGTGTCATTTCCAACCAAACATCCTGACCAGTACATACAGAATGCACTTTTTTCCTGAAAAGACAAGTTATAATTCTATCAGTCTCAAAAGACTTAGATCAACCAGATGTCAGAAACCCCCTCACTCAAAGTAAAGCAAAAAGTTAGTATCTACTGCTCATCTGCTTTTCACAGCCTTCTTGGGCCTAATAACGCACCTGTGTGCCTCAGTTTCCTCATCTGTAAAATGGAGATAAAACTTATTTATCAGGTTTATTAAGGGAACTAAATGAGTAACCTGAAAAGTTCCTAGACTGCAGCAGGTGTGCAGGAGGAGCTCAGACCATGCACAGTCCTCTTCCTTTACTCCAGTCAGACCTGGTTTATAGCTTTCTTATACTTGGGGAATAACACCACCCAAAGTTAAACCTTTCCTCTTGATAGTTGGCTGGCTCCCTCCAAGGGAAATGAGGGGGGCGAGTGCATGAAGATGAGGGAGAAGAAACTGCTTGTTCATGTTTATTTCTCCTACCTGCAGTAAGACAGTTCCCCCAGGAATCGTGAGCTGTAAACAGTACTTCGGGGCATTCTCCCAGGACAGCAGCTGAACGTCTTCAATCGCGCTGTAGGAGACTGAGTTTTCCATGTACCCAGTTGGCTGCAGCAAAAAAAAAAAAAGGAAAAGAAGAGACATGCATTGGTTACAGGAGCAGGCATGACGTCCGCATCTCGGATGGTTCCTGGAAACATTGCCCCTGTAGCGACAGGCAAATGGAGCTGGCGCAGGAGCTCGGCACCTCTGGCGACCAAAGGAAGCCTCCCTGTCTCGGCTGGCCATATCCAGCTGCAAGGGGGTTCACTGTAAAACTCCACCCACACGTTTGGAGGTGCAGAGTTAGGAACAGAGTGGGAACAGCTGGAGGGCAAGGACTGAGGGACTGCTGCTCTTGGTATCCATGGGGCCAGCACAGGGCGTGGCCGGAAGCCCACCATCCCTCACCAGCAACGAGCCACCACCTTCTCCTGCCCAGAAAGCACCCATCTCCCTTCCTCCTCTCCCCAAGGATATGTATCCTCCACTCGGCCTCCAGAGCCACATTCCAAGACGGCAAACTCCATATCCCCACCCCGCTGCTCAACATTCTTCAGTGGCTCCCAATGGCCCAGCCACAAAATCCACACTCCCATCCACAATCGACAGACCCAGTGGGGTCTGCTCTCCCTGTGCCCCCAGCCCCGCCCCTAGGCGGCATCTCTATTCTGTGTCATTATTTGTTGGATGTCTGCCTCCTGGCCAGGCTGCGAGCTCCATGAAATCGGGGCCTAGGTCTGTCTTGGTTCCCACTCTTTCCCCAGTGCCTGGCCCATGGCAAGGGCTCAATAGCACGTGTTGAAAAGAATGAGAAAGGCTATTATTATCGGTCATCGTTGGGAGTAGGGGAAGGGCAAGAGAAATCCACAGTCACCCACCACTCTCTGAGTGAGTCTTGCTGTCCTGAGAAGGCACCAGGTGACCGAGGGATATAATGGCCACCAGGAGCCAGAGCAGGTGTCCTTGTCACTTTGGCTCCAGGAAGTCAGACTTCAGGAGAATCAGGTGAGTGCAGCACAGCTGAGAAGAGTAACAGCGAACACCTCCCTAGCTCTTGCACGCACCCTGGGCACGTTGCAATCATTGAATCCTCACACAGGTCTTGTGGAACAGGTATCAAGGTCATCCCATCATACAGACAAGGAAGCTGAGGCTCAGGAGGTCACGTGATTTGCCCAAGGTCATCCAGGTAGGAGTGGCATGGAAAGGACTGAACTCGGCCATCTGACTCCGGAATCAAGAGACCTGACCTCTATCCTGTGTTCCAAGAAACAGGCCAAGGCAATTCAAAGTCTAAGGCCAACAGGTTAATTCTACCATAAAGATGGGGGACCTCCGTTAGGTTTGTTAATTTCAGTATCTGTCTGCCAAAGGAGAGTCACGGTGATGGGGGTGGAGGTAGAGAGGGTTGATGGCTGAAGCTGCCTCAATTTCCCTGATGTGATCAATTGCTAGGCTCAAAAAGTACAAGGGATTGATCAATTCATTTTTCATTCATTCCTTCATTCATCCGATAGACATTTACTGAGCTTCTATTAGGTTCCAGGCGCCATGCTAGGTGCTGGAGATTTAGCAGTAAGAAAGACAGGAGCCCAGTGGGCAAACGGGCAACAAACAAAATATCTAAATAAATAAACTATTGGAGAGTGGCAAGTGCTGCACAAAGAATCACAATGGGGCGTGATGACAGGTGGCTGACAGCAGGAGTAAAGAGTGTCCCAGAGCCCAGGGCCAGTGCAAAGGCTCTGAGGTGGGAACAGCTGGGAGTGTTCGAGGAGGAGCAGAAGGACAGAGGGCTGGGCAAGCGATGCCTTGGAGAGAAGGGCAGGCCACTCCTGGGGAGGTTGGTAGGTCCACCTAGGGGCTCGGGGATTCCTCCCGGGGGTTGCAGGAGCTTTAGCCAAGGTTCACAGGGATTGCTGCTCAGAAAACAGACTTGAAAGGAGACAGTGGTGATGGGGACAGTCTGCAGGCTGCTGCAAAGGTCGAGATGAGCGACAAGGCTGCTTGGACCCCGTAACCTAGGGGAGGAGGCAGCCGCATTCATCCCGTCCTTTCCACCACTGCATCGCTCACCCCTCAGAGGACCCCCTGGCCACCAAACCCGGCGGCTGCCATGTGCCACCCAAGAGGGTTCTCTTTATACCACCATGCCTCAAAGTCACACTCCTGGGTCTGCCCTTCACCGTTCTGGCCTATTCCAGCAGCCCGTGCACTGTTCTGTTCTCACTATTCTGCAGTAAATGACTCAGCCCTAACAGCATGTCTTGTCCTGAGCACTGCCGGAGAAGCCAGGGCTTGGCGGTTGGTTCTACGCTTATTTTCCTCATTCACGTTCAAATACTTATTGTGTTGCTCACTGACTGTCTGTGTCCCCTGCTACTATTTAGGTACCATGGGAGCAGGAGGGTTCACCTGTTCTGTTTCATGTGCCTAAATGACGTCTGACATTTAAGAGGTGATTACTAATTTCCTAACAAATGAATGAACACCTTACGGAAAAAAAGGCAATGTCCATCCGTGTTTTAACTATAAGCATCACCCACAACACACTGGAGAGAGGCTTTGTGGGTCTACCTTTCACTTGCGCTGCCTTAGTTGTCTTAACGTGGCTTTGATCTGAAGTTGCAACCAAGGCTTTTTTGGGAAAGGTTGTGTATAAATAAATACATACTGTTTTGCGTTTTGTTTTGTTTTGTTTTAGACGGAGTCTTGCTCTGTTGCCCAGTTGCAGTGGCACGGTCTCAGCTCACTGCAACCTCTGCCTCCTGGGCAGAGCAATTCTCTAACTCGGCCTCCCAAAAAGCTGAGATTACAGGTGCCCGCCGCCACGCCTGGCTAATTTTTTTGTATTTTTAGTAGAGATGGGGTTTCACCATCTTAGCCAGGCTGGTCTTGAACTCCTGACCTTGTGATCCACCTGCCTCAGCCTCCCAAAGTGCTGAGATTACAGGCATAAACCACGGCACCCGGTCCTTTTCTTTTCTTTTTTTTTTTTTTGAGATGGAGTTTCACTCTTGTCACCCAGGCTGGAGTGCAATGGTGCGTTCTTGGCTCACTGCAACCTCCACCACTTGGGTTCAAGCGATTCTTCTGCCTCAGCCTCCCGAGTAGCTGGGATTACAGGCGCCCACCACCACGCCCAGCTAATTTTTCAGTATTTTTAGTAGAGATGGGGTTTCACCATGTTGGCCAGGCTGGTCTCGAACTCCTGACCTCAGGTGATCCTCCTCCCTCGGCCTCCCAAAGTGCTGGGATTACAGGCATAAGCCACCACACCCAGCCCATTCTATTTTTAAAAAGCAGACAAGCTGCTTGCCTCCTGTCTGAAGCAGGATTTGGCCAAAAGCAGACTTTTTAGGACCAAGGAGACCTGCGTTTGGGCCACTTACTGTGTGTCCTTAGGCAAGTTACTCCCCCTCTCTGAGCTCACCTTCTCTACTGGTTAAGATGAGAATTTATTTAATAGGCAGAATTCCTGGTAGCACTAAAGGAGATCCAGTTTATCAAGGACTCAGCACAGTACCTGGAACAAACTAAAGAATGCAATCAAATGAACTACTTTGAGAAAGAGGAATCTTTGCCTCTGGGGTCTTCCTTCCCAAACCCATAACCCAAGTCTAACCATCAGAAAAATATCAGACAAACCCTAACTGAGGGACCTTCCTCAAAACTCCTGACCAGTGCTCATTAAACACGAGGAAAGCCTGAGCAACTATCCCAGCCAAGGGAAGTTTCGGGAGACGTGACTACAGGTACTGTGGGGATCCTGGATGGGATCCTGGGACAGAAAAAGGACATCACGGAAAACCTAAGGAAATCTAATAAAATATGGACTTTGACAATCATGTATCAATACTGGTTCAAGAGAGCTGTGACAAACGCAGCACACAGACTAAGATGCTAGCAGCTGGAGAAGCAGACTGCAGATGTGTGAGAACTCGGAATATCCTCGTCGCTTTCCTATACATCTCAAACTGTCCTAAAAGAATATGTTTATTTAAAAACAAAAACAAAACTGCTGCTGCTGCTATAGTGCCATCACTGAGCAGGAACGCAGGAGGCCTGCAGGGCACACGGGCTGGATTGGGATGGAAAGCCTCTGAACACTGCTGCTCCTTGGGCTCAGATTTGAGCTAACTTAACTGCCCCGGCACCTCTGCCGTGCTGGGTACTTTCCTATTGCTGGGATGACTTTACAGATAACTGATAATTCCCTGGTAAGCTGAACATGATGACCAGAGCTCCAGGGGAGGAGATTCCCGTCTGGGGTAGGAGGCTGAATTGGGTAAGAGAAAACATTAAAATTCTCCTCCATTGAGGGATGGTAGGGAATCCTGCTCTAAGATGTACAGCTAAGAGAACAATAAGCAGATGAAAATTCTTTTTCCTAAACGTTAAGAGCAGTGCAAGGCATACTGTATGATTCCATTTATATGACATCCTGAAATAAAACTACAGGGGCTGAAATCACACCCGTGGCTGCCAGCCGCTGGGGCGGGCGAGGGGCAGGGGGACTCTTGGGGGGGACTCTGTATTGACTGTGGGGGCGATGTTACTTGGCTGTATACATTTGTCAGAACTCACAGATCTGCATGCTAAAAGCATGACTCTTACTGTATGTAAATTACAACGCAAACCTGACTAAAAAAGGCAATGTGTGAATACTGAAGGTAATTTGGAAGGTGATGAATAAAATCTTTCCCATAAAAATCCAATCAAGACCACTCATTAGCACTCTGGTGTATGACTTTCCTGATTATTTTAATACATAATTTTTTATAAAGCCCAAATCATACGGTACACAGAATTTTGTAACGTCTTTTTTTTTTCACATCATCGCACATATATTTCCCTGCTCTGAATGGCAAGCTCTAGAACTCTCACTGCAGCAGCTATAAAATATTCTGCCACCATCAGTTTCATCCCTGCTCTCACCCCCTCCCTCAGGGACAGTGCCACTGTCTCATTTTATGCTGCCGTGCGCAACTCCGCAGTGAACATCCTTGTGAAACATGTTTTTCTACCCTATATTTAGGATTATTTCCTTAGGCCAGATTCCCAGAAATGGAATTACTGGGACAAAGGGCAAGAGCATGTTTTACATTGTTGCCAAATTGCTCTCATTAAATGGATATTAAAGGGAACCGGGGAGCCCTGGCCAAGGCTGAGGGGCTTTTGTCCTGGGCCACTAGCTTGACAGGGCCATGTGAGAAGCAACGAGCGAACCCAGGTAGGTTCAGCGGGCCCGCTGGCTAATTGAATGCCTGCAAGGTGACAGCGCCCAGAGGGTACTGGAGATGCGGCAGCCCACAAGCTGGGGTTCGGGCCCCTGGGGACGCTGCCTTCCGTGGAAGCTGGAGAATGGGTCAGTGAACTCTGCCTTTGTCTTTTTGCTCTTAGAGACAGATATGGGGCTAGTTTTGAGGGGTCCTGAATTTGCCAGACCAGGAAGAGATACTTCGCCTCCGCCTGTTTCCAGGTAAGCCCCCTGTCCAGTGGCACGCAATGCTGGATCTGGGCTGGAAAAAGGAGGGCCTAAAGGGACCTCATGAGGGTCCCATGTGAACCCCCAGAGATCTTCAGAACTGCCATTCCAAACCAGATACCGCCTCAGACCTGCTCCCAGAGTGGGTGGGGAATGGGGTCAGCTGACCCCCCAAGAAAGAGCCCCCGTCACGCCCGCCCCGATGCTGGCAGAAGGCCCCTAGCCTTCGCCTTCTCTTGCCTTTCTGGGGAGCCAGCTCCCTCCTGCCCAAACCTGCCTGCTGGTTTCCATGGGGATTCCTCTCAAAGAGAATATGAATCATGACGTCCAGGCTGACTCAAAACATGTCCCAGGGAGGGGAGGGGAGGAGCTCCCGGACCCCAAAAGAAGAAGCCAGTCTGGAAAATCCTCCCATGAGCTTGTTCCCGAGGCCAGAGAAACCCTGCCCAGTCGGGGATGGGGCTGAAAACGGCAGGCTGTGTGTCACGGGGCATGTGTGGCCCTAACATCTGGCTGGAAGTGCTGGACTGGAGACAAGTCCCCTCTCTTCCTACATGGAAGTGGCTTCAGTCATCACACAGGGGACACCTATGCTGCACAGTCGGGTTCCACGTGGCATCACCCCACCGTAAGGAAGGATCTGCTGGCCCCGCACACACACCCTGGGGCGCCAAAGGACAAACAAGAAGTTGGATGGCAGCCCTGCTTAGACAGTCAACAGCAACAACAACAACAACAACAGTATCAGTGATGAGGCTGCCATCACAGTGGCAAACACAGTGCTGCTAAAAGTGCCTTGTGCTGGCAGAACGGGCTTCAGCCCCCACCTCCACTGGCTGCATTTCTAAAATTCAAAATAAAATTCACACAACGTAAAACTAACCATTAATCACTTAAGATGTACAATTCAGTGGCATTGAGTCCATTCCTGATGCTGTGTCACCATCATCTCTATCTAGTTCTGAGATGTTTTTACTCCCAAAGAAAGCCCCATACCATTAAGTTGTCACTCCCTGCTACCCCATCCCCAGGCGCCAGGCAGTCACTAGCCTGCTATCTATCTGTGGGACTTGCCTGTTCTGGACATGTCACATAAATGACATCACATACTTTGTGGCTCTTTGTGTCTGGCTCCTTTCACTTACTGTTTTTGAGGTTTATCTGTGCTATGGCATGAATCGGAATCGCATTCCTTTTTATGGCTGACTGACATTCCATTGTATGGGCAGGTCATATGTTTAGCCATTTGTCTGTTGATGGACACATGGATTGTCTCTAACTTTTGACTACAGTGAAGAGTCAGCTGTATATATCTTTTCTTTTCTTTTTTCTTTTTTTTTTTTGAGACGAAGTCTCGCTCTGTTGCCAGACTGCAATGCAGTGGTGCAATCTCGGCTCACTGCAACCTCCGCCTCCTGTCAAGTGATTCTCCTGCCTCAGCCTCCTAAGTAGCTGGGATTACAGTCACCCACCACCACTCTGGCTAATTTTTGTAATTTTAGTAGAGATAGGGTTTTACCATGTTGGTCAGGATGGTCTTGAACTCCTGACCTCATGATCCACCCACCTCTGCCACCCAAAGTGCTGGGATTATAGGCGTAAGCCACCACGCCCGGCATATATCTTTTTTTAATGACAGAAGGAAGGACACCTGCTATGCAGATGCTAGCCTCACTACAATACGGACATGCACACGTGCCCCTGGTTAACATTCATCAAGCAGTTACCATGTGGCCAGCACATGCTAACAGCTTTATATATATTCCCTCATTTAACCTGACAACAATGCTAAGGCGGGGAGGCTGTTTTTATTCCTGTTATCCACATGCTACAGAGGAAGAAACTGAGGCACGGAGTGGGGGAAGTCTCACAAAGGCCTCCTGCTCTTGTAAGACAGGCCCAGGATTCAATTTCATAACCCCCCAAGACAGCAACTTCCATCCCTCTGTTATGCCAAATTCCTCTGGCCAGAGGCAAACTCCAATTTGTGTACCTCTGTGCTCACACACCTCAAGTACATATTATGCAGAAAGGAGCTGGGACCAGAGCTGAAGCTATGGCTGGAACCAGCATGGCAGGGGTCTCAGGACCGGCCTTCTGTTACTGTCCCGCGCAGCAGGTCCCCAGACACCTGTAGTTCAACTTGGCATCACTCTCATGACACACCAGGAATGAACACTCCGAGCAGGTGCTCAACTTGACCAACCACACACAGTTGTGTGTGAGAGCTGGGAGGAAAACTAACATGTTTGGACTTCGTGCCCTGGCCTTTGTCTACAGGCAACTAGTAAATTAAAGACCAGACTGAGGTGGGCGGATCACAAGGTCAGATCGAGACCATCCTGGTTAACATGGTGAAAACCCATCTCTACTAAAAACACAAAAAATTAGCCGGGCGTGGTGGTGGGCGCCTGTAGTCCCAGCTACTAGGCAGGCTGAGGCAGGAGAATGGCGTGAACCGGGAGGCGGAGCTTGCAGTGAGCAGAGATAATGCCACTGCACTCCAGCCTCGGGGACAGAGCGAGACTCCATCTCAAAAAAAAAAAAAAAAAAAAGACCCGAGGGGTTACTAGAGTATGAGACCATCATACCAGCAGAATGGCTCAAATGGAAAAGATGAACAATGATAAGTGTTGGCATAGATACAGTGCAAACAGAATCCTAAATTGCTGGAGGGAGTTAGATTGTGAATCCACCTTGTGACAGCTCTGCTGAAGCTGAACATGAGTCCCCTAGAACCCAGCAATCCTCCTCCTCCACAGAAATGCCCACATTAGTGCTCCCAAAGATGTTTGCACAAGTGTTCCCTGAGCATTAGGTAGCCCAAAATGGAAACTACCCAAATGACCACCAAGAGAAGAATGAATAAAGAAATCCTGGTATATCTATTCAGGAGAAGCCTACATGATGAGAATGAATGATCTACAACCATGCACAGCACACAGACCTACACTAATTGAGCATGAAGCAAAAGCAGCTGGACAGAAGTACGTCATCAACGTACATCACCATGTGCTTCCATTCATACAAACTTCAGAAAGAGGTGCATCTGAGTCTGTGCCGTGAGAAGTCAAGGTACTGGCTATTGGGCGATCAACCGTCTGGTTTGCCTAGGACTAAAGGGTTTCTTGGAATGCTGAATGGTCATTACTCTATCAGGGGAAAATCCTGGGAAAACCAGGACATGTTGTTGATCCTACTGGTTACCCCATGGAGGGATGGTGCTGGAAGAAAGCAAGTGGGAGCTTCTGGGGAGGGCTAGCAGCATTCTAGGTCTGGATTTTGGCTGTTGGTGACACAGTGTGTTCACTTTGTTAAAGTTCATCAAGCAGTATACAATGTGTGTACTCTTCTGTGTGTATGCTGTGTCCCAATAGAAAAAAAAAAAAAAATTTTTTTTTTTTTTTTCCTGAGACAGGGCCTTGCTCTGTTGCCCAGGCTGGAGTGCAATAGCACGATCCTGGCTCACTGCACTCTCTGCCTCCTTGGGTTCAAGTAATTCTCCTCCCTCAGCCTCCCGAGTAGCTGGGACTACAGGCGTGCTCCACCATGCCCAGCTAATTTCTGTACTTTTAGTAGAGATGGGGTTTCATCATGTTGGCCAGGCTGGTCTTGAACTCCTGACCTCAAGTCATCTGCCCACCTTGGCTTCCCAAAGTGCTGGGATTACAGGCGTGAGCCACCGTGCCTGGCCGAAAGATTAAAATAAATAAATAAATAAATAAATAAATAAATAAATAAATAAATAAGATATTCTAGAGCTGAATCCAAACTCCGCAACTTGGCCTTAGGCAAGTCACTTGGTACGTCTGAGCCTCCACTTTCTCCCTGGTAAAAGTGAGATCAGACTCATACCCACTAGGATGGATAGAGAAAAACCAAATAAATAAAAGAACACAGACAAAAAAAAAAAAGTGTTGAAGAAGAGGTGGAGAAAGTGAAACCTGCTTACACTACTAGTGTGAATGTAAAATGGTGCAGGCAGCTTTCTGTGAAATAGTTTGGTAGTTCTTCAAAAAGTTAAGTATAACCTGGTAATTCCACTCCTAGATATACATCTAAGAGTTGTGAAAACACAGGTTCACACAAAAACATGCATACAAGTGTTCAAAGCAGCATTACTCATAAGAACCAAAACATGGAAACAGTATCCATCAACAGATGATGGATAAACAAATGTAGTCTATCCATCCAATGGAGTATTATGCAGCCATAAAAAAGACTGAGAGTCTAATTCACACTACTACACGGATGAACCTTGAAAGCAGTATGCAGGTTTGGGCATGGTGGCTCAAGCCTGTAATCTTGGCACTTTGGGAGGCCAAGGTGGGTGGATCACTTGAGGTCAGGAGTTTGAGACCAGCCTGGCCAACATGGTGAAACCGTGTCTCTACTAAAAACACAAAAATTAGCCAGTTGTGGTGGCATGCACCTGTAGTCTCAGCTACTCAAGAGGCTGAGGTGGAAGAACTGCAGTGAGCTGAGATTGTGCCACTGCACTCCAGCCTGGGTGACAGAGCAAGACTCTGTCTCAAAAAAAAAAAAAAAAGAAAAGAAAAACAAACAAACAACAAAAAAAGGGAAGTATTATGCAAAGCGAAAGAAGCCAGACACAAAAGACCACACACTGTATGATCCCAATTATATAAGACGTCCAGAATAGGCAAATCCATAGAGACAGACAGTGGGTTCATGGTTTCCAGCGCAGGGATGGGGAAATGAGGCATGATGCTAATGGGTATGGGGTTTCAATTTGGGGGGTGAAAATGTTCTAGAATTAGTGACTGCTGTACAACCTGGTGAATACAGCAGTCCTCCCTAATCTGAGATTTCACTTTCAGATGTTTCAGTTACCAGTGGTCAACTATGGTCTGAAAATATTAAGGTGTCTTGAGAAAGAGAGAAAGGAAAGACCACATCATATTACCTTTATTGTAGTATATCGTTCTAACTGTTCTATTTTTTAAATTGCTGCTGTTAATCTCTTACGTTTTCTAATTCATAAATTAAACTTTATCATAGATACATATGTTTAGGAAAACACATAGTGTATATAGGATTTAGTACTATTCTAGGTCTCAGGCATCCACTGGGGGCCTTGGAACATATCCCCCAGTGGAAAAGCGGGGACTGCTATACAGTGAAATCAACCCAACTGTACACTTTGCATTAGATGACAACTAAGAAAAAGGTAATGCTGGCCATGCACGGTGGCTCACACCTGTAATCCCAGCACTTTGGGAGGCCGAGGTAGGTGGATGGCTAAGACCAGCCTGGGCAACGTGGTGAAACTCCATCTCTACAAAAAATACAAAACTTAGCTAGGCATGATGGTACATGCCTGTAGTCCCAGCTACTTGGGAGGCTGAGGTGGGAGGATCACTTGAACCTGGGAGTTGGAGGTTGCAGTGAGCTGATACTGCATCAATGTGCTCCAGCCCACGCAACAGAGCCAGACCTTGTCTCAAAAAAGGGAGGAGGAGGAGGAAGAGGAGGAGAAGTGGGGGAGGAAGAGAGGGAGAGGAGGAGGGGAAGGGGGAGGGGGAGGAGGGGGACGAAGAGAAGGAGGGGGAAGGAGGAGGAAAGGTATGGTGGGGGAAGGTAAGGGTAGAGGGAAGAGGGAAGGGAAGGAATGCTGTACCTGCCTTAAGGGTGTTTGCAGAGAGCACCTGAATGGGCCAGGGTGTGTGGCGTGCTCAGTACAGGTGAGCATCTGATACAGGTAACTATGATTATGCTGCCCCCTCCCCCAGACTCCTCCAGAGGGTACTCGGGAGGGAGCGTAGCTGTGAGAAAGCGGCCAGGAGGGGATTCAGGCAGGCACCAGGTGAGGTGAGGATCCATTTGTGCCAGGGGCCAATGAGCTCAATGCCCAGACGCGCCAGGTGGTCGGCGGGCACTCACTGCACGAAAGCAATTACTTTCAAGCCTCAACAAGAAAAAGGAGCTTTGCTGAAATGCTTGCCAAGCTCCTCCATCATCCACGGATTATCTCAAAAAGAGCGGAGAGGAGAGCTCCGGCCTGGAGTCGGCCTGGTGCATGGGGTGACCGACCAGCTCCGCATGACGGATGGCAAGCAGGTTGCACCAGCTCTCGATGGCCTGGGGTCAGAGCCCCCGATGGCACCTGCGCATCGCAGGGCCGCACAGCAGACACTCCCCCCACCCTCCAACCCCCCAGGCTAGGCACAACACCTCCTCTCGCCAATCTCAACCAAGCCCACAAGACCCAACTCTCCTTGGGGACCCAGGAGGGGTCATGGGTTCATCAAGACGACAGAAAGACCCTCCAGGCACCCTTCTCTGCTGCCCAGACCTCAGCAGCACAGCCTGCAGCTGGGCCGGGAGGGCAGAGCTGGTGCCTGGGGCTCCGTGGAGACCATCAAGAGGCAGGATATAGGCTCATTAATCATGAAACCAGCTATGGCAGCCACCCCCTTTTATGGCCACAAGGCTCAAGGTTTAATAATAGAGCAAAGGACTGATATTTCCACATTCAAACCCCTCCAGCCACAGTCATCTTCGTGGGCATGAGAAGACGGATGAAAATCTGGGTCCCCAGGGTGCAGCCCTTGGCATCTGTGCCATTGGGCACCTTTGTCATTGGAACAGGTGATGGAAACAAAGATGCCCCAAACTCAGCGTCATTTCCAACCACCAAGTCACATGCATTTGGAAGGACCACAGCAGGCAGCCTGGAGCGGGCACATGCCACATGCCAGGTCCTCACCAAAGCAGCCTCCAAAGACCATCTTCATCTCATGGATATTTCCCAAGGATCCTGGGAAAGGGGTGCCGCTAAGACTCCCCAGTTCTATGGAGGAAGAAAAGGAGGTTCGGGTCCATTAGGCAGTGGGCCTCGGTCACAGCCGCTCAGTGGAAAGGCCACATGGAAGCCAGGACTGATATTTTGAGTACTGCCTTGCTTCTACCAGACAATGGCCTGGGAGCCCCAGCATAAGCAGGGTGAGCGGAGAGTGCAAAGTAATGGGGAGTGCAAAGTAACAACACCACAGTGCCAAAGGCACTGCAGGAGGAAGGAGGAAGGTCTGGTACAAAGGGCAAGGACAGGAGGGAGGGGCACCCTGGAACACTGGGGAGGGCTGCCCAGAGGCAGCCTTTGAGTCAGGTGTCAAGGTAAGCAGGGGAGTGCCAGGCATTCTTGGCCAAGGAAACAGAAAGCGCAAGGAGCCAGAGTTTGTGTGACTGTGGTCTGGGAATGAGAAGTTGTCAGAGGAGGCTGGGGTTCAACGATGTCTCAGGCAGGGGCCTGAGACAGGACACAGACCAGGAGATAGCCCTCGACTGCCCAAGCTTCTCCCATTTCTGAATCCGCTCTCTTATTCGTTTTCTCTTTCCATTCCTTTCTTTTATGAAAAATTAAGATGTAAACAGTAAAGTACATAAAAAATTAAAATAGAAACAGTGAACTGCAGCCAGGTGCAGTGGCTCATGCCTGTAATCCCAGCACTTTGGGAGGCCAAGGCAGGAGGATCACTTGAGCCCAGGAGTTTGAGACCAGCCTGGGCAACATGGCAAAACCCGGTCTCTACTAAAAACACAAAAACTAGCCATGCGTGGTGGCAGGTGCCTGTAATCCCAGCTACTCGGGAGGCTGAGGCAGAAGGATACTTGAGCCTGGGAGGTGGAGGTTGCAGTGAGCCAAGATCGTGTCACTGCACTCTAGCCTAGGCAACAGCATGAGACCCTGTCTCAAAAAAAAAAAAAAAAAGAAGAAGAAGAAGAAGAAAGAAAACCAATAAAATGCATAACGAGCAGAAGGACAGAAATCTTCAGTGGGTTCATTTTGACAATGCACACCCCTGTGCACCTGCCAACCAGGCCAAGATGGGGAGCATCTCCATGCCCTGGGGGCTCCCTTGCTCCCCTTCCCAGCCCAGAAGGTCCAGAGTGTTGACATCCATCTCTATGGATTAGCTCTGCTTGTTCCTCAACATGTATAAATGCAATCACACAGCAGATACGCGTTTGTGTCTGGCTTCTTTTGGCCAGTATGATGTCTGAGAGCTTCATCCATGTGGCCGTGTGCACCTGCAGCTCATTCGTCTTTGAATCGCTAAGTAGTGCTCCTCCCCAGGTGCCAGTATGGAAAGAAGGGCACTCTGCCTCTGGGTTCTCACAAGCCTGGGACACACCTCAACCCCAGTGCCTTCTATGCACTGTCTCCAGCTGTTTGTGTTGTGAGATCCTAAAAATAGGCACCCTACATCTCTACCTGGCACCTTAGCTGGTGACCAGAGTAATGTAACTTGATTAAAGACCTCATGTGTGCCGGATACTGGGTCAACTGCTCAAAGGCACCTCCCCACGAATGACCCAGGCCATGGGTACCATTATAATCCCATTTTATGGATGAGAAAACTGAGGCCCAGAGAATATTTTTTCCAAAGCCATACTGCTAGTTATTAATGAAGCCAGGATTTGAACCTGCTATAACTCTAAATCAGAGGTTAGCAAACATTTACTGTAAAGGGCCAGAGAGAAAATTATTTAGGCTTTGTGGGCCATATGCCCTGTGGCACAACTGTCAACAGTGCTGTTGTGGTGCGAAAGCAGACACAGACACTACACAAATGACCATGGTTGTGTTCCAATAAAACTTTATTTACAAAGACAAGTAGGGGTCCAACCCTGATCTAAACCATTCAAGAAGAAATAGCAATGTGATGGATGGATGGATGGATGGATGAGAGAAAGCGAGAATGTTTTCTCTCCTTGCTTTCTTTGCAGAGAACCAAAAGATGTTTCAGTTGGTATGAAGGTGAGTGGTTTAGTTTGTTATTTGTTGTGTACACCAGGACTGGGTCCTACTGAGACGTCCTAAGGCCCTCATCTCTGCAATGTCCCTCCTAGGAACTGGCCTTAACCCAATCCCTAAGTTCTATGGAAGCATCAGACAAGTTCTGCAGAAATTTCCCAGAGGACCAATTTGCCAAAAAATTCCTTGGGCCCATCCCTAAAAGAAAGCAGATGGCCCAGAAGCCGGGAGACACGGGTTTTCTCTCCCAGGGACACCCACGTCCACTTGAGGAAGTGAGGCTGCTGGACATGATCCAGAAGTGAGCTGCCAGGACCCCGGACAAGGTGACCCACATCTCTCCCTTGTTCCTGAAATCATGGGAATAAGCCAGCGTGAGTGAAGCCTCCTTTGGACACCCTCTGACAGTGTCAAGAAAGCTGGGGACAGTGCTTTCCAGCAACACAGCCTTCTAGAAAATACCAGGGAAAGAGGTCGAGAGGAAGGAATGGGAGGGAGGAAAAGAATGGGAGGGATGTTTTTGCCCAACGTGAAGAGGGAAACTGAGGCTCAGAGGGGCATGGTCATTCTCAGGGTCCCCAGCCAAGTGTCCAGGCTGGCAAACAGGGCCGCCTCTCTTCCACCTTTCAGGGGTCCTGCTGGTCTTTCCTGAGGCCCGGTGAGCTTCAGAAGCTCTGTGCCCTGAGGGCAGCCCCGGCAGTCAATCCCTGGGCCTCCAGCCTCTGGACACCCGCTGTCACCCCCTGCCCCATCAACCCATCCCGCAGAGGACTCTGAATGTCTTCTCTGAGATCTCCGAATGTCTTCTCTGAGATCTCGAGGGACCCAGGGCTGACGCTGGCCTGTCATTGCACACACCATTGCGGCACGCTTTGTCATTTTACTTATATTTTTCACTAAACGGATTCACTCAGCACCTTAAGTTTACCTGCTATGTCCATGACATGTTGAGAGAGGGAGGGAGGGATGGAGGGAAGGCTACTTTTTATGAAGCCTGAATATGTGTGCTTCTCTGTATGCATTTTATCTGGTTCAACAAAAAGTGTTCTTTGAAAATACTACATTGCGCTACATCGATGGTTATGTCTCTACGGACACAGACCATGGCAGGGGCTCAGGGGATTGCTTTGGGATTTTTCTTGCCACGCATGCCTGCGTCGTCCCACAGAGAGACCAGTGTGCCTGGCATGAGCCAGGCTGGGTGCCATGGGGTGTGAGACCTGGCCTTGCCCATAAGCACTTGCCATAGGGTGAAAAACAACAACAACAAAAAAAACCCCACACACGTCTGCATATACGTGTCTGCTGTGCTTCTAATATAGGTAGATACTATTGTCATGAATATAAATTTGTTGAAAAGCAAGACAAGGCCAGGTGTGATGGCTCATGCCTGTAATCCCAGCATTTTGGGAGGCCGAAAAGGGTGAATCACTTGACCCTAGGAGTTCGAGACCAGCCTGGATAACATGGAGAAACCCTGTCTCTACTAAAAACAGAAAAATTACCCAGGTGTGGTGGTGCACGCCTGTAGTCCTAGCTACTTGGGAAGCTGAGGCAGGAGAATCACTTGAATCAAGGAGACAGTGGTTGCAGTAAGCCGAGATCACGCCACTGCACTGCAGCAAGGAAGGAAGGAAAGAAGGGAGGGAGGAAGGGAGGGAGGGAGGGAGGGAGGAAGGAAGGAAGGAAGGAAGGAAGGAAGGAAGGAAGGAAGGAAGGAAGGAAGGAAGGAAGGAAGGAAGGAAGAAAAAAAAAAAGCAATACAATATTCTGAGCACCAGAATATGTTTATGGCCTTTCATACATTTTTCTCAAGTTGTAATGGTAAAGAACACAGCTTTGGGGACAGAAAACCTGACTTTATATCTCAGCTCTGCCTCTTGCAGGCTGTGGGACTCCCAGCTAGAGAGCCAGTTGGGCTTTAGGAACCTCAGTCTCCTCATCTGTGAAATGGGAGGGATAGAGCCCAGGAGACGCCCGGGCCACAGGAAGACGACAGGAGGTCCACTTCTGGCTCACAGTAAGGGCTCAACGAACATCAGCATGTGCAGCACAGAGGGCCCACTGTACCCCAGGACAAAACAGCACGCTGGCTTTCACAGGGTCTCCTGCATGGTGGTGGAGACAGACAGAAAAGACGAATAAGCGAAATACACAGGATGCTAAGTGATGACAAGCATAGGTGAAAAGCAAACCAAGCAGATAACAGAGAAAGAGGATGTTGGGTTTTGGCAATGACTGAAGGCATGGCCACGTCATCTCGGAAGAAGTAGGTAATGACTGAATCATCACACTGACAATGGTGGAGAAGCACTGGGGCTACTGCTCAGTGCCTCCCAAGGTAGAGCACCCCGCCTGGAAACGAGGTCACTGGACAGTGACACACCGGGACCACACCTGACAAGCAAGGCTCTGAATTTCAAGAGAAAACTTCTGCCGTCATAGAATCAACTGGAAGGGACAAGTCTCCCCGTATCTCTTAAAAAGGTTTAATCTTGGACTGGGGAAAAAGAAAGAGAGAGAGAAGAAAGGCATCTACTTTGAAAGACAGACATGGGTAATTTTTCTGGCCAAAAAACAAAAACTATGCAAGCTGTGTTTCCCTTTCTGCTACCTCAACAGAAAGCTCCGAGACGGCCAAACAAAGCTCAGGGCGGTGATCGGCCCAGCCCTGGGATCCGGAGAGTCTCGTTCTGTTTGATCCTAATTGCCTCCTTCCACAGTGTCTCATCTCTGAAAAGCCTCAGTCCTCTTGGAGGCAGGCAGGGTATAATCTTAACACAAATGCAGTAGTTCCTGGGGAAGCAAGAGCCGGCAGCCTTAGAGATGGCGTGTTTCAAGTGGGAAATCCCTGGCCGCTCCTGTCTCAGCTCTGGCCTGGGGGCTGCAGGCTTCCCTGGAGGGTTTCCAGGATATGTGACAAGGGAGCTCGACTCATGCATCCACATGCTGGCTGCCCACACACAGACTCAGCCACCTTTCTCCAGGAGGCTGGACAGTCAGGCCCAAAACCTCTGAGGCTCTCACTCACCCTCGGGAGGGGATCAACGTGTGCTCTTCTAAAATCCCCGTGAGAAATCTGCTCCCTGAAGACAGGGAAGGAGGGAGAGACAGATTTGGTCACTTCAGGAAGTCAGGAGCAGTGGAGGAAAGTTCTGGAATATGGAGGAGAGATGGCTGAGATCGCCACTCCAGTGCTATAGCTCACCCCTTGAGTGGCCTCTGGCGGCCACTTCACCTCCAGCAGCTTTGGTTTTGTCACGGGTAAAATGGGAATGAGAAGAACATCCACCTCAAAGCTTTACCACGATGGGGATGACGATCTGTGCGATCTGTGCAGCAGCTGGGGAAGCAAGGTCTTTGTGGAGGCTCTGGCTGAACAGAGGTGAAAACGGACCCCCACCGGGTCACAGGCCCCCAAGTACATATGGCACAGACACAGACTGACCACCTCATCGATTCTGCCCACAGCACTCCACCCTTCAAAATTCTGCCTACCAAACACACTCATCATATAATGAGCAGAGGTGATATTTAAAATGTTTAATAGCTGGTACAGCCCAGGAACGGGCGGCCCCATCAGAGTGGACCCCAGCTGTAAAGCTGGCTCCAGTGTCCAGTGCGTTCCCCTGGACCTTGCCCTGTGGTAGTGAGTCATGCTGGTTCCGTTTCTCCTGTATAAACGCCTCTAACTCCCTGCCCTGCTGCACTTCTGTTTCAAATCAACACCAGGTAACTGGTATTAGAGAATCAAACTAGATACACTGCATCAAAAAACAAAACCCAACCAACCACACAGATTTCATGGCATGTAGCCTGTTCTTTACTATTCGAAATTGGGAAAACAGCTCATGAGTCCCAACAGACTTAGGTGAATACCTAGAATTCCGGAACACCCCAGATTTGAATCCAGCAATCTCTCCTCTTTGAGTTCTCTACTTTCTTCTCTCCTTTACCTAACTTTAAGCACCCATGCAAATGCCTCCTTGGTTCACTTGTCCAGCATCCACAGTTGTGTGGGGAGTCGGATATCTATAGATTAGTAGAATTCCATGTGTATGTGTGCAGGTGTGGAGGCGGAGGAGCCCTAGGGAAAGTGGGACGAACACTTCGGAGAGTATGTGATGTTTGAGTCGGGCTCTGAAGGATGAATAGGAGTATTGGGCAGAGAGAGAGAAGTTGAAGGAGCTGAGTCATAAAAACTGGTTAAATCTCGATTACAGAGAGTCTTGTAATCTGGCAGGCTGCAGTGCTTGGAGTTTCACCAGATCACTGAGGAACGTGAGGGCTCACCCGGGATTTAATTCTCCTAGTGCGGGAGACACTACATAAATGTATGTGAACAGGCGTTGGGAAGAGGGACTCTTGGACCCCCAAGGATCACTGTTGCTACTGTCTCTGCAAACACAGGTAGGCAGTGAACAACCATCTCTTTCTACTATCACTGTTTCTACGATAACAGTAACCACAAGTTACCACCTCCAATGCAAGAAGAGACGCACCACGCCTCTAGTGGGTCCCTCTTTCGGAGACACAGGCCAAGGACTGATTTTTGCGACAACCATAAAAAGCATTTCTAAATGCAGTATTATCAAATAGTTAGCTGTGTTATCTGTGTTACTGTGAACACTGTAAGCTGTGTTATCAAAATAGTAGTAAAGTTGCTTTGTCCATTTCAGTATCCCATCAATAGGGTCCAAAATCCCATCTCCGAAAGAGCCTGGTAAGTAGGGTCTGAAGACAGAAGGTAGGTGTGGGGCGGGGCCATCTCTACAAGTAGCTGTTTAGACCCACCCCCACCCCAAATCCTTTCTGGAAAAAAAAAGACAGGAGCACAAACAGATGACAACATGACCAATCCCTGAAGCTAGAGGGAGCCATGGAGTCCCGGTGTGAGAATGCTGTGTGTTTGTTCACTGGACCACACGCTCACTCAACAGGCCTTTGCCAGGAGCGCTCTGGGCACCATGCTCCAGGAGCTCATGGAGAACGGGGGAGGTGATGAATGCTGGTGAGACAGGTGCTACGAGGGGGGCAGCGACTCTTACACAGCAGTAAAGGGGAAGACAGCCACTAACTCTGCTCACAGCTGAATCTTGAGAAGCGAGGAGGATTCTGCTGGGCCAGGGACATGGAAGGGCATTTGGAGCTGCAGGGTCAGGCCAGGTAGGGTTCTTCTCCAGCCCAATCCTCGAGCAGATGCAAAGGAATTTCTAAGGTCCAGGGAAATGGACTGGCCAAAAGGTCCTGTGTCATGTGGTGTCTGCCTCCAAATTTGTACTGACACACGCTACAACATGGACAAACCTTGAAAATGTGATCCTAAATCACAGAAGCCGGACACAAAGGGCTTCAGAATGGAATTAATCCACGTGTATGAAATGTCCAGAAGAGGCAAATCCATAGGACAGAAATCAGACGGGTGGCTGTCAAGGCCTGGCAGGAGGGGAGCCAGGCAGGGGGGGAGCCAGGCTGACTGCTGATGGGCATGGGTTTCCTTTTGAGGTGGTGAGAATATTCTGGAACTAGACAGAAATGGTAGTGATTGCACAACATTATAAATGTGCTAAATGCCACCAAACTGTACATTTATTTATTATTATTATTTTTTGGGACACAGTCTCGCTCTTTTGCCCAGGCTGGAGTACAATGGCGCGATCTCAGCTCACCGCAACCTCCACCTCCTGAGTTCAAACAATTCTCCTGCTTCAGCCTCCTGAGTAGCTGGGACTACAGGTGCCCGCCACCACACCCAGCTAATTTTTGTATTTTTAGTAGAGACAGAGTTTTGCCACATCAGCCAGGCTGGTCTCGAACACCTGACCTCAAGTGATCTGCCCACCACAGCCTCCCAAAGTGCTGGGATTATAGGCGTGAGCCACCATGCCTGGCTGAATTGTACATTTAAAAGTGGTTTTTACATTATGTGAATTTCACCTCAATGAAAAAGAAGTTCCAAACGAATGCAATGAATTCTAAGAATTTTCCAAACTTACGGGTGATATTAAAGTGGCCATTTCAAAGCCTCTGCTCTCCCTTCACAGGGGCCTGAAAAGTCGGAGTTGACTCATGGAGGCGTCCAGGCCCAGCAGGCTTCACCCATGGTCACCTGAACCCCTTCCTTGCAGAAGTGTTCCTTTACTGGAAGAGAGAGAATGAAGTACTAGGGTCTCAGGGGAGTCCTCCAGAGGCCAATTCAAGAACAGAAAGTCATTTCCTGGCATCTCACGATGTGTTGATAATTCGGATGATGGATGGCGCCGGGCCAGTTTGATGTTTATTTCCAAGAGCTTCAGTCTTCCTAGTAGGATGAACCAAGGCTCCTGTCATTGTGCGGGACTGCGGCTGATCTACGCTGGCACACTCTTAACAGACCCATTGGCCTTGGCCATTCTCACAGACAACTCTGACCACTCGAGGTAAAAACAGGGTCATTCTGACAAAAAGAAGGATGACTTTACACACATAAAACATATACACAAGCATGGCCTTACACTCAGCTTGAAACAAACAACCTAAAAACTGGATTAAGAGTCTCTTTCCAGCGCTTCAGACTCACAGTTTACTCGTTCATCAAATATTTACGGAGTGCGTGCTGGGGGACATCGAAGTACTTCCAGCATGTTCTAGGTGTTATGGACACATCGTTCAGCAGAACAGAAAAAGCTCCTTGCCTCCAAGGAGTTTTCCTTCTAGTAGGGGGCTTACACTCCAGTGATGGGAATGCGAGCTGAACCCACCACCTGGTTCTGGTGGGAGCTCGGGGCTGTCTTCCCAGGCCTGGCCTATGGCAACCATGTCTACTGCTCGGCCACACTCCAACTCCACTTCTCCCTTGGATTCAGCGCTCCCAGCCCTTGAATCTAGTGAGTCACCAGGGTCAGAGCCAGCTGCTTCTTGCCCTTCAATTCCTCCACACCTTCCTCTGCCCTCTATCCTAGCTCTGCCTCTTATTTTTTTTCTGGAATATTCCAAAGGCTTCCAATCTTTATTTCCTGCTTCCAATGGTTCCCTCTCTACCCAAAACATTGTCACCAGAGTTTTCTTCCCAAAACACAACTCAACCGTGTTGTTCCTCTGCTCAGTGACTTTGACTATTTCTGATTTGCCTACAGAGAAAAATCCAGCCCCCTTGGCCTTGTATTCGGTAGCCTCCATAAGGTTTTCAGATGCTCTCATCTTTCCCAGAACCCACTTGGGAAGGGGGTATCCGGAAGTGCCTCTGCAGAGACAGACAGAGGACTTTAGGTCCAAAGGAGAAACAAAGAACCCCCAATAAGCCTTGGCTGGGGCCCACAGCGAGAGGAAACACAGTGAGTGAGACAGTGGGTCTTCTCTTGGGACTTGGTCACTCCCTCCACGTCTGTGACCCGGCCGTGAGAAACTCTATTGACAAGCTTCATTGAGCGCTGGTCCCGCTCTCTGCCCAGGGTCAAGTATTCCCAATGACTTATTTTTAAAAAGCAAAATCGGACACTAACTGTGAAAGAATTCAGATTTAGCCTAGGACAGTTGCTCAACAAGTAACAAGAATAGATCAGTGGCCGATCCCACTGAGGGTTAAAGAACAGAGCCTCCTTTTCTACCATCGGGGCCACAGCTGTATGAGAGGCCCAGAACCCCGACCCTGGGGGGGTGAGTGCCAGTGACTGGGTGGGGACATGCACACAGACATGAGGCCCAGGACTTGCCCAACGCTGTCGCCGTCAATGGGGAGACAAAGGGGCCAGGCAGGCCAGATGTTGGCAGCAACTCCCTTGCAACCCCAGGAACAATTCCCTCTTTCACTGCCTGATCAGACGGCCAAGGTCAGAGGCAATGCCAGCCAGAGCTTACCCTCTGAGTGCCAAGGCCCTTTAGAGAAATTTAAATAATTTTAGATAGAAACACTCCTTCTTCCCTTGCTTTAAGCAGATGGTGGGGAGTAGCCTTTGCCCTTTCTTGCTGACGCAATTGTCCCTTGGAGCATCTGCTACCGCACACTGCCACCGTCAGGAGCTCCTGAAGCAGTGGAGAGCTGCTGGCCCCTGAACGGTGTCCCCAGCTACTGTGCACTCTTTATCTTCATTTTCTTTCTGTCATTTTCATTCCCCCGCCGACCTTGTGCTGTTGGGCATTCTGCTCGCAGTTCATGGAAGTGTTCTCCCTCCTGCTTCATCCCAATTTGCTGCTTCTAGTTTCATGGTCTTGGAAACGCAAGCAATATACTTGTCAGGACTGTGCCCTGCATGGGAGTGAGGCCCTGCTGGGAATGCAACCAAAGGGTCAGAGTGTGGCAGCCACCGTGACTTTGGTACACTTCTCTACCTGGATTCTGGGCTGGGTTCGCAGTGTTTGCTGGAAAGTGGTCTCTGAATAAGCAGGGCGTTCCTCTGTTTACTGTCAACAAGGTGCACAGATGACTCAAAGCTCAGAGGTGCTTGCAACGGAAAACCCACCCCACTGGACTCCAGGGAGCAATGAACAGCCACTCGCAGTCCTTTAGGGCAGACCTTTGCGGACCCTTCCCAGTCCCCACACATTCCTTCTCAAGCTCAGTCTGATAAGTGGCTTTTAGAAGCACCGCCTCAGCCCTTTCAGGCTCAAGGAGACTGGGGACACCCTGGCAAGTTGGCAAAACAAATATTCCAAGGAGGGGTTCCCAGAGGCACTGGGCTGAACATGTGGGGAAGAGACTTGATATGGTTTGGGTCTGTGTCCCCACCCCAATCTCACGTTCAATTGTAATCCCCAATGTTGGAGGCGGGGCCTGTAGGAGGTGATTGCATCATGGGGCAGTTTCCCAGGATTTCATACCATGCCTCTTGGTACTGCTGGCATGATAGTGAGTTCTCATGAGATCTGGTGGTTTAAAGTGTGTGGCACCTCTCCCCGCCAGCTCTCTTCCTCCTGCTCAAGCCATGTGATGTCCTGGCTCCCCCTTTGCCTTCCGCCATGACTGGAAGCTGCCTGAGGCCTCCCCAGAAGCTGATGCTGCCATGCTTTCTGCATAGCCTGCAGAACCGTGAGCCCATTAAACCTCTCTTCTCAAAATTACCCAGTCTTAGGTATTCTTTAGAGCAAGGCAAGAACTGATTAATATAAGGCCCCTTTGCAGAGAAGGAAAAGAGCAGGAACTAAAGGGTTCTGAGGACCAGACTCCCTGGGTCCCAACCCCAGCTCTGCCACCCCAGAGCTGTCCGTGTAAGGAAGTGGTTCCCTCGGCCTGTGCCTTGGTTTTCCCTCTGTAGCGACCTCAGGGTGTTATCGTGAGGATTAAGGATAGCACTGTTCCTAAAAGGCCAAGCTCGGCGATTCCCCTTCTAGGTGAATACCCCAAAGAACTGAAAATAGGGACTCAAACAAATACAACCAAGCACTGCACAACAACGTCTGGTCATGATGGACCGCATATATGACTGCGGTTCCATAAGATTATGATTCCATATTTTTACTGTGCCTTTTCTATGTTTAGATATGTTTATAGACACACAAATACTTACCAGTATGTTACAACTGCCCCCAGTACTCAGTAGAGTAACCTGCTGTACAGGTTTGTGGCCTAGGAACAATAAGCTGCACCGCACAGCCCAGGTGTGATGTAGGCTACGCCACTGAGGTTTCCGTGAGCACACTCCAGGACGTTCGTGCAGTGACTACATCACCTAACAACGCGCTTCTCAGAACGTATCCCCATCATGAAGCAATGCATGACTACACTTGTACAAGAATGCTCATGGTGGCTTATTCACGACAGCCAGAAAGGTGAAAACAACCCAAACGTCCATCAATAGATGGATGGATAAGAAAGAAAAATGATACATACAGGCAATGGAGTATCATTCTGCCATCAAGAGGAAGGCAGCGCTGACACAAGCTACAACATGGAAGAACCCTGACAACATGACGCTGAGGGAATAGAAGCCAGCTGAAAAAGACCATGTATTGTGTGATTCTATTTTCTATGCTGCCTTCTGTTTTAAGGGACTCTTAAAACTCTTTTCTATGAAAAGTTTTCTATGAGACTCTTTTCTATGAAAAGTCCAGAACAGGAAGGCCCAAAAAGACATAAATTGGTGGCTGTCAGGGGCTGGAAGAGGGGGAGAGAAGGGAATGGGGAAGGACTGCTAATGGTCATGAGATTTCGTGCTCGGGTGGAGAAGAGGCTTTGGAACTAGACAGAAGTGGCAGTTACACAACATCGCGAATTTGCTAAAGACTGCTGAACTATGCTCTTTTTTGTTTGTTTGTTTTTGAGACAGAGTCTCGCTCTGTTGCCCAGGCTGGAGTGCAGTGGCACGATCTCGGCTCACTGCAACCAGGAGCAGTGGCTCACGCCTGTAATCCCAGCACTTTGGGAGGCCGAGGCGGGCAGATCACTTGAGATCAGGAGTTTGAGACCAGCCTGGCCAACATGACAAAACCCTGTCTCTACTAAAAACACAAAAATTAGCTGGGTGTGGTGGCGGGCACCTGTAGTCCCAGCTACTCGGGAGTTTGAGGCACAAGAATTGCTTGAACCCAGGAGGCAGAGGCTGCAGTGAGCCGAGATCACACCACTGCACTCCAGCTTGGGTGACAGAGTGAGACTCCATCTCAAAAAAAAAAAAAAAAAAAAAAAGAAAGAAAGAAAAAAGAAGAGAAGAGAAGACAAACCCAAAATAAATTAAGTGGATAATTTCATATGACGTGAATTTATCTCCATTAAAAAAACAAAACTACCTTAGCTTAGTGCCCAGCGTGTAGCTCACCATGTCACAAACAGGCTCCAGAGCCGGGAGACAGTGGGCAACTTGCTTCTGACTCCCGTCTGTCCACTACAGGGTCTGATCATGGCCCTGCCCTCAAGGCCCTACATCACGGCTGCTGTAAAGCTGGAGATTAGGAATGGGAGCTGAGGGAGGGTCTCAAGGCAGCTAAGCAGGTTAGGAAATCCCTGCCACCATCCTAAGGGGAGAATGAACTCTTGGGAGCCCCAAGACATCAGTTCCATTTTACTGGAAATATCCGTTCTTCAGAAAGACAAGTTGAGCCACAGTTATCCTAGCTTCAAACTTTTTAAACCTGTCATATTATTTTTTTTTCTTTTTTTTGAGACGGAGTCTCACTCGGTTGCCCAGGCTGGCTGGAGTACAGTGGCTCAGTCTTGGCTCCCTGCCAGCTCCGCCTCCCGGGTTCACATCATTCTCCAGCCTCAGACTCCTGAGTAGCTGGGACTACAGGCGCCTGCCACCACGCCCAGCTAATTTTTTTGTATTTTTAGTAGAGACGGGGTTTCACCGGGTTAGCCAGGATGGTCTTGATCTCCTGACCTCGTGATCCATTTTTACACTAAGTGGCAGAACTCTTTTTTCAAATGAAATATTTGCCCAGAGTCCCTTAAAACAGAAGGCAGGTGACACTCAGGGGAAGGTGGTGCTTTCAGGGGAAGCAAGGCTGGGCCGCACCCCCTCTACCTCTTCCATACCTGCTGTGGTTCAGGGACAATCTCTCCAAGTCCATGTTTTCCCTCTTCCCAGTGAGACAACCAGGAAGAGGCCTGGCAGGGTTCTGCTGGTTTCCTTTAAGGAGGAGGCTCAAGGTGAACATGACACTAAGGGGCAGGATTGCTGTCCAGTTAGAAACTGGCTTCTGAGGTCTGGAGGACTGTTGTGGTGCATACAGGAAGGGGTTGGATTTGTGGTGGCTCGAGAGAGCAGAGCTGGGGCCAAAGAGTACCAGTCAGAGGGACAGAGGTGAATGCCTTCCACACCTGAGAGCTGCCCTGTGGAGGCCCCAGGAGGACCAGCTGCTGGCCTCTGTCTTGCGAGGACCCCCACCGCCCTTCACCTTCATCTTCCTCCTCATTAAAAAGTGACCCTTCATCATCCCTGCAATAGCCCTAGGAGGCAAGGGGTGCCATCCCCATGTCCCTGCATGGGAAACTGAGGCACAGAGAGGTGAGGGTGCTTGCCCTAGGTCAATTGGAATTCTTAGCTGAATCTGAGATTCTATGGAAGAAAAACAGACTCAGGAGAGGCAAATTGCTTTCTGGAGCTGAAGAAGCTGAGCTAGATCCGGAACTGTGTCTCCTGACTCTTAGTCCAGTGTTCCTTCTACTCTTTCCCACTGGCCAGCACAGAAAGGAGAAGGTGTGTCTGGGGTCACATGGCACCACCTTGGACCTCGCAGGCCAGGTCTCTGGGCAGTGAGCGGCTTCGGTGTGGAGGATTTCCTGCAATCGCACGGGCTTATCTGCCATGGAAGTTCTCTGATACCAGTGCAGGAATGGAGCAGGTGTCAGCTGCTTCCAGGCCATGGTTCCCAGAGAGGGACACAGAAGATGTATGCACAGCCTTTTGTGACATCTCCCAAGTGCAAAACAACAAAATGTCTTTGTCCAACTGGCTGAGAAGAACATCCTACACACCAGCCCATGCATGGAGATTTCATACTTTATGGACTGAAGGGACCAGAGGAAGGGGTGGGGAAATTCACAAGGACAGCTCTCTCAGATGTAAGTTCCGAGACTGGAGAAGGAAGGAGAGAGGTAGAGACAATACATCGCGTGAACTCTCTCTGTGTTCTTCCCCTCGCTCAGGTATACAATTCACAGTAACAAGACCCAGCACTCACATAGCTCAGGGCTGGGACTGCCATTGACCAGGGAGAGATTAAGGGACTCTGTACTTTTTTTTTTCCTTTGAGACGGAGTCTCGCTCTGTCGCCCAGGCTACAGTGCAGTGGCGCGATCTCAGCTCACTGCAAGCTCCGTCTCCCAGGTTCATACCATTCTGCCTCAGCCTCCCGAGTAGCTGGGACTACAGGCGCCCGCCACCATGCCCGGCTAATTTTTTGTATTTTTAATAGAGACAGGGTTTCACTGTGTGTGCCAGGATGGTCTCGATCTCTTGACCTCGTGATCCACCCATGTCGGCCTCCCAAAGTGCTGGGATTACAGGCATGAGCCACCACGCCCAGTCGGGACTCTGCACTCTTTATGACAAAGACCCCAGGAAGGGCAGGAAAGAGACCTTATGTGCAGTCTTTCACTTTTAGTTAAGTGATGATGATGGTGACAGTGGTGATGCTGTGACAGTGGTGACGAGGATGATGGTGGTGATGAAGGTGGTGGTTACGATGGTGGCGATGGTGATGATGATAATGATAATAATGTAGTGGTAACGGGGATGATGGTGGTGATGAAGATGGTGGTTACGATGGTGGTGATGGTGATGATGGTGATGGTGATGGTGATAATGATAATAATGTAGTGGTAATGGGGATGATGCTGGTGGTGATAAGAGTGGTGGTGGTGATGATAGTGACGATGCTGCTGCTGCTGATTGCGGTGGTGCTGACGATGTGATCAGAGCAGCCTCCACTATGGCCAAGTACTTCTCAAGCTTCACCAAATTTAATACCTGCTATGATGCGTCCATTTTACAGATGAGAACACCAAGGCTTAGAGAGGTACTGGGACATCTCAAAGCCACACAGCTAGTAAGTCATGGGAGTGGCACTCACACCTGGATCTGCCTAACTCTAGACCCTGTGCTCTTTAGCACTGTTCTGCACTAGGCTTAGGAGACATCATTCTGCAGCAAGCACACTGCAGTGGGTGATACACCACGCTCTAGTAACAGGGTGCTGACATTCAAGTCCTGGCTCTGCCTCTCACTGGCTATGTGTTGTTCCTGGGCAACCTACTGGACCTCTCTGTGCCTTGATTTCCTCATTGTAAAATGGACATGATACTGCGTTTCATTAATTGAGAGACGTACAACTGAACCTCCCTTAAAACTGATGTGATAGTAAGTCTCTGGGCATATTCTTTTCTTTTCTGTTATTTTTTTCCCCGTTTTCTGAGACAGCGTCTTGCTCTGTGACCCAGACTGGAGTTCAGTGTTGTGATCTCAGCTCACTGCAACCCCTGCCTCCCGGGTTCAAGCGATTCTCCTGTGTCAGCTTCCCGAGTAACCAGGATTACAGGTGTGCACCATCACACTTGGATAATTTTTGTATTTTTAGCAGAGACGAGGTTTCACCATGTTGGCCAGGGTAGTCTTGAACTCCTGACCTCAGGTGATCCGCCCACCTCAAGTGATCCGCCCGCCTCAGCCTCCCAAAATGCTGGGATTACAGGCGTGAGCCACCACGCCTAGCCACATTCTTTTCTTTCTTAGAGGTATGCAAGAAAATGGGGTATCTTACATGATATCTCAGATTTGATGATAAATGGTAGTATCTACCCTAGAGGGTTATTACAGAAAGTAGATGAGATAATACCTAGCGAGTGCTTAGCGCACCCAGGCACTAAGTAAGCAATTATAAGAACTACTCTTATTTTGAAAAGTCTTACAGTTTAGCCAGTCTACAAAATGTATCCAAGTGTTTGTTAAGGAATTAAAATGGCCACACTTTGAGCCAGAACCTGTGTCAGAAAAAGTTCTCTGCCCTTACAGACCTTCACTGACCCCTACTCACACACACATCATCAGACTCACGTGGCCAGGAAGGGCCACAGGCAGGACCTGAACTCGGAGCTCTTCACGGCCCAGCACACACCGCCCAAACATGCAAGGTTTACATGCTGGCGACTCGGGCTACGACGTCACTGCTGTCACATTGGCAGTAATTAGAGCATCCCCAGAGGAACCAAGGCGGTAACAATACAAGAGGGAGCAGGGAGTTGTCCTGGGGGTGTTGGCTGCAGCCTCCAGGGCCCTTGTGTTTACTGTGAGCTAATGGATGAAATCAGCCTATGTGTGGGACCTCCCTTACTGGGGCCTGGATCACTGCTCTAGATGATCTACAGACTCCACTCAGGACAATGTTTTCTGCTCCCTGTAGCCATGTGCCGCCCCTGCTCCGAGCCTGCTAGAAAAGGAGAGCCAGTGACAGCTTCGGAGGTGTCTCCACTGGCGGTGTGGGGAGAGAGGGGAAGGGGCCACCAGAAGGCCAATTCAGTCCACGTCCGCTTCTAGGAATGTTCTGAGCCTGGTAAAGCTCAGAGGAGGCCCGAGGCACCCCCATTCCATCACTGCGTGACTTGGGCCCAAGTGCATAACTTCTCTGTGCCTCAGTTTCCTCCTCCATAAAATGGGGATAATAATAGGTCTTTTGTACATTTGTTGTGAAGGTTGAATGAGATAATCTGGGTAACCCATTTAGCATATGGTTGGAATGAAGTAAGTACTCAGTTAGTTATTATATTACGAGGCAACTGTCTTTGAGTACGTTCAGGAAGCAGCAGGGCACACCTGTGTCCTTCAACGGGAGCAGTGAGTATCCATCCCCTCTCAGAGGATGAAATGAGGTAGGAATGAGCAAGAGCTCAGAACAAGAGAATGCCCTATGCAAATGTTCTTCCAGCAATCATTTCATGAGCAGCTACTGTGGCGGGTCCTAGGATACGCAGCGGACAATCCTGTCCTTGCCCACGTGATCTTGCAGTGTGGTCTGCTCTGACACTCAGCTGAAGTGTGAGCTGCATCTTCATGTGCCTGTTTCCCCTACTGGCCTGTGAGCCCCCCGGGAGCAGCGATGGTGACCGGTCCACAGAGGCCACCGCTGCATCCCCAGCACCAGCCCAGCATCTGGGACATCAAACCTACAAGCAAGTGGAAGAAAAAACTGAGCAAGGGTGAGGAACTGTATTTCAGGCCATACTCAAAGGCTCTGTCTTACAGAATCACCTACAACCTTTCTGTCCCTCTGTTTTTAGTGACTGAATTTTCCCATTTGTCCATTAGTAAAGCCTCCAACAGCTTTCCAGCTTTTGCCAAATCTCCACCTTTCCCTAATGGATTATGCCCTGAACCTGGGGCAGGGCTGTACCCAGCTGAGAACTCAGGCTTCGCCCGGTCCTGCTGAGAAAACAATGCCAGTTGCCAAGCCTGGCACCCCTGCCATGTCCTCCTGCCAGCCAACAGGACTCCTGGGGCTGTGAAGGTTGTTGGTGCCAGGCTACAGGCAGCCCCAGACGAGCTGAGAGGTGGCAGGGTAGCCAAGCAGTTGGAGGAGGGGGCCGTGCGGTTATCAAATTCACAGCCAGCAGGTGGAGGCTCCCTGGGCCCTCCGCTGGGCATCCCTCCAGACTAGCGTTGCCCAACAGAACGTACTACAATGCTGGAAATGTTCTGTATCTGCACTGGCCACAGGTGGCTACTGAGCGCTCAGAATGCGGCTAGTGTGACCGAGGATCTGAATTCTTAAGTTTAATTTAGCATAGAACAGGCACATGTGGCTAGTGACTACTAGATTGCAGTCCAGGTACAGGCTCAGGGGTCAAGCCTAGGATTTGGCGTTAAACGGTGCCCCCAGAAGTTGGCAGAGAATGGAGGGTAGGTGAAACGAAGCATGGCTGATTTCTGAGACACATTCACTGCTCAAGAGGGATCAGAACACTGACAGCTCACATTCCTGAACAACTGCCCCTGGGCCACGCATGAGTGAAGCACATTAACTCACTTAACTGGCACAAATACACATCGTACATTACACTGCCACCCGGGGAGGCAGGAATGACAACAAGGCCCATTTTACAGATGAGGAGACTGAGGTTTGGAAAACCCTTCTCTCAGCAACAGCCTGATGCTATGGGTGACGTCCCGCTGGCTAGACCTCCCCGTCTCCCTCCTCCCACCCTAGGGCCCCCAACCTACAAAGCTACTTTTAATAAGTAACAGATATATTGTACTTATTTTTTTTTTTGAGACGGAGTCTCACTCTGTCGCCCAGGCTGGAGTGCAGTGGCCGGATCTCAGCTCACTGCAAGCTCCGCCTCCCGGGTTTACGCCATTCTCCTGGAGAGTAGCTGGGACTACAGGCACCCGCCACCTCGCCCGGCTAGTTTTTTTGTATTTTTCAGTAGAGACGGGGTTTCACCGTGTTAGCCAGGATGGTCTCGATCTCCTGACCTCGTGATCCGCCTGTCTCGGCCTCCCAAAGTGCTGGGATTACAGGCTTGAGCCACCGGGCCCGGCCCCTGTACTTATTTTTAAAACAACACAAACACCCACTTTTCACTCATGAAATACAAGCCTCGATGTCCTCAGTCTCCCGCATCCCAGGTCAAAGGTGGAGTTCCTCTCCACTTCTTTCCAAAACCTTAAAAGAGGAATAGCAGGGTATACCTTTCCTTATTAAAAGGATTCCCACACTACTACTTCACTTCACATTCTGGCAGCTCCTCTTCGTGAGACGGAGTCTAGCTCTGTTGTCCAGGTTGGAGTGCAGTGACACCAAGTCTAGCTCTGTTGTCCAGGTTGGAGTGCAGTGACACCAAGTCTAGCTCTGTTGTCCAGGCTGGAGTGCAGTGACACCATCTCGGCTCACTGCAACCTCTACCTCCCCAGTTCAAGCGATTCTCTTGCCTCCACCTCCCGAGTAGCTGGGATTACAGGCACCCGCCACCACACCTGGCTAATGTTGGTATTTTTAGTAGTGATGGGGTTTCACCATGTTGGCCAGGCTGGTCTCGAACTCCTAACCTCAAGTGATCCGCCCGTCTCAGCCTCTCAAAGTAGTGGGATTACAGGAGTGAGCCACTGCGCCCGGTCTAAAGATGCATTTTTGTGATCTCACTATTATGGCTTTGATAATAGGGGCCAAAGGTCATTTCATTTTATTATTGGTTATCTATATTTCTCTCTCAGTCTGAAACTTGCTGATATTTGAAGAAACTGGGATGTGAGGCAGGGACCAATCATGGGGGTGTGTCCGGGACGCAGGGGGTTTCTGGGAGGCAGGACTGACACTGGTGCTAACGCTGTGGAAGTCCCAGGCAGGCTAGCAGGGTGGTCACCAGGCTCGATGTGAACCGCCATTACTCTGCACTCAAACTGATTTCACAACCAGCCTGAGGGACCTTGGCGCCACTGACTCTGGGACTGTGGGCCACCAGGCAAGCAGGGCCAGCGATCAAGGAGCCTGGACTTGAAGTAAGGCTAAATGGGATTTGAGACCCCAGCTCGACCATGTGCAGGCCGGGCACCCTGGGGAAGTCGCTTCTTGGAGCCCCAGTCTCCTCGTCTATAACATAAGGATGGCAAGGCCTACTCCCCGTCGGGGAAGGAAACAAAGAACTAACAGAGCAAGCACACAGTAGGTGCTCCAAGAACACTAGCCCTGTCCACTCGCTATTAAGGGTCAGATGCAGAGACGTACTGCTTAGGAATGATTGCAGGAAAGAACCCCAGGTCTCATTTAATCCAACCTCGCATGTCCCCACCCTACCCCAGCAAATCTGCAAGGTGGTGGGGGCTCTTTCCAAGAGTGACCCTGTTCACAGAAACACGGCAGGGACCGATCACTGCTCAGAGAATGTCTGGGCAAACCCGACAGCCCAACTCCAGGCTAGTTTTGTAGACAGAGACGAGAAACGGAGCCCGAGGCAGTTGCCAGAAATCACCACTCTTGAGATCCAAGAGAGAGATGGCCGCTTCAGACGTGGCGCTGAAGGTCTCTGAAGCCTTGGGAAGAACATGTAAAAGAGCCCCTGGGAGAGAGGAGGGAAATGGGCCCAAGGACACGCCAGAACACGACATCAAAGTCACCCTGGGTTGGTGCCAGGATCGGGGCCAAGGCTGTCCTGGTGAGTGAGTCCACCAAGGGTCTCATGATGCAACTCTTTCGAGACAACCTTCCTCCAGTGAGGCTGAAGGCTGAGGGCAGCTGGGCGGGGGAAGGGGGAAGGGCTGGAAGAGAGTTGGAGTGAACCAGGTACGAGGTAATTTAAGCATAGATCAGCGTTGTTAGTGCAAGAGGCTATTTTCCGTGGGCATCTAGAGAGAGGCTTCCAGCCTGGGAGGCAGGGCTCCCGGGCACAGTTGAGGCAGGGTATGAGCAGCCACGGTGCTGAATGGGACACACGCAAGGTGCACAATGTGCTCACTAAGCCATGTCCTACGCACTCCGAGGATGGGACCGCTTGCTCGTCTGTACCAGGACCCCTGTAAGCCGGCAACTCTTTGGATGGCTTCTTTTCCCTTTTCTTTTCTCTCTTTTTTAATTATTTTTTTTAATAGAGATCAGATCTCACTATGTTGCCCAAACTGGTCTCAAACTCCTGGCTCCCACCTGGGCCTCCCAAAGTGCTGGGATTACAGGTGTGAGCCACTGCGCCAGGCTTTTTCGTAAATGAGACAGGATCTCACTCTATTACCCAGGCTGGAATGTGGTGGCGTGATGGCAGCTCGCTGCACCCTCAAACTCCTGGGCTCAAGAGATCCTCTCACCTCAGCCTCCTGAGTAACTGGAACTATAGACACACATCACTGCATCTAGCTAATTTTTCAGGTTTGCTAGAGACAGGGTCTCACTATGTTGCCCATGCTGGTCTGGTCTCAAACTCCTGGCCTCAAGCAATCCTCCCACCTGAGTCTCACAAATGCTGGGATTGCAGGCATGAACCACTGCACCCGGCTGTCTTTTTTTCTTTAAGAGATTTTATTTTTGATAATAGCTTCAGATTTACAGAAAAACTGCAGAGTTAGTACCCAGAGTTCCCATAAACATACTCCACACCTCATTTCCCGACTATTTACATCTGACATTAGTGTGGTAAATTTGTTACAACTAATGAAATAATATTAAAACATTTTATTGCTAAAGTCCACACTTGATTCAGAGTACCTCAGTTTTTTCCCTAATGTCCCTTTTCTGTTTCACGATCCCATAGGACATTTCGTCATCACACGTCCGCAGGCTCCTCTGGGCTGTGATCATTTCTCAGCCTTGTCCCGGTCACGCACCTGGGACACAGGAGGGCTCCGGAAACGGAGGTCCTGATCACTGGTGGCCTTGGTGGAAGACTAACAACCCAAAGGCTTGGATTGGGAACGGAATGGGGACCTGGAACCAGGGATCGCTAGAGACAGAGCACCGGCGTCTCCTTTCAGCACATGTTAACAGAGAACCCAGTTCAAACAGGACAGCGTTTTTGCCAGGGAGAGCCTTTCCTCGGGCCGTCCCTCCCAGGGACCTGCTGGGACCTCCAGGAAGAAGGGGGCTTCTCTTGAGACGCTCAGTGTCCCACAGGGGTAGGGTGGGGCCCCCTGGCGTTTCCCCCTTGGCTCTTCAAAACTAGCCGTTCCAACACCTGCCAGGAGGCCAGTATTAGCACATTTTACAGATAAAAAAACTGAGGCTCAGAATGGAGCAGTGGTTTGCCCAAGGCAGTCCACTGAGAAGCAGCCAAGCCAGGTTCAACACCAGTGCCCTTCCCCTGCACAGCAGTGGCCCCATGACAGCCATCCCAGAAGTCTACTGCCAGTTCCCAGGCCACTGCCTCTGAACTGACAACACAGGGCGCTAGGATTGGCTTTTGGAAGGTACACGACCCCCAGAGGATGGGCCTTCTCCACCCCGTCCGTGGCTACACCAAGGGAGGTGGTCAAACAAGTGGAAATTTCTAAACAAGACAAAAAAACTATGGCTGCCCTTGGCTCAAATCACAGCAAACAACGATCGGGACAAGTCCTTCTGCAGAAGGGGTGAAGCCATCCCCCTTCCCTCGTTGATTCCCCAAGGGGAAGAGGGAAAAGGAAGATTCTAGCACAGGCCTGCTAGACAGTCAGCTTTGATGGACAGATGCTGGAGGGCTGAAGAAATCAGTGAAAACTGAATGAATGAATGAACGAATGAAAGTTAAGTGCACTTAATAATGAACGCTTAGCACCTACCACGATGCAGGCACTAGACACATTCACTCATTTAATCCTCACAACCAACCACCCTATGCAGCAAATACTGCTTCCATTTTACAGATGAGAAAACCGAGTCTCAAAGAGATTGACACCAGGTCAAAGTCACCCACCCGGGCAGTGGTGAAGCTATGGCTAAGCCAGCTCTTACCAGCTCCCAGAAGCCAACTGTGCCCATCTTTTCCAAACTCTGCATTTAAGCATCTCACTTTGGCCACAGTGGAAGTATTTACACAATAGGAACGGGCAAGCATTGCAAATCGGGACTTCCCCGGCACCCGGCAGAAAGATGCCGCCGCCTCTCTCTAGCCCGCTTGCCTCCTTGGCAGGACTGTCCTGTGGAATCAGTTCCTGCAGGTCTCGGCTGCTGGAAGGTAACACTGAATTCAAGAGAAACCAGGATCCCCTGAGGCCCAGCCAGTGCCATATCCCTCTGGGAGAGCCAGGGGCCAAACAGTGGTGGAAAAGAAGCAAAAAGAAAGAGAGCATGGGCCTGAGGCTGGCTACCCCTAAGTTCAGATGCTAGCTCCATTACCTACTGGGGGACCTCGCCCAAGTCATTTCATCATTCTGGGTCTCAGTTTTTGCCTCTGCAGAGTGGAGCAACGGAACCCCCAGAATGAGAAAGTATGTATAGAACGCATGCTACACAAGAGGTGCTCAGGAGCGGTCACTACTGATATTCTCAGGGGATACAGGATGATGGGGAGAGAGAACCAGGTGAGGTCACCCCAAGAGCATCCAGTTTAGAGGAGGGCAATGATGCACCCAGAAGGGAAAGCGTTCATAAGGGTGCTCCAGATGCCTTCCTAGTAAAACGCACGATCTTATTTAAACCTCTGAGTTCTCCAGGTGAGAAACTGCACCCCCTGTTCTAATTTACATCTCTTTCATTTTTGAGAGGCTGACAGTTTTTCACTGTATTTCTCTTTTGTTCTTTGCACCTTTTCCCCTCGAGGCAGTCACAGTTTCTCACTGATTCGCAGCTACTTTGGCTGATTAAGGTCATTTAACCCTTCATTTGTCAACCGGGGCCACAAGTGCGTTTTCCCAGGTCACCGCTCGCCTTTCGGACTGGTTTATGGCGAGGCTGGTTGCTGGTCTGCTTTTCTGGGCTCAAGGGTCACTTTGTTATGGAGCCAAATCCAGCTCTCCTTGCCTTTGTGGTTTCTGTCCCCTTCTCAAAGAGAATGAGCCAAGGTTTGAGGCTCCTGCTGATCTGTTAGGTTGATTCCTACACATCGGGCTGAAAGCAAGAAACAAATGTAAAAGTTTCCGCTCTCCTCCCCCAGCAAGCCAACGGCTGTCATGCCGGGTCCTCCTCCCCATCAGGCCTTCACTCTAGGGTCACCCCCAGTCCCTGGAGCTCCTGCCTGGCACAGAGAGAGAGTGACTCACTACCGAGGCACGGTGCCCTTGCCCTGGGCCCCAGCCGCACGGAGATGGGAGACACACGGCCCATGGACTATGGGGCTTCTGCTGAGCTGTCCCTCACATGGGGGTTGGGGGCACAGCTCCCTTCTGATGGCCCCACTTTCAGTGGGCAGAGGGCAGGCATGTAGGCAGTGGGGAGAAAGAGGTGAAAGTTAGAGGGAAAGGCAGACTCTACTGACCACACTGAGGTCAGAGCCCAGGGTGAGGCCAGAGGGTCCCTCTCCCACTGGAGTTGCAAGGAAAAGGCAGAAAGACAAGCCAAAGGACCTCAACATCAAGTCTGGGGATTCTCCCATCAAAGGTGCCCTATAAGGCAAGGCTCTGGTCCCTCTGGACCTTGGTCTCCTTATCTGCAAAATGGGCCTCTTTTCTGTATAGTTTCTTCCAGCTTCAAAAAAAACAAAAAACAAAAACATCACACACCGAACAGCTCACAGTCATCTAGCGTACAGCTCCCGGCATCCCTGGAAGAGGATACTGAGGCTTTCTGGCTTCAACTTCACTCAAAAGAAAGCCTGGAGAATGAAACATTAGGGGAAGCTTCTACCAGCTGCTAACAAGTCAAGGCCAAGTCAAGTCAACAACTGTTTATCAAGCACCTACTACGTGCCCAGGGCTGGAGATACACAGCAGTGAACAAAATAAACAGAACCTCTGCGCTTCGGGGAGCTGATAAGAAGCGGTGACGAAATAAGGTGAATGCCCTTTAGAAGGTGATCGGTTCTGTGGAAACGACACAGCAGGGGAGGGGCGGCGCGTGGAGAAGCAGAGCAGGAGGGCAGCATGGCACACAGCGAGAGGAAAAGGGAATTTCAGCCTAGCTCCTAGCAGAGCAAGGGGCTGACACTTCCCATGTGGTCTCTTGGGCGATCCTCACACCACCCCTGAAGGTGTGAAGTGGAAACTGAGGCCCAGAGACGTGGCATCCCTTGCCCAAAGTTGTGCAGCGAGGGGATTTCCAAAGTGAGTCTGCCTCCCTCCGTGCCACACTGCTTTCCTGAGGCCCAAATACTGCCTGACTCAGAGCTCCTGGGACTGGGGAAGGTAAGGATATGGCCAGGCCACCCCCTACACCTGCCACGGATGCCACATCCAAGAATGGAGAGAAGTGGATTCTGCCCTGTAGCAGTCGTGTCTCACTGCATGACATGCCTCTAGGACAAGCAAGTCCCTGCAAGGAAGTCTGCGGCTGCCCTGAGTGCAGCACAAGCTCCTGTGGTGCGGGGTTTCCGCTAGGCGGCAAAGCCTTGGACTTCGACAGGGGGATTCCTCCCAGCCTGGCACATGGCTCTGAAGACCCAGTGAGCATCCACAGAACCTGAATGGCTGAAGGATGCTTGTCTCTGGGTGCAGGAGGTACGAGAAGTCGCTCATACATACTGATGGCAAGCATATAGCCTGATAAATGCACATACTCATGTGACCACCACCCAGCACCCTAGAAGGCTCCCCACCACCCAGCACCCTAGAAGGCTCCCTCATGTCCCTTCTTGGCAATGCCCTCAAGAAGTAACTAACCATCATTCCAACCTCTATCACTACCGGGTAGTTTTGCCTGACCTTGAACTTCAGATAACTGGAATAATACACTATGTACTCCTTTTCTTTTCTTTTGCTCAACATAATGTCTGTGAGATTCTCCATGGTGTTTATTTTTCATTGCTGTGTATTACTCCATTGTATAACTAGGCCACAATTTGTTTATCTGTTCCACCGTTGATGGATACTTGGGTTGTTTCTACTTGGAGGCTACTATGACTAAGGCTGCTCTGAACATTCCTGTTTATGTCTGTTGGTAGACAGAAGCACTCAATTCTATTGGGAACAGAACTGGGATTAGAATCACTGGGTCTAGGAGAAGCAGGAATGAATGCATTAGACCCCTGCCAAGACCTGGTAGGCAGGCAATCTAGGAAGGCCTCCTTGCATAAGAAAAAACCGAGAGATCTAGTAATGTACCCAGAGTCACACAGCAAAGCTATGGTACCAAAACCCGTTGTACGTGGCTCCAGCTCCATGACCTCCTCACCCAGTCTGGCACGGGTGGGTACCATGAGCAGGACCTGCCTGAGAAAGAGCAGACAGGAAGAGTGTGAGGGAGGAATGCTCCTTCACTGTCTGAAAGAACAGCAAGGAACCCGATGTGTCCCCAGGAGGCTGGGAGACCAGGTACGGGGCCTGGTAGGCTGAGCAAACACAGAAGCATGAATAAGGCCTAAGTCCACCTAAACCCCAAGCACATAATTTTATCTGGAAGCCAACTCATCCAGCCACACCGGCGCGCCCTCCTTCTTGAGGAGAGGGCAGCCTCCAATCTGAAGCACCTTTGTCTCTCCTGGACTGTCCGAGACAGAGTGGCAGAAGCCTCGCTTGTCCAAACACACGATAGTCAACGTCTCCCAGGTCCGCCGCTGCCCAATTTCAGCCTCAAAGAACCAACTATTTGCCCCGGCCTCCCAAGTCTCTCGCCTGGAGTCTCTGGGCTAGTTATGAGTGTTTGGAAGACTCTCTGGCTCTGGTCCTGAAAGCTGAAGGAGGGCACAGGGGCATGTCCCCCCGTGACATTTGTGCCCGCTCCCCAAGTGCCAGTCTGACACAGGGCTGGGAAAAGCTGGGTGAGAGTTGGCACGTCCCAAAGGAGGCGGCGCTGTGCCCCAGAAGGAAGCAGATAGGAAAGCCAATCGGTGTGTGTTGAACGACAGCACGAATGAGTCAAACCTCTCCTGGGTGGGGGGCAGGTGGCAGACAGCCGCTGTCTTTGTGTCACTCCCTGCCCCTCTGAATCTCCCCTGCCCCGCTGCCATAAAGATGCCACAGTCACCACAGGAGGCTGCCATGTGTGTACCATGAGCCCACCTGGCAGCCACAGTTGACATGTCCGGAAGTCAGCATCTGCCTGAGCCCACCGACGTGGGGTTCCTTCTGAGGGATGGAGTGAGAAGGGCAGATGGTCTCCGTGGCAATGCTGAGCTGCAAAGTCTGCGCCAGGGGAAGCTGGCGGCCCTATGTTAGCAGGAGGGGAGGAGAGGAGCAGGAGAAGGACGCAGGAGTGCAGAGAGGAGCAGGGATGAAGGTGTCGCTGGCTCTGGCCCCTGCCCACCTGCTTGCCTACAATCCCTGGAGTTGGGCCGCTGGGATCTGCACCTGGAACAGGGAGAAAGGCTCCGCTTCTTGGAGAAAGCCCACTGCCACCCAGTGGGGCAAATCTTCCTTTGGAAGGTGGGCCATGGTACATGCCTCCTATCCATCTGGGCCCAGATCTTGGGCTGAAGCTCACGTACTGCCCTGTCCTTGGGGTTGGGGCATCCCTTGGCCGAAGGAGGGCTTTCTGTAATGCCATGGTCACCATGCCATTCCCCCAGTCCCTAAACTGATCCTGCCATCAGCTAAAATGTCTTAAGCCCCCTCTTGAAGGGTCTTAGTCCTTCACCAGGCACCCCCGAGCACTAACTCTTCATGAAACCCCCTCTGGAGACCCCTGCTCCATCCCATCCTGCCCTGCAATGCCCACCCCCCCGAAGGTTCATGCCTCCCACCTGCATACAATCGCCTGGGCACACACGCACTCATTTCGAGGATGCCTTCTTCCCCGCATGTTCTCCTTTGCGAATTCATTCGCTGTATGCTCGTCCATTAGCCTGCGCATGTTTTATTCAATCCCACATACATGCCTCCACTCATCAAATATTCATCAAACACCTATTCTGTGCCCGACTTGCATCTCCCCCTAGTCCCCAATTTCTAAACGTGCAGTCTGCAGGGTCATCAGCATCAGAATCACCCAGGTTTGCTTGTTTAAAATTTAGAGCAGCCTGACCCACTGCCCCACTGTCTCAAGAGCACACTCCTGGAACAGGCTCCCTGGCACTGAGGCGCAGCCTCGAGCTTGAGAACTCCTGGCTCCTGGCTGCTGGCACAGGCCAGCTTTGCTTCTTCTCATTCTCATATTCTCCCTCTTCCCCCCACATCAACCCTAGGGGATTCCAGGGAGGAGCTCAGAGGCACATTACATGGAAGACTAGATTCCTCTCTAATAGCTTTGTGGTTTTATTTCTGCTCTGAGAGCATTAAATGTGTAACACACACTCGTAAAGACACATATGTACTTTTAAATCAAGTCTCTGGAGGTCATCGTGAGCACATCTTAGACATCAGAGACTTCCCCAAGAAAGGCACCTTAAGTGGGGTTGGAAGTAGGGGTGATATGGAAGAAGGCCCCAGTGCAAAAATGTCTATTCTCAGCACCCCACCCCCGGGTGCCCAGCTTCCTTGCCTGGGTGAGAGGGCTGCGCACTTTTCTCCCCTGGCAGGTGTATCTGACCAACTAAAATCTGGGCTCCACTGTGATGTCACCATCTGCTTCTCTCCTACCCGCCCCAGTGGCTTTTCCAGACCATATATATCGATCTGTCCTAAAACTGCTAGGTAGAAGGAGAGGACGAAATGGGCGAATGGCTGGCCTACTGGCCCTGGGCTCAGGCTGTGCAGCTCTTTCCACCCCAGGAAGACGGGCCCTGAAGGCCAGACCCAGGCACCAGCTGTTGGAGACAGCTAGGCTGCAGCATGGGGTTGGCTCTTCAGCCTGTGGTCTGCGAGGGAAGGCTGGCTCTTCCAAGGCGCCATTAATGGCCCTGATAGTGCTGACCCTCCCTCAGCACAATCAGGGCTAAAAGGCAGAAGCCTTTCTAGATATCGATCTGTTTTCCAGGGCACCTCTGCACCATGAAGCCCCATAATAAAAGCTAAGAGTCTAGGAGAGACGGCCCAAGATTGCACAGCTCATGATAATAAGAGAACATGCCAACCAAGAAGTGTACCGATTGCCATGCAAGAGCATCATGCTCAATATGGAACCCGAACCACCTTGCTCAGTCCACACCAGTGCCTCAGCTTAATGTGCACATATATTGCCTGGGGGTTTTGTGAACATGCAGACTATAATGCGGTACGTGTCGGTGTGGCCCAAGATGCTGCATCTCTAACAAGCTCCCAGGTGAGGCCGACGCTGCTGGTCCGTAGACTACACCTTGGATGGAAAGAAGTGTTGCTATTATCATCACTCCCATTTTACCAAGAAGGAAACCGCAGCAGCTGGCAGAGTTTGTGACTTGCCTGGAGTCCACAAAGCAGAAAGAGGCAGAGCTGGGATTTGAACTCAGGACTTCTGGCTCCAAGGTATGAGCGCCAAGCCCTAAGCCAAGATGACCCTCTCAAGGCAAGCTTGAGGCTTTGCTGTATTCTCGTTGTTCCTCTGTGTCTGCCACCAGGTGCCAGCCAGGTTGTAGTTCGCCTGTAGACACCTTTTCAGGAACTGGAAGACAACGCCCCCTCTTGGCAGATGATGGGAGCCATGGCCAGCTAGCTAGGGGAGGCTCTGTGCAAAACAAGACGGTTTTTCCTTTGGGCAGGTCAGCGCCCTGCCAGGGCACATGAGACTCCAGCCCACCAGACCCCACACCATGATGAGGTCTAAAATCAAAACTGCGTAACCCTCGGCAGAAAGCTCTGCTCACCAGTTCTGCATCCTACTCAGCTCCAGGAGACGGCAGATACCAGCAGACGAGGGCAAGGGCTTTGGATTCCAACAGCCCTGAGTTCAAATCCTGCCTCTCCTACTTGGCTGCTGTGTGACTTTGAGCAAGTGACTGTACCCTTCTGAGCTTCAGTTTCCACATTTGAAAAAAGAAGGAAAATATTCACATCCCTCACTGGATGGGTATTTGGTAAGAACCTGGAGCCCTTCGATGCTGGCACAGAGTCAGCACTAGACAGATGAATGAACCACCCAGCATGGCGTAGAGAAGGTCCCCAGAAGAAATGTGCAATGCACCCATCTGGGGCCATCTGCCGGGCATGGGGGCAGACATGGCTAGGAAGGAAGGGAAAGGACACCCTGGCAGCCATGCTTTGCCACATGTCCTACTCTCATAGGCTCCAGCCCTGGGATCATCACCCTGGTCCAAGAGGCCTGCAGCTGGGTGCCTGCCAACACTGTCAGCACTACAAGTTAGCCTCAAATGGATTTGCTTGAGGGCAGAAGGATACAGCACCTTGCCAGTGGTTTCTGGGATGAGAGAATGCTGATGAGGCATTCCTTGTGAACAGGGCCCCCTTGTCAGGACTAAGAAGACCCAGATTTGAATCCTGGCTGCTTAGACCGTGAGTGGGGTAAGCCCGGGCAGGGGTGGCCCTCTGTGGAGGCTCAGTGTGCTCTGCTGCACAATGGGGGCCAAGGGTCCCAGGAGATCCAAGTTTGGCTCGGTACTTGGCACAGACCACAGCTCACTCAATGTAACTTAGAACTGTCGGCTGCATCCTCATCTCATAAATGACCTTTCTGGCCTTCCAATGGCTCTGTCCAACAACCACGGAACCCTCAGCTTCCCTCCCTCACACATTTACGTCTAACCCACGAATGTGTCCTGCCTTCTTTACCAGCAGATAGGTCCTGAGTCTGACCACTGTCACGTCCTCTGCCCAAGGTATTTATCAGCCTCCTCTCTCACCTGGATTACTACAACAGCCCCCAGCAGGCACCCCAGCTCCCACACTTGCCTGGATTTAGACCGCACCATCTAGGAAGAAGACTGGGATGGTGGAAATGTTCTGTATCCGGGCTGGGTACTGAGTACCCGAAATGTACCTACTGAAACTGAGGAACTGAATTTTCAACTTTATTGCTTCAATTAATTTAAATTCCAATGGCTACACACGCCCAGTGGCTACTAGACTGGAGGTTTAGAATACTGTCCACACAGCGGCTGAGGGATGCTTTTTAAAGCCAGAGTCAGATTTTATCCTCTGTCTGCTCCAAACCCTCCAAAGCTCTCCTCAATCCGAAGAAAACTCAAGGCCGGGGCAATTGTCTGCGAGGCCCTCTGTAATTGCTGGCTCTACCTCTCATGCCCCAGCTCCTGCCACCCTCTTTCCCTCACTCTGTAGTAGCCCCCACTGGCTTCCTTGAAGTTTCTAAACCCGACCAGCCCCACTCCTACTTCAGGCCCTCTGCACATACTCTGCCTACTCCCACTCCACCCTTCCCTCCACCACACATCTGCTAAATGTCTGCAGAGCTGGGTCCCTTAACTCACAGCTCTGTTCAATGTTGTCCCTGAACCCAGGAAAGGACACCCTAAGTCCTGTGCACCTGAGGTCCCCCTGCCTTATTTCTCTAAAGCACCGACGATCACCTAAAATATTAAGTGATCTATAGTCACGGCCAGGCACAGTGACTCACGCCTGCAATCCCAGCACTTTGGGAGCCAAGGCGGGTGAATCATTTGAGGTCAGGAGTTCGAGATCAGCCTGGTCAACACGGTGAAACCCTGTCTCTACAAAAATTAGCCAGGCGTGGTGGCATGTGCCTGTAATCCCAGCTACTTAGGAGGCTAAGGCATGAGAATTGCTTGAACCCAGAGGGCGAAGATTGCAGTGAAGCGAGATTGCGCCACTGCACTCTAGCCTGGGTGACGGAGTGAGACTGTCTCCAAAGAGAAAAAATAGTCATGCATTACTTAACAATGGGGATAGGTTCTGAGAAATGCGTTTTCAGAGATTATGCCATTGTGTAAACATCATAGAGTGTATTTACACAAACCTACATGGTATATAGCCTACTACACACCTATGGCTGGGCTACAAACCTGTACAGAATGTTACTGTCCTGAATACTGCAGGCAGCTGTAGCACAGTGGTATTTGTGTATCTAAACATATTTAAACACAGAAAAGGTACAGTGAAAATACGGCATAAATGATAAAAATGGTTTACTCGTATAGAGCATTTACCATGAACGGAGCCTATGGGACTGGAAGCTGTTCTGGGTGGCTGGGTGAGTGAGTGGTGAGTGAATGTGATGGCCTGAGACATTACCTTACACTACTGCAGACTTCGTAAACACTGTACACTTAGGCTACGCTACATTTGTAAATAACTATTTTTCTTTTTTTAAGACAGAGTCTCGCTCTGTCGCCCAGGCTGGAGTGCAGTGGCGTGGTCGTGGCCACTGCAACCTCTGCCTCCCTGGTTTAAGTAATTCTCCTGCCTCAGGCTCCCGAGTAGCTGGGATTACAGGTGCACACCACTATGCTCAGCTAATTTTTGTATTTTTGGTAGAGACGGTGTTTCACCATGTCGGCCGGGCTGGTCTCAAACTCCTGACCTCAGATGATCTACCTACCTCAGCCTCCCAAAGTGCTGGGATTACAGGCATGAGCCACCACGCCCGGCCCCACAATGCCTTTCTCTGTATACCACCTGAAAGACTTGCCTGAGGCTCTTTTTTAATACGTGGAAGGAGTACACCACAAAATAACAATAAAATGTACAGTACAGCGAATGCACAAGCCAGTAACTTAGTTGTTTGCTATCAAGTCTTATGCACTGTGCTACTGTAGGTGCTGTGCTTTTGCACAACTGGCAGTGCGAGAGGTTTACACCAGCACCACCACCAACACCCGAGCAATGCGTTGCACCATGACATCTCTACGGCTATGGCATCAGTAGGTGACAGGAATTTCTCAGCTCCATTATGATCTTACGGGACCACTATCACACACTGACCACGTCACTATGCAGTGCATGGCTGTTGTTTCCATGTTTCTCTTCTCTCCCCTTACCTGAACTTAGGAATATGAAAACAGATTTAACTACTGTGTTCGTTGCTCTATCTCCTGCACCTAGAACAGCTTGAGAAACACAACAGGCTTTCAATGAAGAGCAACAAAAGAACCACCAGGCTGGCCCAGCGTGAAATAAGTGACCACTGTTGCTGCTGTAATAATACATTTTCACCATCACTCCTACCCCAAGCCCACCTAGGCCATGTTCGGGGTCTGATGTCAAACTGTCTGGTTTGCTCAGCCAGGCTTGGTGTTCCCTTTTAAATAAAAACAAAAGAGCACCACCCTCTTCCTCTGCCCAGCACGCCCTGCCTGTGGAGGGCAAGAAGCTGGAAGCTGCACACAGAAGAAGGAAGTCCTGGTGGCTTCGGGCGGCAGGAGGGGCGCCCAGGCCTGGTTGCCAGGTAACCCCCGATCATTCACAAACACGGGGTAATGCGGATCCCACAAGGAGAGGGCTGTGTGTTTACTCAGACATCTTATCTGCTGGGCTCGCCTGCCAGTGGTTGCGCCTCGCTTTCAAAGGACAAAGTACCTGATGGCGGGGTGGGGGAGGTGACGCTGAAGGGAACAGAGTCAGGATGCCTGCAGGCGGGAGGAACAGCGGACCTACTGTGCGCAGCCACTCTCAACACACTTTCTGCCAAGCTCCTGGCATTGGGGGCTGAAATGAGACAATCCAAGAAAGGCTTCCTGGGGTGCCAAGCAGCAAATACTCACAGGTGCCTCGGCTGTGCTCATTCCAAGATGTGCTCAGGACAATTTTCCCAGCTGCCTGCCTGGCTGCCCTGCCTCCTCCCCACGCCTCCTGTCTTTCCTTCTGCCCCTCGCTCACTCCAACCCAGGCTGTCTCCACCTCGGCACTGTTGACAAATGGGGCTGGGTCATCTTTGCAGTGGGGGCTGTCCTGTGTGTGTGCAGGGCATTGAGCAGCATCCCTGGTCCCTAACTGCTGTTAGTGGAAATGTAAAATGTGGCAGCCACTATGGAAAATACTCTGGCAGGTCCTCAAAAACTTAACAAGAGAAGAGCTGTATCATCCAGCCATTCCATCCAAACCAGGTACAGACCCAAAAGATTTGGAAGCATGGTCTGGGTGTGGTATCTGTAAACCTACGTTCACTGCAGCACTATCTCTAACGGCCGAGAGGTGGAAGAAACCTCGTGTCCGCTGATGGACGGACAGATGGAGAAGCACAGTGCAGCATACACAGACAATGGAATATCAGCCATAAAAGAGAAAGAAATTCTGACACATGCTACAATATGAAAGAATCTTAAGGACATCATGTCTAGCGAAATAAGCCAACCACAAAGGATAAATATTGTGTGACTGCATTTGCATGAAGTACTTAGAGCAGTCAAATTCATACAGACAGAGAGTAGAATGGTAGGTGTCAGGGATTCGGGAAGAGGGAATGGGGAGTCAGTGTTGAACGGGGACAGAGTCTCTGTTTGGTAAGATGAAAAGAGTTCTGGAGATGGAGGGTAGTGATGGTTGCACAATGGGAATCTACTTAATGCCACAGAACTGTATGTTAAAAACACTTCCGATTTGGTGAATTTGATGTTATGTGTATTTCACCACGATTTTCTTGTTTTTTGAGACAGGTTCTTGGTCTGTCATTCAGGCTGGAGTGCAGTAGCACCATCATAGCTCACTGTAGCCTTGAACCAGGCGATCCTCCCGCCTTGGCCTCCTGAGTAGCTGGGACCACAGATGGGCACTAACATGCCTGGCTAATTAAAAATTGTTTTGCAGAAACGAGGTCTCACTGTGTTGCCTAATCCTCCCATTTTTATTTATTTTTATTTTATTTTTGGATTTGTTAGCGTGATTTAATCAATTATTCCACATTATAAACATATATTAAAACATCACATTGTACTCTATAAATATGTAATACTTACAACTATTATTTGTCAATTAGAAAAAAAGAACGAAAATGCTGCCAACAAGATGGTAAGTACACAGTAAGGAGTGAATTCAACCCATGTGAGTGAATTCAACATCAGTGAATTCAACCAACATGCATTTGGCATTGACGTGGCCTTGGCCTTCATGGAGCTTCATGATCTCGTGGGGGAGGTGGCTTCTCATTTTTAAATTAAACTTCTCATTTGAAAGTACTTTTGGATTTACCAAAAAGCTGAAAAGGCCGTAGAGAGGATTCTGGTAGCCCTCTCACCCAGCTTCCTTTGGTGTTGACACCTTTCAGACCATGGAACATTTTCGTCACAACCAAGAAACCAACATTGGTCTCTGATGCTGAACTAACCTGGACCCTTGATGTGAACTTCACCAGTTTTTCCCAAGCGTCCTTTTCCCATCCCTGGATCCCATCCAGGGCACCACATGACATTGAGTCATCGCGTCTCCTTGGCCTCCCTGGTCTGGGACAGTTTACGCTTTCCTCAGCCTTGAGGACCTGCACAGTTTTCAGGAGCGCCGCTCAGGCACTGTACAGAACGTCCCTTAAACTGGGCGTCTCCTATGTGGCACCTGCTTTTGTGTGTGTACACATGATGTACAATTGTGTGTATAAGTGATGTCCAATTTAGCCATTGTAACCATTTGTAAGAGTACAGTTCAGCGGCATTTGGTCCATCCACACTGCTGTGCAGCCATCGCCACTGTCCGCCTCCGAAGTTTTCTCATCTTCCCAAACTCAAACTCTGTCCCCGTCGAACACCAACTCCCGGCTCCCCTTCCTTCTACCTGTGTTACCATGATTCTATTTTCTGTCTCTAGAGATACTGCCTCACGCCCATTAGGATGGCCACTAACAAAACAATGGACAATAGTAAGTGCTGGCACAACGTGGAGAAATCAGAACCTTCATGCATTGTTGGCGCGAATATAAAAAGGTGCAGCCGAGTTACTGCATGATCCATCAGTTTTACTCCTAGCTATATATGCAGAAGAATTAAAAACAGGGACTTTTAAAACGGACACCAGCGCACCCGTGTTCAGAGAAGCATTACTCTAAGTAGCCAAAAGGTGGAGGCAACTCAGGCGCCCGCCCCCACCTCCTTCTGCAGCAGAAGGCATTCCCCCATAATAACCAGTTCAACATCTGCCTTCCAACCCACCAGGGCTAGAACAGGTTCCGTAACAGCAAAATGAGGTGACCTGCAGCCAGGTAAGTGGACTGTTCTACTCCTGAGATCTCTGGCCTCTGTTCCCAGGACTCAGAAACTCTGAGAGAACAAACAGCTCATCGCTGGGTCTGCATTCTTCAGGGAAAAAATGGCTTCAGACAGAGAAGACGGTGATTCTGTTTGGCTAGGACTGGACTCATATTCTAAGAAAAGTGAGTAACAGTCACAAAGGAGTTCCTATTAACTGGGCACTTCCTGTATACCAAGGTATACCACTTCCTGTATACCTCCTAGCTGTCACCCTCACAGCTCTCCCAGGGGTGGGTATTATTACTGATCCATTTTAGAGATGAGGACACCGACGTTCAGGGAGAAGAATCACTTGGCAGGAATCAGTCTCCCCCAATCAGGGCAGACCAGACACGCTCCAGTGGTAATAACCGGCCTGGAGAGGCTTCACCTACACTGGAGATCCCCCCAGGCTCAGGTGGGGATGTTTCTCCTTTCTGATTTAGCTTTGGGGAGCAGAGTATACCCTGCTGGGGACCCATGAAGATGGTGGCTTCAGAGACTTGGTCACATCACTGCCAGGCCGCCTAGGGAAATGGGGTCCTCTCTGATCTGTCTGGCCCCAAGTGCCCAAATGGCAAGGCCCTCTTGGACGGGGAGCGGACAGAGTGTGTGCTGAGCTGGGAATGACGCCTTGGGCCCTTTTGTGGCGCATACTGGGTCTGTGTGCATCCTGTAGGGGTGTTACCTGGGCAGGTGTACTTTCATTGTCCCCATCCCCCGGTGACAGCATGAATTCTTTTGTCTGTTTTGCCCATGGGTCCTGATTCCTCTCCTGCTTTCTGCTGCACCTGATGTCACTTGGGGACTCCCACAGTCTGGGGGGTTCTTGATTTCCCCAGATCTATGGTGACCCACTCAGGGGAAAAGGAACTGGAGGTATCTATCTCAGCACCACACCATCACGTTTCTCCTCCCGCGATGAGGCCTGCTGCTTATTATAACAATGACAACATCGGAAATGCTGCTTGTGGATTTCCACAAGAGAGGAGATGACAGGCTTTATTTGCCCTCCTGCTTTTTGTTGGATTCTGCAGACCTGAGATGAGGCCGTGCGTGTGTGGGGCAGTTCCCTGTGGCTGGGAAGACTAAAGGCACAGGTGAGGCACCACAGTGACAGGGGGTGCCCCTCCCACTGTAGGGGTGAGTTGAGGCAGGATCACCAGGGGAAAACCCCTGCTTCTGGGAGGCATCCCTGGGAGCTTCCAGCCCAATGACACCTGCTGCCAGGGCTTCAATTTGCTAAAGATTTAAGTGAAAACAAATATATTTTAAAGTTGCCATCACCTCTTCAGGGCCTGTTAGTTTCTAGCTGACACTATGCTGAGCACTCTATGCTTTCACTGGGCCCCACAGTCTTACCAGATATAACGATTATCTCCATTCTACAAAGAACCGAGGCCCAGAGAAGAATAAAGTTGCCTGCCCAGGGTCACACAGCCAGAGAAGTGGCTGCAGGAAGAAAGGCACCTGCTGACGGTGAATGAAGAAAATGAGAGAGTGAAATGACAGCTCTGAGCCAGAAAGTAGAAATCTGGAGGTAAACATGAATTCAATTATACACCCATATTTGCCAGTCTGGGATTCTGCAAACTTCTCAAGCACCTGGTAGTGGCCTCCTGGAGGTGTGTTGTGAACGGTTCTGCAGCTGCCTCTGGGCTCAACATGAAAGAGTGGTGATTGATTACTGATGTCTGCCAGGGCATAGTTCTGAGAAGTGGTAGAACGGATGCTACAGGAGTCTCCTGCCCAGCTCTCTGAAGCAGGATGTTTCTCTCAATCTTTCTGCTCCTTCACTTCTCCTTGCATTAAACGAGCTCAGATAGAGAATAATAGGTAAAAATGCCTTTTGAAGAGGAGAGTATTTGCTCTGAGTGCTAACTGCACATCCGGCATTTGTTATTTCAGAGATAAAACTCAGTTCTCACGGAAAGGTAGACTCCCCTCAACATACATTTATTAGGCACTGATTGTGTTACTGGGTCTCCGCCCTCGATGAGTTTGGCAAGGAAGACAATTAACTTAATGATTATTTAATAATTATTGTTGTGCTAAATGCCTTAAATGGAAAACAGAGGGCCACATCCCGCCCACCACAGGGCAGCCTCGCCTTCCTGTTGAGGATTTGATTCTGATGTGGAAAATTACTTTTCTGTTAACAGCCCACTGGAAATGCTTGCATGGTGGCTCCAGCGCCTAGGAGGGTGCTAGACCACCAAAGAATGTGGGCACGTGATATAAAAGGGCCGGGGGAGGGGGGGCCATGTGTCTGCACACAAAGCTGAGGGTGGTCCCTCTGCCAGCAATTTGTCTATCGTTGCTAATTAGAAGCTCATGCCTCCTTCTTTGATTTTTTCCCACCCCATAGAGGAATCTTGGACATGCTGCCTATAGCTTTTGGCAAGGGGCGAGGGCACGGGAAAGAGAAAACACAAATGGCATCTGGCCAAGGGAGGTGTGTGTGAAGCTGGCGGAGCGCGCCCAGCCTTCCTCTCCAGGCTGTGTTAGAGGTCTCTCTCTCTCCCCTTGGCCTGAGCACTCTCCCCACTGCTGGGTGAAGGGAGCCACAGGGTGCCACAGTTGCCTCCCCTGTTTGAAGCTGGCACCGGGACAGGCAGTGGGGTCTGTTTGGAATATATGCTCTTCATCAGACAACTCTGAAACAATCACCCTTTCTGGCCTGAGAGGAGGAAGGCACCTCTGAGGCCAGCGCTTCCCCCAGTGCAAACAGCGACCCAGCCTGCCCAGTCCGGCTTTCAACTTTGTTGCTTTTGCAAATACGGTCCTGCGTGCTATTTCCCACATCCCTGCAGCCAGGTCCAGCCTGCCTCCTGGGGGCACGGCCCGCTCCAGTGCCCAGGCCAGAATGGAGGAAGCCAGCCCCTCTATCTTCCAGAAAAGTAGTGAGTAGGAATGGAGATGAGCGATCAGGGAAACGGAGCAGGCCACAGTCAGGGTGGAAGAAAACGAGGGAAGACTGAGAAACAGTGGGGCTGAAACAAGTGGAGACTCAGGCCCTGGGTGCTGGGACCCACGCGGCCGAGCAACTGGTCTTCACATTTATCCCCACCTCACCTCCCTAACTCCTCCTCATTCCCCAGGCAGCAGCTGACAAGTCACATCTTTAGAGGAGACTTTCCTGTCCCCCAGGGAGGGGACTCCCAACTCCCCTGTGCTGGAAGTCTCTGCTGAAGGTCAGTCTTCCCCTTGGAAAGGACTGGCAGCTCCGTGAGGACAGGGCCCTCGTTCCTCTTGTGCACTCTGTCCCCAGCTACAGCAATGAAGGAACAAAACCAGAGAAAGAGAGAGAGGGAGGGAGGCAGGTAGCCTGGCTTCTCCCACTAAGGATGGACCCTGGTGGTGGGAACAAGAGCAGCTCCAAAGACGTCTGTCTTTGCCCTGAGCCCCGGAAACTGTGAATGTGCCACCTGACATGGCAGAAGAGACTTTGCCGATGTGGTTCCATTAAGGACCTTGAGATGGAAGATTCTCCCAGATTGTCGAGGTGGTCCCAGTGAAAGAGGAAGGCAGAGGGTCAGAGAAAGACTGGGAGATGGTACACAGGTGGCGCTGAAGATGGAGGAAGGGGCCAAGGAGCCAAGGAATGCAGGTGGCTTCTAGCAGCTGAAAAAGGCAAGGAAAGAGATTCTGTCCCCTAGAACCTCAGGACAAAACAGCCTAACATAGCCCATGGGGCTCAGTTTTGGATTTCTGACCTCCAGGACTGTAAGATGATTGATCTGTGCGGTTTTCAGCCACTGGGTTTGAGGGAACACATCACAGAGGCCACAGGAAACGAACATCCCCACTACACACACAACACCCTCAGGAACCACCAGCCAGCCCTTATCAGCCCGAGTGAGCCAATGTCAGAGACAGGCAGACAACAACCAATGAACACGGTGCTCTGGCTTCCTTCCACAGCCAGGTATGCGGAGGATTCCAACTGCTTGCCCCCTTGCAGCCAGGCCACCACTACACAACTGGGCCTGGCCAGGAAAATGTCAGAGGATGTCACACAAGTTCCTCCCAAAGCCAAAGGATGCAGCTGACAGCGCTGGGCTCCCCAGTCCTCCCTTCCCCTGTCGTGGAGGCCACAGAGCCACCAAGTGGAAGGACCCCACCAGCCAGGGCCCCCCTGCACACTGCCGGTGGGGAACAGGGTCCATGGTAACTGAGCAAGAAGAAAGTTGTTTCAAGTCCCTGGATTGGGGAGTCTTTGTCACAGCAGCAGAGCCTCACCCATCTGAGGATGCATGGGGAACCGTCTATGGGAGCAGGAGCTGTCACCCACATGCATCCGGGGGAACCGTCCACAACAGGGGCCTCAGCCACCTCTGGAAGCAGAGGCCACCTTGCACACAGATCCCTATGATGTCCCCAGGGCCCTGCGACAATTTCCACCTCGGATGGGGGAAGTTTGCCTTAGTCACCAACTGACTGAGATGAAATCACTTCTTCCAGACAGTGTGGAGGGAAAATGGAAGACAGAGCAGGTTCCCACAGCTCCCACATACTGCACATGGCCCCAGTGTGTCTTTGAGGCACACACCGCAGCTACCTACAGCCACAAGCTGACACGGCCGGCCCGACGTGGTCCTCTGTGCTTCCCTCCTCAGGACCCCAAATGTCTTTTTGTTTCTCTGCTACTCAGCCAGGTCCCATCTGTCATGTCTGTGGCTGGGATTCCAGGAAGCCGATGGATATTTCCAGAGCTTTATTGTCCCATTTGTCACTTGCTAATTAGCTAGAAGTGACTAATCAGAAAACAGTTGGGAGGCAGAGGAAATCCCCCCATTTTCCTGGCTTTTGGTTGCCCGTGGTTACTCAGAACCCTCTGGGTGTGTGTGATGGACTAAGGTGTGTGTGATGGAACTGGGGTGTATGTGATGGAACTGGGGTGTGTGTGATGGAACTGGGGTGTGTGTGATGAACTGGGGTGTGTGTGATGGAACTGGGGTGTGTGTGATGGAACTGAGGTGTGTATGATGAACTGGGGTGTATGGATGGAACTGGGGTGTGTGTGGTGGAACTGGGGTGTGTGTGATGGAACTGGGGTGTGAAGCAACTAAAGCCCTGCGACTCCCCTGCACCTCCATGGACAGGGCCCAGACCTTCCCGAAGCTGGGAGGGCATGCCATTCACCGACTGCCACCTAAGGCAGGCCCCAACCACACACACACCTATGACCCATGACCTTCACTGCAACTCCACACCAGTGCTGTTCCTTATTCTCCCATTTCACGGATGAGAAGACTGAGGCTCAGAGAACTTGCATGACCAGCCTCAGATCATGCAATGAGTAACTGGCAAAGCTGGGTATTAAATTCAGATCTCTCTCTATCCACCGTGGAACAGTAAGGAGAGAGGGAATGCTAACGGGGGCATGGGCAGGGTGCCCTACAGCCACAGGGGTGGGGTGAAATCACATCACATAGGCACACACACAGTAATTCTGACACCTAGGTAGATGTGCACACATTTGCCCATGCACATGGGTGAGTACATTTAAATATGCACACGGGCACTTGGACGGCACAGGCTTGTGTGCACATACACACACATGCAAATGCACATGCATGTACACACAGCACACTGTGCACACGCGCATTCAAACACACGTGTACAAACATACACACTCGCATATGCACGCGCACACACACACACATCTGCACGGTTTCACCACATGGGAAGAGAATGTGCAGTTGCCTTTAGAGGAAGCAGTCAGCACTCTGTGCCCTGCGGGGCACCCTGCCCTGCTCTGGGCTCGGTCTTCTCAGCTTGCCAGGTCTAGCAAAGGCCAGTCCTTGCTGCCTCTGTCCTTTAGAGGCGATTTCACCACAAATGGTGCAATTTCCAAAGAGGAACAAATAAAGAGGAGGTCTCAGCCCTACCTCTCAGGACCACTGGCATTTCACTCAGGCCGCTTCTTCAATATGCCCCGTCCCCTGCCCCCGCCACACACAGAGCCCAGCCATGAAAATCCCCTACGTGGGACAGTTTCCTGGGGCATGTACAGCACACCAAGGCTAGCAAGGAAAAGTGGCAGCTATCCGCCCAAGGAGAATTTCCCAGCGGTCCTCGGCTGCTGGCTCCTGACCTCATGGGTGACAAAGTCCAATGAAGAAACAGCAGATGTGAAACCAACGGCCCCCCATTTGCAAGCCCGGCATTTTCCAGGGCAAGGTTCTATCGAATGATTTACCAGCTCAGTCAGGTTAATCATTGCCTAAGAAATACAAATGGCTCCATCAGCCCTCAGGCTGGTCACCCAGGCTCCTGCAGGTTGAGCAGCTCCCTCCTCACCCTGCAACCTGTACTTAGGGTCTGGTTTGTTGACTGAATAAGCCAGTGACAAATCATCAGAAAAGCCCCTTTTCCTGACTATCTACTACACATCTGGCTTTGGGCCACACCCTTTCCATCTAAGCCTGCAGTGAAATAGATCCAGCAGCTGAGTACAGGGCCATGCAGACAGACCTGGGTTCAAATCTCAGCACCAATGGTTCAGCTGTGGTGCCAAGTCAATCCTTGTGTGTGAAATGGGTTGCTATGAGAATGAAGGAGTCAACGTGTAAAGCAGTGGGTCTCAACAGGGGGCACTTGGCAATGTCTAGACACAGCTTGCTTTATTTTTTGTTTTTTTTCAGAGCCAGAATCTTACTCTGTCACCCAGGCTGGAGTGCAGCAGCATGATCATAGCTCACTGTAGCCTTGAGCTCACGGCTTCAAGCAATCCTCCTGTCTCAGCCTCCCAAGTAGCTAGGACTACAGGCGCATGCCACCATACCTGGCTTTTTTTTTTTTTCCTGTAGAGGCAGGGTCTCCCTATGTTACTGAGGCTGGCCTCAAACTCCTAGCTTCGAGTGATCCTCCCATCTCAGCCTCCCAAGGAATTGGAATTACAGGTGCATGCCACCACACATGGCCTGGAGACATTTTTGGTTGTCACAGCTGGAGTGGAAGGGTGCTGTGGGCATCCAGTGAATGGAGGCCAGGGATGGTGCCAAACGCCCTACCATGCCCAGGACAGTGCCCGCAATAAAGACTGATCCAGCTGGCTGGTGCCTCACACTGTAATCCCAGCACTTTGGGAGGCAGGCGAGACAAGAGGACCGCGTCAGTCCAGGAGTTCGAGAACAGCCTGGACAACAAAACAAGACCTCATCTCTACAAAAACTTAAAAAATTAGCCAGGAGTGGTGGCATGTGCCTGTAGTCCTAGCTACTTAGGAGGCTGAGGGAGGAGAATCACTTGAGCCCAGGAAGTCGAGGCTGCAGTGCGCCATGATTGTGCCATTGCACTCTAGCCTGAGGGACAGAGGGAGACCCTGTCTCAAAAAAAAAGAAAAAAAAAAAAGTGATCCATCCTTAGATGTCAGCAGTGCTGAGGCTGAAAAATCATGATGTATATACTGCAATGCCTGGGTCAAGGTAAGCCCTAGATAAACGTCAGTGCTGTAATGATCTGGAAATTGTTCCAACAGCTTTACAGCATGACATGATTGCCATCGTGCTGCAGAGGAGGCTGGGATCAGAGGTTGCGAGTTGCTCGGGTGACAGGAAGAGCAAGTTGAAGAGGCCTGCCTGGCTCCCTAGGCATTCCTTTTTTGCCACAGCACCTGGCCCTGGGGCACAAGCTGGTCCCAGGCCCAGGATCCCAGTGTCCAATTTGGGTGTCTGCCAAATTCCCCCTTACTGCCCCACAGCCACGAGCCAGTCTCTCCAAGTCTTCTTCATCTTGCACTTCCTCAAAGGGAAAAGGAAGTGCAATTCAGCCTTAAGTGTTTTCTTGGGTACACTGAACTGACGGACACTCAGTCTGGACCCTGCAGGCCTCTGAGCAGATTCCTTCCTTCCTTCCTTCTTCTCCTCCTTCTTCTCCTCCTCCTCCTCCTCCTCCGACCCCGCAGGCCTCTGAGCAGATTCCTTCCTTCCTTCCTTCTTCTCCTCCTTCTTCTCCTCCTCCTCCTCCTCCTCTGACCCCGCAGGCCTCTGAGCAGATTCCTTCCCTTCCTTCCTTTCTTCTCCTCCTCCTCCTCCCCCTCCCCCCTCCTCCCCCCTTCCCACCCTCCACCTGCAAACCCTCACTTTTGTGGGAAACGGTAAGTTTGTCTCCAAGGCCCAGCTACCTCTCTGAGCAAGGTGTCCAGCCCTGGTCCTGCAAACCAGGCCCTCCTCTGACTTGGTTGTCACTGGCTTTGGGACCCTCTGCTCAGCGTGCCCACAGCCAGAGATGGTCTGCAAAGACCCTCTGACTGGAAGGGCCAGCAGGGAGCCTGGAGTGGGGGTCTTTCTGCAGAGGTGGCAGAGCCTGCTGTAGGAGCCTGGTCTGTGTCCCCCTCCAGAGTTGCCCTTGCTGCACACACCCCATGCCCTCGGCCACATAAACATGACATGGTCTATGACCCAGCCACACTGAACCCCTTCCGTCTCTCTTTCTAGAGGCCAGGACTGGACACATGTGCTTCCCTGTACCGGAGATGCTGTCCCTCTCCTCCTCTGCCCCAGATCCTCCTCACTTGATTAAAACGTCATTGAAACCTCTCTGCCTCCAGGAGCCCAGGCATGGCTCAGACATCCCACATCTGTGTGCCCACATCCCAGCCCAGACTGCCCTGTACTGCCACAGAATATGTGCCGGTCTTTAATACCGCAAGGCTGTGCACTCCCGGGGGAGGGTCCTCCACAGCCCAGCACCATCCAGCGGGCTCTCGCGATACTGGGAATGTTCTACATCGGCACTCTCCAGTACAAGAGCTACTCGCCATGCGTGGCTACAGAGCACTGGAAGTGTGGCCATGCGCCCGACGAGCTGAATTTTTGGTTTGGTCTAATTTTAATTGAATGTAAATAGCCACATCTGGCAGCAGCTACTCTTCCAGCCAGCACAGGTCTAGAGCGATGTCTAGCTCCATCCGGTGCTCCACGCCCCCGAGCGAGAGAATGACTGAATGATGAGGGAACTGCACTTGGTTCTCACCCTCCTTTCTCGCCCCGCACGATAATCATCTGATTTCAATCTTCTCCACGAGGCTGCAGCTCCCTGCGGGCAGGAGACACACAACTGTGCTTGCTCATTGCTGTAACCTGTGCTTTCTTCGGTTCCTGGGACAGAGACCCTTACTAAATGTAAGTTAGATGAATTAATAGGTGAATGAATGAACAGCCTGCAACTCAGACCCTCTTCCCCTTCCCCACCAAGCCTCAGGAAAACCGTCATGAAAAGGAAAACAGTCCCTCTGGGTGGACTCCTGAGTGCACCTCCCGCCCAGTTCATCCTCTTGCTAAAGGGACCGCCACCCTGCACGCTGGCTGTCCTGCCTGACATTGAGAGGGAGCTTCTGCCGCCAGCGAACGGGGTATCCTTCTCCGTGCCTTCTTCCCGCTCCCCCAGGACGCCATGGGAGAAGTAGGGCAAGGCTGTCTTCTCTTGACTGAGAGAAAAGGATCAGGATTCCTCATTTCCCTGGGCTGCCATTCCTGCCTCCTGGCCCCGGCAGCAGGATGCCCCCAGGAGGTTTCAGGAAACACGATAACTCATAAGAACCAGGGTGAATTTGAGAGTCTATTATAAATCAAATGCCTTTCATCCTCGACTGCTGGCTGTGATGTTCTCCAACACTGCTATTCACGGTGAGCGCCATTTGCGTTTCCCCCACCCACCGCCCCGTCCCACTTCCTTCTGATGTAGGTCACAGTGCATTCTCCCTGCGTTCACTAGATCTACCTGCAGTGAGGGGGTGATGCCGCTTGAAGCAAATTTAGCAATTCTCTTACAGGCACGTGGGAATCCTGTGCTCACTCATTCAGTCAAGAGTCAGACTTGTACTGTGTGTGGAAATCCTGTGCAAAGACCCTGGGGCCCATGGGAGGGCTGGCAGGAAGGCTTCTAAGCCCAGGTAAGCTGGGCATTTGGAGCTTGAATGCCACCATCAATTGGAAACGATGCCGAGGAGGGTTCGGATTCTAGAACAGAAGCAGATCAGTCAGGTAGTAACTTGCCCTAGTTTCACCGTGAGCACCGTAGGTCCGCCCCGTGGTGTGAGGTCTGGACCAAGTCACTTCTCTCCAGCCTCATGCTTCCATCTGTAGATGGGGGAGGATGCTGGAGCTCGCCACACAGAGCTGTGTGGATTAAATGTCATTCATAGAGTCCTGAGCACAGAGCCTCCGCACATAGGAGGCGCTCAATAAACAATGTTATTACTGATGTTGTCACTGTTGTTTGCACGGTCCCTTTTAGCTACACAATACAAGCATCATCTTAGTACAGAATCTAAGCTTCCGCTCCTTCACTGTGAGGCGCATCGAGCACCCACCCTCTTCCAGGTACCATGCGAGGCACTGGTGATACAAGGACGGGTTCGTCCGCAGGACTTCTCTAGTAGCGCAGCAAATCCTGGGGTAATGAACGCATTAAATCAAACACCACAGTACCTGTGGTCAGCCTGTCTCAAAGGATGGAAGAAGCTAAGGCACCCTGAGGGGAGGAGGGCAGGCCTGGGAGAGTTTCGCACCGTGTGAGCTGAGCAGGGAAAGCGAAAAAGGGGAACCCTGGCTGTGGGCCTGGCATCTTCTAGGAGTCTAGGAGTTCACAAGATCATGGGCTCTTTTGGGCAACAGCAAAAGGTCGTTTGTGGCTGGAGCACTGGAGCACAGAGTGTCTGGTAAGGAACTGGCAGGAGATGAAAATGAAAAGATTGAGTCTGGCCCCAATTCAGCCTTCTCTGCCAGAAAAATGAGGGGTTGAACTTTGTCCTGTGGACGACAGAAGGGTTTTAAGTACCACTCATAAAGTTACTCAACCCCAGAGACTGGAAGCACAGCCCTCCATGCACGCACACACATGGCATACACACATCACACACATACACCCTCTCCACACATACACATGCACACACACAACACTCCACACATACACAAATACACACACATGCACATATGCACACATTCCACAAACACATACACACATCTAAATACCCACACACCACACATATTCAAACATACACACACACAGGCACAGGCACACACGCACCCCTGTGGTAGTCCTGGCACCCTGCACCGCACCCAGAGCAGAAATGGGAGTCCTTAGGCTCCAAGATACAGCAATCAGGAGGTGGCCTGAGAGCCACACACAGAGGCTGGGAAGGTCAGCGGCAGGCTGTTTGGAGAAGGAAATATTTAAAAACAAGAGGTTTCCTGCACACACACATGCACATACACACACTTACCCCCTGACGATGAGGAGAGTCCCATGGGTAATTCTTTCAAAATAATGCCCTCACGTGTTCACGCCACACACAGAGCACCAAAGAGACTTCGTAATAAAAAAACTGAGTATCTTCCTCTTGTACGACTCTCCAGCCTCGGTCTCATTTGAGAGCTAAAGCCAGCCCCCTGCCCAGCACCCACACTGAACTTTTCAGTGGACGCATGCACATGACTTAAGAGTCTGTCTGCGTGAGTTGACACCCACTGTGCATGAGGTGCATGTGGAACCCCACAAATGATGAATAACTGGGGCGGGGGGACCCCTCCATGTCCAGCATTTGCCCTTCCTTCTCTCTCTCCTTTCCCCTCTTCTGGGCTGATGAACTATTTTCTAAGGGGAGTGGGTACCCCAAGGAGGCTCACAATGGAGATTTCTCATGCCAGGTGGATGCAATAAAAATGTGCTAAAGCTCCTTAAAATAACTGTGTTCTCCTAAGTAAGATAAACTTTTTCCCAACAATACGATTCAGACGTGCAATTAGCGCAGCAAACTCTCTTATTTAGACAGAAAGTAGAAGATGGAATGGAAGGGACTTCGGGGGTCATAGCCGGACTAGTGGAAGTTGATTTTTTAAACAATGACTCAAACTTAGTTATTTCCTTGGAAGGAAAGACTGCCTGAGCCAAATAAAAATTTCTCTTTGTTTCAGAAAATGAAATCCCCATCCTTTGTGCCTGATACGGAAGCCAGGCAGTGTTCTAAGATAGCAGCCTGTTTTATCCTCACCTTAACTCTAGGTGGGGAAACTGAGGAACGGGGGGGCGTGACTTGCCCAAGGTCATAGACAAAAGCCAGGAACTGAACCCAGGCTGTCTGGCTCCAAGGGTCAGACTCTTACCCCCACGACCCTGACCCCCTTCCTTTCAGCGCCCTCAGTCCTACTGCTGTGCTGGAAAAGGGAGGTCACAGGCTGGCCCAGGACGCGGCAGGGAGCCCTGGGTGGCCCTGAACTTCAACGCGGGGACACCGGCCAACGCAATGCCTTGGCAATAGCAGCACGAGAGGGGTGGGTACGATTGTTTCTGAATGTCCTCACGGGACCAGCGAAGAGCGCTCTCCAGCTGCCGTGTAGCACTGGACGTGATTGCGGAAGGCAGCAGAGGGTGTCGTTCTGCTTCCAGCCGGGAAGCTGGGCCACAGGTGTCACTTTGCCATCTCAGAACCACACAGTCTTGAGATTCCCAAAGCCAGACCCAGCCCACCTCTCAGATGCGCTCACCTGGAGCGAAGCAACTTCAAGGCCACACAGCAAGTCATCAGCAGAAAAGGAGTGACACACAGTGCCACCAGCCAGGCCTGGGTCCTTGCCACCTCATGGGCTCCAGCAGGCAGGGCTCAAATCAGTACCCTGTAGAACGGACTGGTTCTGAACTGGCCTCTCGCTAGGCCTGGCACAGAATTCACAAGCCCCCAGAGAGGGAAGCCGCAAGTCAAGCTACATACTGCCCCACTGTAAACCGTTCCTTCTCTCTGCTTTCCTGTGCTAGGGACGGTGCTATGGATCGAATGTTTGTGTCCCCCGGAAATTCCTATGTTGAAACCCTGAGCCCACAATGAGGAGGTGGGGCCTTTGGGAGGTGATTAGGGTTTGAGGAGGTCATGAAGTGGGGCCCCCATGACAGGATAAATGTCCTTAAAAGAAGAGAGGCCAGAGTGCTCTCTTTCTCTACCATGTGAGGACACAGTGAGAAGGCGGCTGTCTGCAAGCCAGAAGCGGGCCCTCACCCGAACCCAGCCAGGCCAGCACCTTGATCTGGAATGCCCAGCCTCTGAAACAATGAATATCTGTGGTTTAAGCCACCCAGTCTATGGTATGTTGTTATGGCAGCCCAATCTAACACAGACGAAGAATACGACCCTCAGACGAAGGTCTAGAAAAATACAGTCCTGCAACCGCATTGCCAGACACAGGTCAGTTTCACCTGCCTCTCAAGATCACGTACGCCATGCTCCGAATATCCCACCCTCGGTGCCTCACACAGCATACAGCTGGGACTCAAGAAATGCCTGCGCGACAAATACATCTAAGCACTGGTGGAGTATCTGAGCATTTAATAGCTGGCCCCATTTTAATTATCATTCACAGGTAAAAGACTTAGCCCCATTTTCACAGAGCTCCCTGCCTGGGAGTCTTCAACTTCAAAATCAACCAACTCCTGCTGCTTTTAAAATTTGGAATGCCACACCCAGCAAGTCTACCTCTCAGCATCTCCTTAGAGTCTCAGGTAAGACAGCTTGTTCCTGGGCTGTGTTTAACGTTTAAGAGTGAAAAATAAGAAAGGGCCTTCACATCCATCGACCCAGGGTGGGGCACTACCATTTTATGGAATTTGATGTAGCAGCTGAACAGAATGAGGTCAGTCTATGGTTATCAGAACCAGTGACTGAGTAGTGAACCCAAAGAAGTCCATTAAAGGAGAAAAACATTAAAACATGAAACAGACATTTCGTTTTTGCTGAAAGCATGTAAAGGTATATCTGCTCTCTGTCTTTTGTAGTAGAGATGAGGCCTTACCTTTGCAGAAGGCCTCTCTGTCGTTCTCACATAAACGCATGCCTGATGCCTGATTGACAAGGTGCAGCTTCTGTTTCTCTGAGGACCCCCTCAAGGCTGTCTGATTATCACGGCCTTTTCCCGTTCTTTTACAGTTCTCTCACCCACAACATCAGTTGTTGTGCAGGGACGCTCCACGCCACTGAGACTTTCTTAAGCATTCCATATTCAGCTTTCATAAAGACAGCCATTCTCTCTTCACGCTTGTATTTCATAAGTTTGCGGAACCTTCAAGCAAACTGTGTAAATCCAGTAACACCTCTCACCCGCATAACCAGGTTTGGTGAACAAACAGCTCAACTCACGGAAGAAGTGTGTGAGGGTCCCAAGAGCATCCTCCCAGCCTCGGGCATCGATCAGGGGCTGCAGTGCCTACACTGGCTGGGTCTACGAAATCACCGCCCTGTGCCACTGAAAGTTAGAGCACAGGTTACATGGCTCCACTGTGCACATCTCCAAAAAGTCTCACTGAGCGAAGAAGTAAACTGCAGAAAGATCTATACGATAGGATTCCTTTTATGTTTAAATAAAGAAACTCATATAAAATTATACCATACACTTTCTATAGGACCATCTGTTTGAATGAAAATATAAAGGAAAAAACCCTACAAGGATGGGATATAGGGTAGGAACAGGGTCGGTGGCGGAGGAAGGGGAACTTCAGACTTTTCTGTTAAGGCACTGCTTTTCACAAGAAGAACATACTTATATATATAGTATATAACTGAGTTGTGTTTATTTAGTCATCAAGACCTAACAGACGGGTTTAGCACCCAAAACAAATAAGCCCACAGCCTGATAAGTACGCAACTTAAAAACAAAAAAAAGACCGGGCACGGTGGCTCACGCCTGTAATCCCAGCACTTTGGGAGGCAGAGGGGGTGGATCATGAGGTCAGGAGATCAAGACCATCCTGCTAACACAGTGAAACCCCGTCTCTACTAAAAATGCAAAAAATTAGCTGGGCGTGGTGGCACATGTCTGAAGTCCTGGCTTCTCAGGAGGCTGAGGCAGGAGCATCGCTTGAACCCAGGAGGCAGAGGTTGCAGCAAGCCGAGATCACGCCACTGCACTTCAGCTTGCGTGACAGAGTGAGACTCTGTCTCAAAAAAAAAAAACAAACAAAAAAAACACTCAAAATAAGACAGAAGTAACTGGCTTCAAAGAAGAGGCCAGGCCAGGTGCAGTGGCTCACGCCTGTAATCCCAGTACTTTGGGAGGCCGAGGCAGGAGAGGATTACTTGAGCCCAGGAGTTCAAGCCCTTAGGCAAAAACCCATCTTTACAAAAAATAGAAAAATTAGCTGGGCGAGGTGGTTTGCGCCTGTAGCCTCAGCTACTCGGGAGGCTGAGGCAGGAGAATCACTTGAACCAGGGAGGTCAAGGCTGCAGTGAGCTGTGATTATGCCAGTGCACTCCAGCCTGGGCAACAGAGCGAGACCGAGCCAGGCTGAGCAAGCCCATCTCATGGCTCACAGGATGGAGCTCTCCAACAGGCAAGACCAAGGAAAGCCGGGGACTCATCACATCAGTGTGCTCTGACCAGACACAAAGGCCAGCGATGCTGGTCACTAAGCTGCCCTGGTGACCAAGTACTTCCGGCCCTTGCTCTGTTTTTCCGTTTGGATGGATGTGCTCCACGTCTTACAAATTCACAATGAAGTGACACTAAAAGCAACCTTTCAAGGTGGCTGAGATTACTGTGCAAATTAGAGAACTACTTTCGGCTTCGTTCACTGCCAGCGTTTGTTTCTGTCATTCATTCAGCAACAACATGGTGGTCCCTGCTACATCCAGGCCCAGTGCTCAGGGCTGGAGGCAGAGTTGTACACATGGAGCATACGAAGAGACACAAAGCAACAAATGGGCAGTTGGTTATTATTTCATGTAAATTGTGCTGTGAATCACAGGCCTTCATAAAGAGAATGACTGTCCTGTGGTGGGGGAACGGTCATGGAAGGTCCAGTGGAGGTGGCACTGAAGATGAGGAGGGAATTAGGAATGTGTGAGTGAAGGCAGGAGGGAAGCTTAGTCTTGCTCTAAGAAGGAACTGCAGGCCTCAAGTGGTAGGGAGGCGGCCCCAGCAGAGAAAAGGAAACAGGACTCTCAGGTAAGGAGCTCAAAGGTGCAGTAAGAGTGGGAGAGGCAGGGCCAGACAGAAACATACCTAGCCCTGTAGCCCTGATCAGAACGAGTGCTTCCTAAAAGCAACAGTGAAGCGGGAAGGATTCTTGAGCACAGACGCGGAATGCCCTTTTTTCATTCCCAGCAGAAAACAATGATTGAGCAGATCTGGGCTTCAAACGGCCCTGGTGTGCATCCATCCCCGCAGGGCCTGCAAACATTGCTTTCAAGCCCCCCTGAGCAGCCAGACATTGTGCAGCTGCCCTGGCCCATCATCCTCCACCCCCAAGGACGCCTGGTTAGAACCTTCTCACCATTCCACTCAAACCTTCAGACTGATGGGCTGATGGAAACATTCCCAAAATGTTTTTCTGTGCAATTGAGATGCCTGCCTGGAAAATCCCTGCTGCAAGCATTTCTTTCTCGCAGGAGGCTACACCCAACTGTTTTGCTGCAAGGTTCTGCGTCACAAAAGGGATATCCCCAGCTAATACGACATTCAAACGAATGGAGAATCTGAGCTGCTTGAATTCAGGGTAATCAGCCCATCGGTGTGTGCTCCTCCTCGGCACTATCTAATCGAATTTTCTGTGTGCATGAATATAAATACTGTTGTTTGACCCACAGTGAACTTGTAAATAGGCTGATTGTATCAACCTGAACAGATCAGGTTTCCACAAACAGATGGACACCGTTCATTTTATTTTAATTTAAAATGAACACAATTTCCACTGGATACAGATAAAATTAACGACCTTAGACGGAATCAACTTGCCTGTGAAAAAAAAACCTGATAATCATATTATTGCCCGAGGAGATCATAACACAGTCTTGGTTTGAGATATCACGTGCTATTTTGACCTTAATGCCTTTTTCTATTTCCCTGGAATGAGAATATCCGAACACATTCTTTGGGGTGGACTCAACATCAGTGTCACTTGGCTTAAATGGCAGGGGATAGATCACCACCCCAAAATTACTGAAACCAAGAGATCCACAGGATCAAGACCAGACCAAGAAAATCTTATAAAATGGTAATCAAATCAACTTCCTACCAAAACCAGGCTCTTCTTAAATTGCAGATATCAACTTACTCAGCTTATGAAGTAAGAACATGGAGACACAGGCTGGCCCCAAACAAATCCACTGAGAAAATAAAACAGCTAACCCACAGCACATTCACTAATGATGATGAAGCCGTTTTGGACCACATTTCAACTTTGTTCCAACAACCCCTTAGAGTGAAATTCGGCAGCCTTCTCTCAGTGTTTACGCGATTGGGCCACTGCAGGCAGGAGCCACCGCCGGGGGCTGCCTATGTCTTAAGTGTCTCTACTTTATGAGTTTCCAAGGGCAGGCTGCCCATGCTTATGGGTGTCGCTCTGAGAATGAGGCTGACCCAGGCCTTAGCCCCTCTTAACTCCCTACCACATACCTAATCTGGAGCAAGTCATTTCACCTGCCTGAGCCTCAGTTCCCCCATCTAAGAACGGGTACAATGATAGTAGCTACCTCACAGGGTTACGGGGGATGCAATGAGACTATGGTGTGTGTGTAATGGATCAGGCACAATGTCTTCTGCAGGGCAAGCCCCCGGCAAGTGGAAACTATGATTGTTACTGTTCTGTCCAGAACGCTGGGTCTCTTCCCAACAGCCTTGGCCTTACGGCCAAGACTCTGCAACCAGGGCTCTCTCCACCCTCTGTGAGTTCCCCAGCACCTTCACAGCTGACCCTTGCCCTGCACCCCACCCATGCAGCCCCCACCACCCCAATCTCTTGCTGCCACTTCATACCACAGGGTAGTTCCCTGCTCAAAGCGGGAGGCTCCTGAAATCCTCATGGCTAATCCTCCACTGAACTTTCACCAAACTCCCATTTGGGGCATTTCTTTTCTTTTTTTTTTTCCAACAGAGATTGGGGGGGGGGGGTCTCACTATATGGACCAGGCTGTTCTCGAACTCCTGGCCTTAAGCGATCCTCCCATCTCACCTTCTCAGAGTGCTGGGGTTACAGGCAAGAGCCACCGTGCCCAGCCTCTATTTGGGTTTTTTGGTTTGTTTTTGTTTTTGTTTTGGAGACTGAGTCTCTCTCTGTCACCCAAGCTGGAGTACGGTGGTGCAATCTTGGCTCACTGCAACCTCTGCCTTCCAGGTTCAAGCAATTCTCCTGCCTCGGCCTCCCGAGTGACTGCAACTACAAGTGCATGCCACCATGCCTGGCTAATTTTTGTATTTTTAGTAGAGACGGGATTTCACCATGTTGGCCAGCCTGGTCTCGAACTCCTGGCCTCAAGTGATCCGCCCACCTCGGCCTCCCAAAATGCTGGGATTACAGGTGTGAGCCACCGTGCCCAGCCTATTTGGGGTATTTCTATCCTACTTTATTTCTCAGTTTGCCCCGACACTCCAGACCAATGCAGGCTCACACGTGAACATTGTGACGGCCAGGATGGTGAGCAGGGGGGACCCTGCTCTGAGTCTGTAGCCCAGTTCTGCCATGACTGGTTCTGACGTTTCCAGAAACTTACTCTTAAAGTTACACAAGTATGTCATGGGAAAAACGCCAGTCAAAATCATACAGGCCAAACAACTGCAGAGATTCGGAGTTCAGAAGCGGGCAAAACCATTAGACACTGACAGAAGCCAGGAAAGCACTTACCCCTGGGGAGAGCAACGGTTGGCCCGAGGTGCAGGGCAGGGGGCAGGGGGGTGCTCAGTATGTCATCTCTTGATTTGGGTGCTGGTTACACGTGTGTGCTGAGTTGGCAAAAATTCACTGAGCTGTATGTGTGCATGTTTCTGGATGTATGTGATGCACGTATGTTTCTATAACAACATTTTACTGGAAAAAAAAAAGATAAGCAGTGCCTCAGTTTCCTCATCTGAAAAATGGGCAGTATTAACACCTACCACAAAGGCTGGTGCTGTTGTCCCTTGGCCTCCTGCTCTAAGTAAGTTCTACCCACTTCATCTAAAGGTCATGAACTAGGTGTCCATCCTGGAGTAGCCGACCCTAATTCTGCATTTATAGAAAGAAAGTTCTGGAGATGGGTTGTGCAACAATGTGAATATACTTAACACTACTGAACTGTACACTTAAAAATGGTTAAGACAGGATATTATGCTCTGTGTATCTTACCACAATTTTTTTAAAAAGATGAACTGTAAGAGAATATTCGTATCCTGATGATCAATTTATAATGCCCCCGAGGTAATGACAGGTGAGAGAAACACCAAATAGCAAGCACACAGGCCAACCTGGGTCCATCCAGGGCACAACCTCCCTGCGCGGTGCAAGGTAAGATGGAGACTTCCCATTTCCGCAGCAAGGCAAGGAGCACTCCCAAGTACCTTTGGTCATCCTCACAGCAAGTGCCAGGTCACCCTCAGCAAGCTGGAAGCCTTCACACCAACCAAGCCTCTCCTCGTGAAATTTTAGTAATTAACACTTATCTGATTTCAAAGGTTTTACAGGGAAATTCATCTTCACACTGGCTAGTTATGGCTGCTCTGCAAAGCCAGGGGTCGGGGGATGCTTCGGGTCCCTACTTATGAGTTTACACTGCAAATAGGGATCACATCAACCCGTAGCACACAGCAGATAAGAGGTCCCTTGTCACCAAGGTTCCCTGGGCCCTCAGGTGACATGACTCTCTCTGGGAGGAGATCCAAGATGCTCCGCCTTGAAGTCAGCATGGACGATTTTCTCAAAAGCCTGGAACATGTAAACTGACCTGGAGTCCCAGGAGCTTGCGGGAATGCTCAAGCGCAAAACTCTCCACCACTGTCATAGCTTGTCAGCCCGTTCAGAGTCTGGGGTGTCCTCGGTAATTTACGGTGGGAGGGGAAGGTGGGTAACAGGGTCCAACATCTGTAAATGAGGGTCTGAACACTCAGGGGCATCTGATTACCAAACTGACTGATGCTATTAAGTGAGGATGCACCTTACAAAAAGTCAACATCAATGGAAATAATAATAATAATTGTATTATTACTAATAGATTAAGGGCTTTTTCTATGCCAGGCACAGTACTACAAAATTCACGTGTCTGATCTTTCTTGCAAGTAACTTCATGCAGCTTTTTCTGACTAGCTCCTCTTAGAGAAAGAACTTACAACAGCTGTTTAAAAAAAAAAAAATAGCATTCCAGTCCTATACCACAAGCAGAAGTGACAGGAAAGAAGCACAGGGAAGCATCATGAGACATAGCCCATGAGAAGGTCAAATACACTGGATTTTTAGGGATGTGGGATTACCAGACAGCATTTGGCTGTGTGACCTTGGGCAGGTTGCTTGACCTCTCTGGTGCCTCAGTTCCTTCATCTTTAAAAGGAGAGGGCTCAATTTTAAAACACTATGGGCCGCACAGTGGCTCATGCCTATAATTCCAGCACTATGGGAGGCTGAGGCGGGCAGATCACGAGGTCAGGAGATCGAGACCATCCTGGCTAACACGGTGAAACCCTGTCTCTACTAAAAATACAAAAATTAGCCGGACGCGGTGGCGGTGCCTATAGTCTCAGCTACTCGGGAGGCTGAGGCAGGAGAATGGCGTGAACCCAGGAGGCAGAGCTTGCAGTAAGCTGAGATTGCGCCACTGCACTCCAGCCTGGGCGACAGTGCAAGATTCAGTCTCAAAAAACAAACAAACCAAAAAACCTATGAATCTGGAATAAAACAGCACAGTGGTAGAGCAAGGACAGTATATCAGTGGTAACTAACAGAAAGCCTAAAAGGAACCTTAGCCCACATTTGAAAACTTTAGTATCTGATAATAGCAATATTTTAAAGCAACGGGAAAAGGGCACATTATTGAGTGAATGATAATAGACAATTCGTTAACTATTTGGAGGGAAGGAATAGCATTATTCCCTGCCTCACACCTTATACCAAAAATTTATCCTGGGTGTAGATTCTTAGTTCTAGGTTAATTTTACAGTTCTAGAGTTTTTTAAAATGGGGAATGATTGCTCAATCTAAAAATTTGGAAGAACTCTCTAAGCCATGAAGACACTAATTAAGAGGTCACTAATTAAGACACTCAACTCTGACCACAGAAAAATATATAATTTCTACATATCAGTAAACACCTCAAACAAAATTAAGAGGCTAGAAAAACAAAAAAAGTTGGAGGGTAATAACTGCTACACAAATGATTTGAAAAAGGATGAATAGCTTTCTATATTTCAAAAGAAACCCTTACAATCTTGTTTTTAATGGCACGTGCCATAATTGAAAATAAAACACACAAAGAATATAAACGACTTGCAAAGCAAATGCAAACAGTCAACAAACCGATAAAATGAGGGGAGTGGATGAGGTTTAATGGAACAAATCCTGACTGAGGGTCACTGGGCAACATTCACACTTTTAAAGAGCTCAGAGTCCACTGCAATTGGGTACGTGTGGCCTTGCTGTGTGGTCAGAAGGGTGCATTCCTGAAAGTCCTGGCTTTGAGATGCAGTCTGGCCACAGGCTG